>NC_091132.1:115357105-115692105 GCF_040183065.1 Periplaneta americana | reverse complement strand
CACTTATCTGCTTTTTGTTCTAAGCCCCTCATTTGTGACTTAAAAAACGTAATAAAAATACTTGAGAAATAAAATATAACTAGGGACCGGATTTTTATGTAATATCAAGGTGTGAAATATGTACATATTTGTGTAAGAAAAATAAGCTGAATATGTACCAAAATATGTAAAATCATGAAAATATTTAATATCAATATCTGGCAGGTATAGGATAGGTAAGACTCTCCAGTTGTTATTCCATAGAGCACACGACTTTTTTACCGCACACTTGACACATTACTATTTTTCCATCTTTAGTGAAAGCTTCGTCCATCGCAATCCATGATTTTATTTTTGTCGTTAGAGTTGAAGATACAGGGGCCATTTTAGTTAGTTAAAAGCAGTAGATAAACTCACTTGCACTTTATACTGTAAGTACTAAAAATTGAGAACTGAGTGAAATGAATGACACAACAGTACTGCAAGCACTGTTTCGCTTTACTGGATTAGAAGAAAATAAGAAAAGATGTGGGACACATGCATTTTAGCTGCTCCCTGTAAGAAACAAAGTACCTACTAAAACCTCAAACTAGCCATTTACTGTTGTTTGAAAAGTGACATTCCTGTCTCATTCAGAAGGGTAGGATTATTCCAGCCGAGAACCATATTTTCTAATTGCTCTGAAAATCCCATTTCCGTATAGGTCTACTAAATTTAAAGTTAAGAGGTCAAGCAATAACCTGAAAAGCTATTTATTTTAATCCTTCAAAATCTTTCCACTTCGTTCCTTTACCCCAGCTTCTTTTCAAAAGTCGGCTACTTTATTGCGGCTCATGTCAGACTTGACACGGGTTTTCCGAGGATGGGTAAGGTTGCAAATTGCATGGGAACGGCTTGTTAAGACGTGTGCAGAACAATAATTATAGTTCGAGACAAATCATGTCTCCTTGTCCCACTCCACCGCATGACGGCAACGCTACTTTCTGATCATGGAACTAAGACGTTATGTTTCGTCCCGAAATATATCCTTTCTTGGGTAGGTAGGTAAAAAGGCTGTTTAAATCTGTGTATTTTAAATTGTAAACTTCCCCAGCAGAATTTTTTTTTATGGAAGTAAAAATGAATAAAACCCCTAAATATGTAGATTTGTGTAATACCAAGCCATAATATGTAATGTGGGGTAAATATGTAAAAATATGTAGTAACAAATTTTAATATATTAATGGTAATTACAAGATTCGCAAAGGTTTGTTATTTATATACGGTTAGGTGGAAAGGAATATAATATGTAATTACATAAAAATCCGATCCCTATATGTAACCTATACTGTATATTGTATATAGTACATCATATGCACTAAACACATTTTTAAAGTTCATTATTATTTTCAATTTGTTATTTCTTAAGTATTTATTATATATTTTAAGTCAGAAATAGGGCTCATATCATGGTATACTGTACTTTTGTGCGAGATCTTGCGTATTTCCTTGGTTTCCGCACAAAACCAATCCGCAGAAAATGTAAAATTCCACATTCAGTATTCCCATCCTAACACACATAACAATTTCCCTCTTCTTACCGCTTAAGTGATATATTGATTTTACTGCTTTAGGGTTTTAACATATTATTTTTAGAGACGTTCAATATAGTAATAATTATGAATTGGAAACTTACCACTGCAATTTCACCTAGATTGCACTGTTAATGATTGTTTTTAAATATTTGCAAAAATTAAGTATACTCTACAACTCCACTAAAGTTACAGCATTCGTGATGCAAGTAACATTAAGGAAGCCGTGAAAAAATCAACAAGAATCCAGATGCCGATGTTATTACTGCAATATGTTATATAAATAATATTGTTAAAATATTAAAATGAAAAATAAATCATTACATAACCTTACCGTTTGTTTTAAGTTCGCATTTATAGACTGGGGGGGGGGGGGAGACAGACGTATATCACGGCCTGCTGAAGTATAGTAAACACAGAAAACATTTTAAAGCAACAATGTTGAAGATAGATTTTTTTTTTTTTGCAAATTTGCCGTCATTGAACAGAAACCAAGATGGAGATTTCATTGCAACTAATTAGAAATTCCTCTTTCAGGTATGTAATAAACGATCTTCGCACAAAGTAATGTACGATACACGAGCGGTATGTTTTCTTTGAATTCTCGGAAATTAAAAAAGCTCAACTATGTTTCGCTTTTTCAAACTTTTCCTCGAACGTGAAAACTTCAACACACCGCTCTTGTAACGCATATTACTATTTCATTGTCAAGTTTACCCCGCTTTACAATAGTACTTATATTTCGATTCTACACATAAGCCTAGTTTTAACTTTTTACGCCATTAATAACGTAATTTACATGCATTTGCTGTTAATAAGATGTAGGTGCAAACAATGAACACACAATTTTATTGATAAAGAAATTTTAATTTCAGTTAGCAAAAATAGTATACCCTATTTCTATTTGCAATAGAATACTGCACCTGTAAAATCAACACCAGTAACATCCACGCAAATTGTTACATCCTACTTGATACCAAATTTTAAAAATGTTTCTCTTACTGTTTGAAAAATGTATACGTCTGTCACTTGATAATTACTGGAGAAGCTACGACCAACCTAACTGAAATTTAATAACACAGTCTGGGTTTATTCAAGAAGTATAAATTTTACTGAAGGATTACGCAACTTCATCATTAACATGATCGCCACTTGAATACAGTAATATACAATATCGTCTTGCAAAATATAAAGAAAAAGAACACAAATAGAAAAATAATGAAATTACTGGCATTTGAAACTACGGATACATTATAACCAAAATCTGAGTGGTTACACATTTACATAGATGGATCTCTGCAACAGAATAATACTGCCGGAGCAGCTATTTATTGTGGTTTTTTGCCAGGAGAACATTCTAGATATTATCGCCACGCTCTCATGGTTAACATTCGGCAGGTCTTTGAGCGGCCTCGTGCATAACATTCGGCAGGTCTTTGAAATTTAATTGCATTATTGTTTTCAATTTCTTATGTCGCCGCTCCAATCACTCGCCTCAATTTCAATATTGCAACCAATAAGCTGCTTCCATTATAAAATGACACCTACTTGTCTAATCCTCGTAGACTAAAACCGAGGTTGCAATGTCTTGTGCTGAGGACGATCATTAAGGTATGTGATTAAAAATTATTATTAAAGAGTTATTATTAAGAGTTAAGAATGTCAACGTACTGGTATATGAAACAAACAATATAACAAACTAGTGCTTATTCTTATCGAGGAAGTAGACGTGACAACGTGACGCTTAGAGTGAAACCTACAGAGCAACAATCAGTCGGCAAAGTTATGTTTTAAAAGCAAACAGCACGTTATTGTACGATGCCGACATGTTAACCATGACAGCGGGGCGATAATATTAGAAGCTATTAATACCGGTCTACAGCAATTAATTTACAGAATAAATACCGAACTAATCATATTTTGTGATTAAAAATCTGCAATTCTGGCTATTGTTTTAATAGCATCAGAAAACAAAGAGAGTAAGAGTAAATCTATGCCAAAATTAAGTTTCTATAATAGCCTATATTCAAAAAAAGACTTTTGGCAAAGAAAGGAACCACAATCCCACAAAGATTTCATTCTGAGATTACGTATTATTCAGCAAAATTATTAGGCTAATAAAGAAAGATTATAAACGGACAATATTAAATAATAAAAAAATTTGATTCCTAATTCACCAAGAAGAACAGCAGTGGCTAACTACTGGACATGACTGTTTGGCAGCGCATCACTTCAGCACTGGAATTTATACATCACCAAATGTGTTCCCTGCAGACAAGAAGATTCAAGTATGAACTTGCAGCACATACTAAACTGCAAAGTTCTGATAAAATTGTTTAATAACATCTCAGATGTTTCCTGGCATATTAGAAAACGAATGGAGAAAATCCCATGTTCTCAGCATGTGATAAAATAATTAGTTAACTGCAATATGTACGGAACCACTAATGTAGCAAAGCGTAACGCCTTGGTTTCACTTAAGGGGTTAGATAGGCTACAGCTTAAAGCAGTAAAATTTTGGAAATATTCAACATTTTTTTCCTCCATTGCTGTATCTTGTACAATAATGAAAATTAGTATGTGCAAAAAAACACTGTTCTTCTGGTATACAATAAAAATATCTTTACGATTAAAAAAATGATTTATATATATATATATATATATATTTTTTTTTTTTTTTCAAAATTCATAATTCACTATGCAGTGATGAAGTGTTTCCCTCATAACTCAAAAACTATCCAACATTCTGTGATGAAACGTTTTGTGTGTATTTATACATGTCATATCTATAACATGATGCAAGATCACTTCTCTACCTTTGATAGATTGTCTGATAAAAAAAAATTCATTTTTAAAAATGGTCAAATATCAGTATTTTCTTCTAATACAATATAAAAATATATTATTTATTAAGGATTGTAGTTCAAAGAGCATGATATTGTAAATATGACTTTCAGCAATAAAATAAAAGAGAGAGAACATGAAAAAGTTAACAAGTTTATGAGTTATGAGGGAAACGCTTCATCACTGCACAGTGAACTGCCACCGTTTTGAATTTTGAAAAAGAAAAAAAAAAAAAAAAAACAAATAATTTTTTTAAATTATAAAAATATATATATATTTTTTTTTCAAATAGCTGAAGGACAGTGGTTTAGACATACCAATTTTCATTATTGTACAAGATACAGTAATGGAGAAAAAAATGTTGAATACTTCCAAAAATATTACTGCTGTAAGCTGTACCTAACCTCTTAAGCAAAGCTATTAACTTAGCTCGTCTTTTATTTCTGAAGCATTTATAAAAGTAAAATATTTAATATTAAAAATACAGTTCTCACATTTCTAGCAGTACTATACTCAAGTATAAATGTTTTTAATCTTAAACTCAGAGGGGGCAATTGACCCCCTGTCCTCCTTAACGCCACTGAAATCAACGTATGCTTCAAAAGTTTGGACGTTTGGTCCAGTCCGTCCTCACTCAGAACTGTGAACCAATACTTACTTATTTACTGGCTTTTAAGGAACCCGGAGGTTCATTGCCGCCCTCACATAAGCCCGCCATTGGTCCCTATCCTGAGCAAGATTAATCCAGTCTCTATCATCATATCCCACCTCCCTCAAATCCATTTCAATATTATCTTCCCATCTAAGTCTCAGCTTCCCCAAAGGTGAATTGTGAACCAATATTATACATAATCTGTATCACGTAGTCAGGACGCTGCAAAACAACCGTTTGAAAGAACACTGAAAAGATAAAATTCTAGAGAAATAAAATCGAAACCTAAATCCATAAACTTTATAACCAAAAGAGTTAGCAAAACTTAAAAAATACGTATACTATTGTATGTGATTTCCCTCAGTGAAATTTCTACTTCTGTGGCTTAGAATGTTTTATACAGTAAAGTGTTCTTCCTATATCACAAGACGTTACCGGTATCCATTCATTATATGCAGAAATGGAAAACAACATGGTTTCCGACTTTATATAAACACCACGTGTAAAATTCAAGATGCTGCATTAAAAATTGTAAGCTACCGGTATAAAAAATCAAAAAGGGAATATATGCGTATTACATTTCACAGAAACATACAAATTCTTCAGAATATTTTTATCAACAATAATCTCACTACAGGTTTTGACTTATCTAGAGAAAATCAAAACTCGAGTGGGATTTAATTGACTATTACACGATTAGAAGAAAGTATATAAAGATTAGAAGTAACAAAGTACTCCAATACAATAAAATATTAATTGGCTTACGAAAATACAGCTGTCTTCAAATGTATTATTGTACCATCTCAACATTACGCTAGATGGCAGTAGTGTTTTATGATTATGTTTTCTTGTTATCAGTTGTGCCCACTATGGAATCTTCATTGAACTCTGTGGACGGTTATTAGTCAAGAAGGCTTTGTTGATTCAGTTTCATTTTTATTAAAACATTTGCATTCCACTTCAGTCATCCGGATCCCAGTAATCAACGTCACTTGACATGATTTTCAATAAATCTTAGTATTAAACAATCTCTGATACGTGACTATCCATAATATCATATATCAGAAGCTATAACATAACCTAAATAATATAAACGAGTGTTTGAAAAGTTATAATTAGGAATGATGAAATAAGAAAAGTTTTAATTAACGCTGATGAAATAAAAAATAAACATGAATAATTTTAAAAGAAACAATTGAGGCGTTCAGAAGTCAACATGATTAACTCCACTTTTGGTTATTTCAGAGTTTCTAAGTTGGCAATGTATTAAATTGACCATATTTTCAGTGGTCAAACTGATTAACTCCATAATTCAGTAAAAAGCCCACAGAATGCAATATTCTTCTTGACTACAACACAGAAGAATTTGTGTGTATTCAACTTTAACCTTGAATATCTCAAAATCTTTGGAAAAGGAGTTAATCATGTTGACGTTTGAACGCCTCAATTATTGAAAGTACAATTTTCAAATTTGAATGTTTTAGTGGTAGGTGGTTCAGTTGATGTTATATTGGACGTGTGCGTAAAAGAAATGAACTCGTTGATGTACCTACATGGTGTATCCCCCAACTTATTCAGGATTTCCTAATGGTGCTCTTCATTTATTTGTAAATAGGGTTTCAGGGAAGATGCATAGCTATGACCAGTGATCTTTATTAATTCTTGTTCTTGAATGCCAATGCGAGTTATATTTGAAAGTGCTGTGCATCGACTGGAGTGGTTTGTAATTTTCTGTTTGTTGACTTTCAGACCAGTGCAGTTTGAAATGTTGGCAAACAAAGAAACAAATGCTAGCTAGAGACGCGATAAAATTGTGCGATAAGCAGCCATGATTGGTTGAAAGACGTCCTTTCGTACCGTTTTATTGGTCAAAAGTAGTGTGACGTAGTAAAAGTGCAATAGTCAACATAATTATTCATTTATATAAACAATCAAATGAATTTAAAATCATCGGCTAAGACATAAATTTCAAACAATATTACTTTTGTATATTACCTTTCAGATTAAATTGGATGTAACGTATTTTTCATACAAACTCAAGCTCTACTTAGGATTGGATATAATCCTATAAGAAATAACTGGAGGGGAATTAGATTTATTATTGTTATTATTATTATTATTATTATTATTATTATTATTATTATTATTATTATTATAGTACGCGTTTAATCGATATTTAAAAATGAACCCTTACAAACAAGCACATTCCTTCCATATACATGGGCGAAAACGCAACGCAACAATAAAAAGGAATTGTCAGTAAATGACAAATATTTTATACGTACTTCACAAACAGAATAAGAAAAAAAAAATGAAACGGTTCGACTTCAAAACGGAAATTAAGCCAATTACAAACAGACATCCTATTTCAAAATAAGCAAGAACATGCACTCATCAAGGCATCCGCGCGGTAAGTTCCAAAATAATGGAAATGGAAGTCCATAAATTAATTATTCATCTTCGCACGTAATATTTGGTGACAGCCAACTCTTCCCCTGAGTTCCCACACAGTGAAGCTAGTGTTACCAATAGCTGACATACAAAAACAGTAACAAACTTTCTACTTCCCCCAAATTACCCTATTATTAACAGAAAAGATGAGCAACAAAGAAAGAATCACAAGACAGATGCTACAGCAAACAAGGTTATAATGGCTTTTTTAGTTGGTTATTTAACGACGCTGTATCAACTACGAGATTATTTAGCGTCGATAAGATTGGTGACAGCGAGATGAGGCCGAGGATTCGCCATAAATTACCTGGCATTCACTTTAAGGTTGGGGAAAACCTCGGAAAAACCCAACCAGGAATCAGCCCAACCCGCGACCGAGCGCAACTTCAGATCGGCAGGCAAGCGCCTTAACCGACTGAGCCACGCCGGTGGCTGGTTATAATGTTAACCGAATGTTTGTGTATACCGTAATGTGAACATTTTTCTCTGCAATTTATTCGAAACCTTGTGCCTAGAATGATAAAAAAAATGTACAGTTTGTCTTTAGGTAATATTTCCTAGAGTGCCAACGATATTATTAATATTAATAGTATTATTATTATTATTATTATTATTACTTACTGGCTTTTAAGGAACCCGGAGGTTCATTGCCGCCCTCACATAAGCCCGCCATTGGTCCCTATCCTGAGCAAGATTAATCCAGTCTCTACCATCATATCCCACCTCCCTCAAATCCATTTTAATATTATCTTCCCACCAACGTCTCGGCCTCCCCAAAGGTCTTTTTCCTTCCGGCCTCCCAACTAACACTCTATATGCATTTCTGGATTCGCCCATACGTGCTACTGTACTCCAACCACGAGAAAGTCTTTGGGGAATGAGACGAAGCAGGGTAATGCTATGAATGAATGTTGATGTCATAAGATGTCATAAGGTCACACACGTGGGTACTCGTATCTGTATAGGCTAGCTCTCACAGCACAAACCATAGCATTGATACACACATATTTGTACTACCCTAGTTACAAAATTAGATCACTGTTAATCTCCTGGTCTTTTAATCTCTCCATACAGGAAATAACATATGCAGGAGAGCGCATGGTTTTTAAACTGACGTTATAATGGTAATATTATCTATTTACTTCGTTCCAATAGATGACGCAATAGTAAGCACATTCCTTTCACGGTTAATCTCCTGGTTGGAGAACAGTACATGTCCTGCCCATCTTAAACGTCTGGATTTTATGGTCCTAATTATGTCAGGTGAAGTATACAATGCGTGCAGCTCTGCGTTGTGTAACTTTCTCCATTCTCCTGTAACTTCATCCCTCTTAGCCCCAAATATTTTCCTAAGAACCTTATTCTCAAATACCCTTAATCTCTGTTCCTCTCTCAAAAGTGAGAGTCCAAGTTTCACAACCATACAGAACAACTGGTAATATATTATTATTATTATTATTATTATTATTATTATTATTATTATTATTATTATTATTAACTTTAAAAACCATAGGTGTTAACTTTTTACTGTAGAATATAGGCCATACTAAATTAGCATCTCAAACATCTTACAACGACACTAAACTGCGAGACTCTGAGCATATCGTCGTCGTTCCTGCAATAACTCCTATGTGCAAAATATAAAATCTTTCAGTACGAAGAAAAAACACATTTATTCATCCTATGGCAGCCGTACATAGGAGACTGTGAATTCTTACGTTTTCGAAACAAAGAAATATAATTACATACAGGAGATTTTATTATTTGCTGTATCAGTATGTAAGTTATTTCTATTTATTTTACTGGGTTATTTTACGACGCTGTATCAACATCTCAGGTTATTTAGCGTCTGAATGAGATGAAGGTGATAATGCCGATGAAATGAGTCCGGGGTCCAGCAACGAACGTTACCCAGCATTTCCTCGTAATGGGTTGAGGGAAAGCCCCGGAAAAAACCTGAACCAGGTAACTTGTCCCGACCGGGATTCGAACCCGGGCCACCTGGTTTCGCAGCCAGACGCCCTGACCGTTACTCCACAGGTGTGGACTTTAAGTTATTTAATAGAGCAAAAATCTGAAAATCGATAAATATGTCACATAGGTGTTACTGCAGGAACAACGACGATATCATTATATTATTATAAGTGGCATAGATCAAGGCGACTGATGTCCACAGCACAGCATAGGCACATAAGGGGTACAGCCAGTCCTGTGGAAGCGATACAGCATTTAACTTCCATGTCGGAAAACGAACCCGGGAAGAATAAAGAAACACACCCAATTTTGTACATAATTGAGCACTTTTATTTTTTGTACTCTTTAGGCCTATGTTTTGAAGCAGTTTGAACAGTTCATTTGTTTTTCTTTCGCTTTCTGTAAGAATAATTGAATCGGTGAGTGGAAAAGGGGTAACATTCCAAAAAATGCGAAAATAAACTCAGATAGCAAAGTTGTTCATATATCATAGTCCTACCTATTGAGCAGAAGAAGAGTAATATTCCTACCATACTAATGCCAATGGCATGATCCGTGTTTTGCAGTTGAGTAGAAGAACGGTAACATTCCAGGAATTTTACTTTTATTCCACTCAATAGTGGAGCACTATTGTGTTAGTTTTCATATATTATGCTTCGAGAGCTGACAAGCACTGTAATAATCGTTTAGTTTCTTAACTGTTTAGTGCTTTGTTATTACAGGTGTTGCAGGTTAGGTTTGATCATTCTTTTTTTTTTAGAAGATTATTTTAGGACGCTTTATCAACATCTAGGTTATTTAGCGTCTGAATGAGATGAAGGTGATAATGCCGGTGAAATGAGTCCGGGGTCCAACACCGAAAGTTACCCAGCATTTGCTCATATTATGTTGAGGGAAACCCCCGGAAGAAATCTCAACCAGGTAACTCGTCCCAACCGGGAATCGAACCCGGGCCACCTGGTTTTCCGGCCAGACGCGCTAGCCGTTACTCCATAGGTGTGGACTGTTTGATCATCGGTATTCTGTCTGCAAGATTTGAAAAATAGTTTTTGAAGTTAGTGTCTTGGAGTAAAAAACAACAATGTTAGAAGAGGAAGATAATGAGCCAAGAAGAAAGAAAGGAAAGGTGAACAAGAATACACATACAAAAGAAATGGAGAAAATATCTAGGAGTAGGGGAAAAGAGTTTGTAACCTACAAAGGTGTGTTAGTCGAGACCAGAAAAACAACATTGTAACACCGTTTTTATGATTGTTTCCTTTTCCACATTTGAAAAAAAGTATTTGTACACTTTTTTGGACAGTTACGCTATAAAGAAAACTTACTAATTGTTCAAAATATTTCTGATCATTTTAACCAATATTCCATTTGACTGGAAAAAGAGTAACATTCCCAAACTTTAAACAATCAAATCTAAAAACCAATTTATATATTAACAAACAAATATAAAGGCTGAGATACTTGTAACTAGTAGTAAATTTAATGTGACCCATTATAAGTTTTTTTATTAAATCATTTTCTTTTATTATCTCGAAAGCATGATTTTGGAATATTACCACTTTTCCACTTACCGATTCAATTATCTATACAGCGTTAGTAATGTTCCTGTACTCAAAAATGTATTGATTTATCTATGAATAGTTTTCACGCTTAGAAAGTTGGCGGCTACGTACATTGTAGCCTATAACCGCAACTATGCGAAGGCTGCGTGACCGCATAGTAATTTGTAAATGCTGTTGGATATTTTCATCAGTTGAAAATTATTATTCTTCCGTGTGATCAGACAATCTCTTTGCTAGAGACACACCTTGCGTGCAGACCTTATCAGAAGTGTGTGGAGTTATGGAGCCGTAATTATCCTGATACTCCGGCACCAAGCAAGGATAGCTTATGCTGATTTCATGAAACAGGGTCTGCAGGATACAGATTGCAAAGCTATAGGCCCAGAACTACAGATTTAAATGAGAATGTCCAACAGCAAACATAAGAACCTCGATGGAAATATATCGATGTTTGTCACAGCAAATTGGAGCAAGGTCCAGTAGGGGAGAAGTGGGTACAGTAAGACAGGGAGAACAGTGAGACATTTTTTATTAGATGGTAAATTTTGATGTTGAAATGTTTGTAACAGTGGAGTTGTATGGTGCATGAGTAAAGTAACAGTATTTTCATACTCGATTTAATTCTAGTTATAAGGGTGAGTGATGAAAAAATAATTCGTAATTTTTCACTCTAGAAGTAAAATTTTGGCTTGTGTTTAATTAAGGTTATATTGGATATACAAATTAAATAGAAATATGAATGTTTTGTTACCTAATACTATGGTATTTGACGTTATGTTTTGCAAAGTTTTGTCTTTCTTGTTTTGATTTTGAAGTGATGGTGCCATTTTTAAACAAACTATGCGTAAAGGGAACAGTGAGACATGTCATTGAAGGGTACACTGAGACGTCTCACTGTTCCCATTTACCAATGATTTGCAAAAATAAACTGTAATTATATTACATTTACCGGTAACTAACATTAAAAATGAACATACTAGTAACCAATTTAGGAACTGTAGCTTAAAATAAAGGATACATTACATTTTAATGGTTTCTTAAATAAAAAATTATTCACAAAATTTTAAAAAAATATTTAAAATAATAAAGAATTAAATTAAATTCTTATAATTATAAGCTTTGTTGTCACCAAAAATTCATTTTTTTAAGCAAAAGTTTGAAAAGTCATGGAAAATTCACTTTTCCAAATGTTCCAGATGTTTCAAAGTAAGACATCAAAATGATTCTAAATAAGTCTACAGAACATGGCAAGATAAAGAGACAGCAAGCTTTCTTTTCTTTTGAAATAAATGTAAATCATTTCAATGTCCATTATCTATTAGCATTTCTGTTTATGTATTATTGTACTCCATGTTTTAATGCATATTTCTATTGCACTTGATTTTAAAAATACTTAAAAATTTCACTTGCATACATATGTCTTAATATTTTATGTCTCACTGTACCCACTACTCCTCTAAAGGTGGCGAAGAAACTAAACTCGTCAGTGTTTTCAGAAACATGAAAATCACTGCGAACAATTCGCAATTTCACTTGCAACAATGTGGTCACCGTGAATAACACTTTTTAGAGATGAAGCATGGTTTCATTTTTCATGGATACACCAACTTTAAGAACATGAGGATTTCAGCTGCACAAAATACGCAACAGTTACACTAAAAGACTTTCATTCCGAAAAAACAGACGTTCTTGCATCATATCACAACGAAGGATTGTGGGATTATCTGTTTTCGAATTCATTGTAGATGGTACTGTAACAGAGAAATTGTTCAACAGTTTGTAAAACTGACACAACCTCGATGAACGTGACTATTTCAGTAGAATGATGGAACAAAGTGCTACATTTAATGCAGAATGAAATGATGGACATAGGGCCTACCCAAAGAGACTTTTGCAGATCTTCTCATCTCCAAAATCTCTGGCCACACCGCTCCCCAGATTTAACTCCACCAGATATGTCTCTGCAGTGTTATTTGAAGGAATAGTTCTCGTGAGTATGAAGATCTGCAGCAAGCTATTATGCTGGCATTAAACACCCCTGAATACTGGAAATAGTGTAATATAATATCTGCATGGAAAAGAACGACGGCCATTTCTTGCATAAGTTTTGAGTTTCTTCACCATTCAAACACATTATGTACAACTATACACATAGTTTTCTAATTACATTAAATATATTGTAATTCATACAATAAACTTTCAAACAATGTGTATGGGTACGTCCTAAGTTTCCTGTATTTCTTCAGTGGCTAAGACGTATATTTAACGGTATATGGAAACAAGGGTCGTGGGTTTAGGTCCCATGTAAGGTATGGATGCTTATCTATTGTCAATGTAATATATGTTATTTTATTAAGTATTAGTATTAATATTTATTTATTTAACCTGGTAGAGATAAGGTCGTCGGGCCTTCTCTGCCCCTCTACCAGGAGATTCCAACTGTAATGTGAATAATAAAATTACAATTAGTATTAAATTTACAATTACAATTACAAATAAAATTACAATTAGTATTAAATTTACAATTGCAATTACAATAAAAATCAAAGTACGAAAAGATTACCTGACTAATGAAAGCTACATAATTTATCATTTATATTTATATTTACTAAATTACAAACTAAACCTAGAATAACAAAATTGTATAGTGATGAAATTACTGGATATTGAAATATTTTGTGACAGATTAAGGAAGTTATTTACAAGAAATCAATTACTGACCAAGTGCCTAGTAAGTTTGCGTTTGAATTCAATTTTATTTCGACAGTCCCTGATGCTAGCAGATAGCGAATTCCAGAGTCTTGGCAGGGCTATTGTGAAAGAGGATGAGTATGAGGAGGTGCAATGGGATGGTATTGTTAGTATTGTTTCAGTTAAGGGGAGTGTCTAGTAGGTATATTGTGTCTTACCTGTACTTTCATATTAATAATGCTGAAGTCCAAACGATTGCGCTCTTCTAAATATCGTGATTCAACTGTGGTGATAAATGTCGATTCAGGTTATGTCTTTCAGTTCTGATGGAGTCCCATTACGGTGCCTTCGATCCCCACGAAATCGTATTACAATTTCTCAGACCGAAGCCATCTGTACGTCATCCAAAATACACTATCTACCAAAAAGTAATTGGGCACTGTTTTGCCCCTTTATAACCTCTTGTTGCTATAACAGCAGCCA
The DNA here is from genome assembly GCF_040183065.1 of Periplaneta americana. Classification (NCBI taxonomy): domain Eukaryota; kingdom Metazoa; phylum Arthropoda; class Insecta; order Blattodea; family Blattidae; genus Periplaneta; species Periplaneta americana. Next base: position 115,677,898 of record NC_091132.1, on the reverse strand, counting down.
CCCTGTCAGGCATGCTCTCACTAGTTTGTGTAGGATATCCACTGCAATGTGTCGCCATCCCTCTTGCAACATGACACTCAGTTGGAAAATGGAAGTTGGCCCCATGTTTCGGCGGTACTATGCAGTGGTATGCAGACAATAATGTTCACCGGCTGAACTGGCCTGCACAGAGTCTTGATCTCAATCCCACTGAGCAACTTTGTGACGAATTGGCCCGGCGATTGAGGTCTTGGGATATGCGGCCAACTTCCATTGTCCAACTGAGTGCCATGTTGCAAGAGGAATGGTGACGCATTCCAGTGGATATTCTACACAAACTAGTGAGAGCATGCCTGACAGGGTGGCTGCTGTTATAGCAACAAGAGGTGGTACCACGAGGTTCTAAAAAGGGCAAAAATAGTGCCCAATTACTTTTTGATAGATAGTGTACATCACGCCGGCACCGTTTTGGGTAATATTATAATGATGGTAATTCATATTTAAATGGAAAATGACTATAGAATGATTGAGGTAAACGGGAGAACCTCGAGAAAAGCTATCAGGAACCTTGGGTGTGACCACAAATATGAATCCGTCATCACCGGAATTCAAACCTGGGTCCGCAGTCATCGTAAGCCAATGGTGCTCTGCCAACTGACAATGAGCTATCGTCAATGTAAAATCTGAATGTCGAATCTAGGCAGATTCTGTGTGATTTTTATGGATAAAATGACAATGTTGTCTTTTACGCTCCAAATACTCGTTTTTTTTATCTTTCCACGACTGCTGTATAACTTCAATGCCTCTTAATAGTTTCTGTAATTTGAAATGAACGTTACGGTATATAAAAATAATATTTACTGAATAACCAATGTAAAAAATTTACACGACGCCAGAATTGGCTAACGAAGACAAAAGGAAACTTTACATAGACATATCCTAGCAATTCAAGATCGTCATTTCAAGCAACACCTTAACTGTCGTAATAACAAAATATTAACCAATAATGTATAATTAATTAATTATTACCACCCAGTACTTTTCTGCTAGGTGTAAAGGCTCTTTCACAATGAAAATTAAACATAAGCGTTAACTTAAGAATATAAACGTTACAGTAAAATCAAGAAGTCATACCATCATTCACGATGAGAACATAAACATAACAGCAAACATACTTGGTAACCATGGAAACATAACAACGACGCCATTTCCTCATATTCTGTCGTATATTTCTGTTTGAAAATCATGTAGCATAAGCATGAAAGTTTGGCGTTTGCAAACTTCCATGTTAACGTCTTACTGTAATGTTTATGTCAATGCTTATGTGAATCATTGTGAATGATCCCATTAGGTAGCCTGGGCGCAAACTTCTGTGTTTATGTTACGGTTATGTTTAATTTTCATTGTGAATGGGCCTTAATTCCTTACAAAATAATATTTTGAAGAACAGAAGTGCATCAATATTAAAGTGCAACTCCAAATGCTTTCAAAAATGTTTGTATGTAAGAGAACTTGCACACAATCTGCACGCAATCATCAATTCCAGACATCGTACCAACCAATAGCGGACCTCACAACGGTTTATAAATAGCCACAAACATTTCCTGAATCTCCGCATCGTTGTTTCATTGAGCGAAAGGATTTGCATTGTAATAGACCTACACCTTGAAGGTCGATAAAAGGACTCCACGCATAATATTATCACCAGTCGTTAACAATTTATTGCTGAAGCGTCTGTGTCGATAAAAAAACAAATGCTGCAATAAAATTATAATTATAACATTATGCAGCCTACATACTCGGATTTTATGCCAAATACTGATCATTTCATTACCATCACTACTAACATTACCATGTTAGGAAATTTTTTTCTGACTTCAGGATTCAAATCTTTGCCGCTGAAGTCCAATATACTCGTATTATGTAACGGATTTCGCAACACCCAATTAAGAGGGAAATTACATCGTTGTGATACAGTCATATGAATCACAAGTAGAGATGGAGGAAATAATTTAATTACCGATATATTGATATTGCAATATATTGCAAACCCAATTTCGATAAACGATATATATTGCAAAAAATATATCGATATATCGCTATTTCGCAAATTAATAGATACTAATGCAATTACATTTGTAGGTGTATATTTATTACAATAAACTTAAATTTTAATAGCCTATTCCTTATTCTTATTAGCATTGAAATCAACATCATAACAGTCAAAAGATTGAACGTAAAATTGCAACGATAAACAATACATTTTCAATACCATAATTATTATGTAGTTCCTAACCTAAATCAAAATTATAGCGGAGGTAAGATGAGCTTAAATGATACAATGGGAGACTGTTAAGTGAACTCTATATGGGTCAGTATTTGACATTGAAACATTCATTCATTCATTCATTCATAGTGTTCTGCCCAAAGGCAGGTCTTTCACTGCAAACCCAGCATTCTTCAGTCTTTCCTACTTTCTGCCTTCCTCTTTGTCTCCGCATATGATCCATGTATCTTAATGTCGTCTATCATCTGATATCTTCTTCTACCCCAAACTCTTCTCCCGTTCACCATTCCTTCCAGTGCATCCTTCAGTAGGCAGTTTCTTCTCAGCCAGTGACCCACCCAATTCCTTTCCCTCTTTCTGATCAGTTTCAGCATCATTCTTTCTTCATCCACTCTTTCCAACACAGCTTCGTTTCTTACTCTGTCTGTCCATTTCACACGCTCATACTTCTCCATATCCACATTCCAAATGCTTCTATTCGATATACTGTGAACTTGAGTGAATGAGCTAAAAGAAATAGCCAAGGCAAACGAACTGTTAACTGACAGTTTTGTTTTGTACGTAGTGCTTTGTGAACATTAGTTGAGATTAGGAGTACATTGTTGTTCTCAATAATCCAAGTGAATTGTCATTGTCGTCTGTGGAGTGCAATAACGAATACTGTGTTGCTGTGTGGAGTGGAATACCCATTGTTGACGGGAGTGTTTAAATTCAGAAATAGAAAGTCATTATTGTTGTGAATAAAAGTAACATTATTGTTGAAATAAAATCACAATATCCTTGTTTCTCTTTCCATTTAAAAACATAGAAATAAAAGTTTTGAAGTCAAACGGTTCCTTTTCAGAGTGGCAGTTGCTCCTGCCTTGAAGAACATTAATACTAAAATAGTAGTAGATAAACCTCCCTTATCAATCTCATATTAAATATTAAATAGTTTGAATTCGAATTCTAGACCAGTCAATCAGAGTTAGGCATTGATTGGATTGGATATTTCAAGATTGCACAATTATGTAACAGTCCACTTTCATTAACCCAGATATGCCTACTGTCCTATTAAAAGGACAATGGTCAATCTTTCAAATAACCCTCTCTACAGTTCACGCATTTGCTTTTTCACAGGTGTCACTATTACTGGTCATGATTAGAGGCTTGCTAGGTGTGGTAAGACTGGTAATGAGAGTTATAGTCATCGTTGAGTTTGAGATGTGGACGTGAGAGTTGTTCGTTTATTTCAGCTGTGGCATCCGAGACGCAAATCAGATATGAAAGTTAAATATTGTTACAGTACGAAATTATTTTAAAAATTGTTGTAGATCAAATGACTCCTAATAAACATAAATATTACGTGAAACCACAATGCGTTCGAAATACCTATTCATTGAGACATTACAATGACGAAAACTTATGTGTCCTTTTAAAAGGACAGTTGGCATATTCCCATACATTTCGAAATTGTTTCGCTTTTTTCAAATTTTAGTGGATTTTCCGTGCATGAAATGCTATCTATGTTTGAAAATTATGGTACGAGCGAAATTTCATCTCAAATACAGACATATCGCTGTAATGCAGCCTACAAATGCCACTGAAGACATAACAGACGAGGATTCAGGGGACAAACGTGATATAACACCTACTAATCTATCTGGTTCACAGCTTGCAGCAGGAGCAGAAATATTTCAGCATAGCCTTCTTGAAGAGAAGGGGAAGGGTTTAGGAATGGGGTGACAAATTGTTGCATGTGAAGAGCAGACGCAAAGTCATAGGAATGTTTCTGCGAACACAGCAAGATCTGAATAATTTCAAGGGAAAAATTATTCCGTGTCCGGATATCGATCCCGGGATCTTTGGCTTATCACATCAATTCTCTGCCAACTGAGCTACCCAGGAACTACACCCGATACCATCTCAACTTTTCCCTTTATATCCACATATCTCAAGTGGGCTGACAAGATGCCTAAAAGCCAACTTTGAGTGCACGCAAACTCTATGTGACTTGAATTGTGGATTTCTGTTAACTGCCTCAGTGACATATATATCATGTAAATCTGGCTTTCAGGTATACGTTAAGAGAAAACCACAATCCAAGTCACACCGAGTTTGTGTGCACTCAAAATTGGGTTTCTGGCGTCTGTCAGCCCACTGAGGTGTGTGGATATAAAGAGAAAAGTTGAGACAGAGTCGGGTGTAGTTTCTGGGTAGCTAGTCGGCAGAGCGTTGGTGCGCTAAGCCAAAGGTTCCGGGATCGATACCCGGCCCCGGAACAATTTTTCCCTTGAAATTATTCAAGTCTGCTTCACAGGGCGCTATACCTGAAAGCCAGATTTGTACAGCAAGATCTGTTTACAAGTGGAAGACTGGTGACGTTCTGGAGGGAGGTATTGAATGTTCATACTGTAAGTTTCTATTGTTTTTCATTAATTATTTTTGAAAGAGGTCTTATTTTCTATCTAAACTGTCATTGTCATAACAATGTAGATTTGAGAAAATGAACTCAAACCTCTCGACATTGCCACAGCAATTGCTTCATTATATGTATCGTCTCTTCTCTCCCAATATTACCTCTTCCAAGAAACATCAACATTTTTTCACCTATTACGTATTTTTACGTATCGATAGCAGTACGGTACTACTCAATGACGAAAGCCTTCTAGAGTTTAAATGAATGTAGCCACAATATATCGCTCTTCAGAATAATATTAGTAATAATAATAAACTATAATAAAATAACGTAATAATTTGTTAATAATAATAATAATAATAATAATAATAATAATAATAATAATAATAAATTATAACAATTACATTGTTTCCTTTCATGTAAGCATAGTTTACAATTCTTCCTCAAAATGTATGCTCCAATTATATACTGCATTAAATGTGATTTGTAAAATACACAAATATTGCAAAAAAATATTTCAGGCATATCTGGGTTAACGCCATCTCCCGGGGAATTATCGGAGTTAACTAGTGTGAATTTTTTTGTTCATAATAATTCTACAAAACAAAAAAATAAAAAAAAAAACGATAAATTTATGAGGAAACCAATATATTATACGATATATTGAATCAAATTTTCGATATCGATATATCGAAACGAAATTATCGGTATTTCGTAAAAAACCGATATATCGTTTCCATCTCTAATCACAAGCGATTCTTACAGTCTTATTTGGCGTGTAACTGAATGAAAGAACTACAAAATATAATTATGTTTCTCATTAATGTCGTATAAAGTTCGAACACGAGAAGATATTACAAACTTAGCCCTATTCCACAGGCATCCAACATTACGTAGAAGAAAAGCATTAAACTAAAATAACAGAATTCGTTAAAAAGCGGTAAGAGGCCTTATGTTTGGTTCACGTTTGTCGAATCTCTGTAGAACCGAGTATCACTTTGCAGTTGTTCAATCTTGTCCCTTTTCTTACATTCGGCGTCTTTCTCTTTAGATCATCCTCTCCTGCGCCTTTATGCTTCAGCTGCATAAGGACATCAGACCTATATCTTGCGAATTTACGCATTGCAATATGTAAGTACAGTTTTTTTGTTATAAATACGACTAAACATTCACAAAAATATACGTCTAAGTAAATGAAAATATATTTATGTTCATAGTACCGACTATTATGGTGCAATGTTCAAACATGAGAGAGGAAACCAAGATATTACTAACTTCGTCTTATTCCATATCAAAAATTAGTCGCAAAATATGTGCTCAAATTCTAAGCAGTTTAGAACGGCAAGGGATGGGAGAGGAGGACAGCATATATGTTCATAATTTCGTCGAACAAACATGATAGATTTCGATCTTCAGAGCGAACATCGACGAATATCGAACTTCGCCATACGTCGACAAAATGAACCGAAAATAGTGTGTCATGTACGATGATAATCTATACTATAGTCCCGTCGCTCTAATTTCCGGCAGCCAATCACGTTGCAGGTCGGCTACATTTAAACGTGTGCGTCTTGTGATTCGCTGATGAAGACGTCATGCATTTCCTAAGGCTGGATAAATACTTAATATAATTGTCCGCCATTTTCGCTCTTTCGTTGGCGTTCGCAGAAAGCACACGAAGACGTTAATTGCCGCTCAATTATTTGCTGAATTACAGTGCGTTTCATTTATTATCATGGGAGCTACGACATGATAATGTTTAACGGTGTGGCAAACAGATCCCTCGTCTGGTACCTCGGCAACGAAAGAACAAAAATGGCGAACGATACTACCTACCTAGACTTTATAGAGCCTTCACTTCCTAAGACGTAAGCAAAGAGGAGGATTCACGCCGGGAATAACAGCGTCGCGACTTTAATAATAAATCTGTAACCGAAATTCCAAAAATAATTGGTGTTAACATGTATAATTTAATCACCCTGAGATCGAAAATAGCTTTTTTGGCATTTTTGTTTGTATGTCTGTCTTTCTGTCTGTCTGTCTGGATGTTTGTTACATTTTCACGCGATAATGGCTGAACGGATTTTGATGAAAATTAAAATACAAATTAAGTTCGTTGTAACTTAGATTTTAGGCTATATGGCATTCAAAATACTTCATTTAAAAGGGGGGTTATAAGGGGGCCTGATTTAAATAAACCCAAAAATCTCTTGCTTATTATTCATTTTTGTGAAAAATGTTACATAACAAAAGTTTCCTTAAAAATGATTTCCGATACGTTTTATTCTATGCAAAATTTTGATAGGACTGATATTTTGGGTTATACAAGAGTTTTAAAACAACAATACATTTTCACCGCCGTCTTAGATTATAGCATCGTCGTTCCTGTAATAACTTCTATGTGCAAAATATAAACATTTTAGTAGGAAGAAAAAACACATTTATTCATTCTATGGCAGTGGTACATAGGAGATCGTGAATTGTTACATTTCCGAAAGAAAGAAAGAAAGAAATATAATTACATATAGAGGGGATTTTATTATTTACTGTACCACTATTTAAGTTATTTAATAGGGGAAAATTAAAAAAATCGAAGTTATTGCAGGAACAACGACGATGGCTATAATGAAATCAAAACAAATGACTCCGTCTATTTAAAGCGGCCTTGATGTTTATTATTATACAGAAAATTTTGTGTTTTTATGAAGTAATCTCAGAAGTTAATTAACCGATTTGGATAATTCCTTCAATATTTGAAATTTGTACTTTCTCTAGATGGATGTATGCTACATATGAGGAGTGAAGTAAGATTAAAATAGATCTTTACGCACAGAAAACTTAATATTCTGTCGAAATATTGTATAACTTGATTATTGCAACTTTATTTGGTCCACATAAAATACTCTAATTTTATACACTTAAATATCTTTTTGTCCATAGAAATAATAGTATATTTTTAAGAGTATTTTACTCGACCAAAAATACAACATATAATAAATAAGCATTTTACCATAGAACACATTGGAGCTGAGTTATTTTAAAATGTGTCACGAAATGGCGTTCATGCGCTCATAATTTACCCATATTCGTGTCCTGTGTTTCTTAAAATAATATTTATGTACCACATTAACTTTCATTTTCTTTATTTACATAAACAATGATGCACAACCGAGCGAGTTGGCTCAGTTGGTAGAATTTGAGACTCGCATTCGGGAGGTCACGGGTTCAAACGCTGTGGCCGACCAATCTGACTGGAGTTTTTCATGGTATCCCTTAGTCATAAAGGCAAATGTCAGATTGGAAATTTACATGCCATGATTCATCATCGCCTCAAATACAGATACGACAAACATTAATCAAAATCTATAAGCAGTTACATGAACACAAGCCATCTACAACACACTACACAAACAGGAACTCAACAAGAGTAAAAGCGGCCTACTATTGATATGTTAATATTTTGAAGTATGAGAAACAGATTTATAAACATTCGATTTTTTAAATCATTGAAATTACATTATTTCACACTTCAAATACTGCACAAGAATATATCTACTTCGGTCGTAAGTATTGTAATCGTACTTGAAAAAAAAAAAAAAAAAAACTTTCGGTATTCACTAATTATCAAGGTTGTACATCTTGCTTTCACTAGAAAATTGTATTATACTACAATATTGATACACTTAAAAAAGTAAACTCAGTCAATAGTAAAACAAAAACAAAACTCTGTATCTCCTGAAACAGACTACAGCAAAAAGATTACAAATGTTTACTATGACAAAAGACTTGCAATTAACTTTCAAGCAATCGAACTCTCAGCTGAGCTGTCAATCATCTGGCAGCTGTAGAAAAGTCTAACCACGACTATGCCAAATGCCATTTATGGCTCATTTTGACATTCCTGACTAGGGGGACAGACATTAGTTCGTTGACCTCATATATCACCAGAAAAATAAAACAGTGTATTAGCGGCGATGTTGCCAGACTGCGAAACTTCCAAATTATTTTTCTAATTAACTATTCATTCAAAAATAAGTTCCTTTTGTGTGTATGTGTTTGTTTATACTTAACAAATGTGTTCATTCAATTCAATTTTTTTCTGACACCTAATTTCGTAATAAGAAATCACAGTATTTTTTTTACAGAACGGGGCGTGTGTGGAAAATAAATGTATAATAAGAAACAAAGCGATTACTGTAATTGCAAGTTATCTTGAACTTCCTGAGCGGGGACAGAGGGGCAGAGGGAAGGAAGCCCGTAACGTGGGTGGAGCCAACTGAATTGTTTGCGCATACTCCGCATCATAATCTCTTGTCAAGAAACATAGAACTATTTCCTTCACTGCGTACCAGTAATGTTAACATGGAGCAGCAACCACAGGGTAGTAATTATGGTGAAATCACACCACCGCGGAGAAGAAGTAACGCTGTTACCCACAGCGGAGAAAGAGAAATTATCGCAAATATAATTAAGTGTTGCGAGGAGGAAAAATTAAACAATTCATGTTTGCTGGAACCTTTTGATAAGGAATATGAGAGAGCGGCTAAATGGTCTGGCAAACGTATTAGTTCAGTTAAGATAATTAAGAATAATATTGAATTACAACCGAATGAACCTCACACTACTCCGGGAAAGAATAGATATGCAATGTCTAGAAATTATTGCTATAATAGTTATGTACACTAGTGTGTGTACTGTGAGCAACATAATGAATTACTGTTGTAAGTTGTTATTTTGTTATAGTTCTGCGAAACATATTATTTCATTCCAGAAGTAGGACTTGTGTAAAGTTGAAGTGGAAGACTTTGATCAACATGTCATTCGGGATATAATCGAAGAATTCTATTTTGTTTAGAAAATAGTACCTACGATTAAGAAGATAATTCCGAATGGATGATGCCATTGAAGAAATAATAATTAATTTTGGACCAAGCGATGATGGCAGCAATGGCAGGGATATGAGTTATGTATAATTGTAAATTAATGTAAATTCAAACAATAAGCCTGTAAAATATTGTTATAAGAATATGTACATATCAGCTGTAGTTGTAAGTCATGTAGGCCTATATAATGTATAGAAATAGCTGTAGTAACTCCGCCATTGCCGGTCCTCAGCCCGGATGAGAGAGGAGGAGTGTACACACGATTATATTTAAATACTTACTCATTACAGTTTAATTAAAACCTGCTATGAAACCATGTTCTCCTCTCAAAACCGGAGTGTCATGAGATGATGATGTCTGTATTGAACCCAGTTCTTTTACAGTAGAGAGCCGTAAAGTAAAAGAACCAACGTTTTCTGAAAAGAGTCTCTTTACCCGAGGGAGGGGCATCCTTGCCGTGCCGTTACGTTGATGAGTACATGCCGTACCGAGCAGTTCGAAAGACAGACTTAGGCGGTGTAAGGTTCAAGATAACTTGTAATAACAGTAATAACATTTTTATTGGAAAAGAGTATGACTATTTTATTTAATGTAGGACTGTCAGAGATTGAAATGATTTTTCAGCTTCAGTAATCTGGCAACCTGTTCCACATACGGTATTCAGAGGACTGGAGAATTTTGGAGCGGAAAAGGACGACAGAGAGGAGTAATCCACTAAAATGTATAAACGACAGGGGCAATAATAGCTAGACAAATTGAGTAGTCCACAACACAATTCCCACACAACCCTAGTCCGTACTTCAGTCGACACCAGTAGCGCCGTATGTCGCCAATTATAGAATTCCAATCTGTGACTTGGTTATTTCTCTGCTGTTATGAGCCAAAATTCGATCTACTGGCATTTCGAACTGCCACTCAGGTATAAAAAAAAAAAAAAATGTCGGCTACGGAAAGTGAACTTGAATCAGTGATGGTTTCTCCCATACCGCAATGGAATAAAGAGTTCACAATGACAATCTTCAATATGAAGGTAATATCAGTTTGATATTGTATTGTTTGTTTTGCTTTTACTTTTTTTTATCTAACGACTTTCAGTATACTTATTTAATTTCGAACACTTCTCGTCGAGATATTTGCTTTTTTTTCTGCAACAATAGTCATAGTCCCGTCGCTCTAATTTCCGGCAGCCAATCGCGTTGAAGGTGTTTTACATTTAAACGTGTGCGTCTTGTGATTCGCTGAGGAAGACGTTATTCATTTTCTTAAGGCTCGATAAATACTTAATATAATCGCCCGCCATTTTGGCTCTTTCGTTGGCGTTCGCAGAAAGCACACGAAGACGTTATTTGACACTCAATTATTTGCTGAATTACAGTCCGTTTGATTTATTATCATTGGAGCTACGACATGATAATGTTTAACGGTGTGGCAAATAGATTCCTCGTATGGCAACATGTCAACTAACGACATTCCACGCCCCGAGCGTCCTTCGACAGGAAGAAATGACGAAAACCTTGCCAAAATCAAATGTGCAATTGATGAATATCGTCGAAACACCACTGACGAAGTTTCTGACCAAACGAACCTGTCATGGAGCACGGTCCAGCGAATTTTAACCGAAGATTTGCACATGAGATGGGTGTCTGCAAAATTTGTTCCTCGCTTGCTCACAGATGTCCAAAGAGAAAACCGCGTGAGAGTTTGCCGCGACTTGAAGAGTGAAGTGCAGAACGATCCAAATATTCTTAAAAGAATTGTGACTGGGGATGAGTCTTGGTGCTATGGGCACGATCCAGAATCAAAGCAAGCATCGAGCCAGTGGAAAACTCCAAATTCACCACGACCCAAGAAAGCACGTCAAGTGCGATCCAATGTGAAAGCAATGTTGATTTGTTTTTTTTTTTTTTATGTGAATGACACTGTCCACAAAGAGTTCGTTCCGCCAGTACAAACAGTAAACCAACATTTCTATTTGGATGTGTTACGGAGATTACGAGAGAGTATGCGACGAAAACGGCCCGAAATGTGGAGAAATGGGAACTGGTTGCTGCACTACGACAATGCTCCAGCCCACACAGCTCTGACGGTCCGACAGTTTTTGACAAACAACAACATGGTGCTTGTGCCTCATCCACTCTACTCACCCGATCTGGCTCCGTCGGACTTTTTTTTTTTGTTTCCACGAATGAAGAAATGTCTGAAAGGAAAGCGATTCAGTGATGTGGAAGGCGTCAAAGAAAACACGCTAGCGGCTTTGAACAGTATCCTGCCTCAAGAGTTCCAGCACTGTTTTCAGCAGTGGCAAAAGCGTTGGGACAAGTGCATTAATGCACATGGACAATACTTTGAAGGGGACTAAAGTACTGTGAATGTAGAGGTCAATAAAATGCAAAAAAAAAAAAAAAAAAACATTTCGGTTATTTTTGGGTCCCCCCTCGTAAATAAAAATAAAACACAAATTCTGTTCACAATTAACTCTTCTCAGTACTGGAGGAGGATTAATCATTAGGCCAACCTAGGTCATATCTAGGGCAGCGGGATTCTGGAAGTGGAAGGATGCAACATGACCGTAGCGTAAGATGAATTCCGAAATTGCGAAAATTTTCCCTTCGTTGATTTATCAATACTGTAACAGAAACCATGTTCTCATTATGTATTTCCCGCAACGCAAAGATCACGTTACAAGTTATAAGCTCGGCAACTTGTTCTTGAACCCTAATTTAGAAGGTGCTATCAGACTTTGCTGTTGTGAATGCACATGGGCTATTCCATATGAAATCGATCAGTAAAAAACCTCGCATTTTTTTAATACTCTAATTTTTTCCCTATTTATACAAGTTGCTGAGGACAGTGCATTTTCAAAAATATACTATCGAAAGTCAAACGGTTTTCGTACTATTGAGCGACAAATTTAGCGTATTTTATAAAAACAAGCCTCTTTCAGCGCTCAGAACTCTGGAACCACTTACTGCAGAACATTGAACGGGAGCTCATTTTGAAGCTGACATTTGGTAGGTTATGTTAAGAAGTAATCCTTAATTTTATTGTATACAGAGAGAGAGATAATCTGATTTTACTTACTTTTAGGCTTTTTACCCATTTGTAATAAATGTAAAAAAAAATTGAGAAAAAACCTTGCATTATTAAGAGGGATTCGGCATTGTTTGCTTAGTGGCTCGGCAATAAGTTTCGAGGGTATTAAATAAATTATTTTTACACGCCTGGACTTGAACGGCGCAGTACTGCACGCACTGGATGAGAGCTGAAGATAAGCGAGGGTTGGGCGTCATTTTACTCCCGTGTTTATGAAAACTTGTGATAAAGATAGCCCAGCTATACGCTACTAGACGAAACATCACGTGTTTGTCTCCTGGCCTTGTTTGTCTCGGCTAACTCCTGCCTCACAGTCAGCTGGTTACTTCACGCGCGTACTATTTATTTTCTTTATTTGGTATTTTCAATACTTTGTTATCAACGGTGGACCAGTAAAAATATGTTTATTTGTACTTTCAATGCGGAATCTAACCATACATTTTAAAAATATTTTGTCGTGGTCAAAGGCGTCTTAATGAGGAAAAATCTAATTTTCTCCATTTCCATAAAAAGTAAGAAAAACTGTTTATATGTCAATATAAACTTCAATTTCTCAGCATCAAAATAAACCATGATTTTGATTATTGGGTGAAAGGGTTTCGGAACCACAACAGTTTAAAGTTGCTAATTTTATGAAAATACGATATATTTAAATATTTTTAATTTAAACACTATGAAGTTCTGATGCCTCAAACTTTGCACAAAGCATTGTATCACAGTTGTCAACGGACAGAAAAAGTTTCATTGTATTTAAAAATTGCAAGGTCAATTTTCTCTATATTTCGATCGATTTGAGATAGAATAGCCCACATAGACTGACTTGTAAATGTTGCAATATTGATCGAAGTAGTGTATTACAAAGTATAACTTTCAAAATTACGTAATTAAACTTAATTTATCTTTTCTTTTTTCAATTGAAATAAATTATCGTTGCTGTCATTAATTTAATAATTTTATAAGAGCAAATAACTAGAACTTAAGATAGAAAATATGACAAGAATGAAAATCCGGATATAGACTATCAGTAATGGTTCGTTTTATATTTTTCTTGTTTCATATTTGGAACAGAGGGTGGGAAGAGAGCTTGGATGAATATAGATGTAACAAATCTGCGAAATTTACTTTCCATAGTATGAAAACGTATTTTGTCAACACTAGGCATTAAATCCACGCATTAGTAAATCCCATGTCACCAAGAGCACCAGCCGCCGCTGACTCGAAATTAAAAAAAAATTATGGGAAAGCTGCACATCCGTGGTCCATTCTACGACTCACCACATTTGTCTCAGGGCTTACGAAAACTACGGATAAGCCACATGCATGATGAGAGGTTTCTGAGATGTAGCAAACAGCAGCCTACTGTTTTTGAATCTAATAAAAAGCGGTCACTCGTAAAATCGCCGAGCTCTGTGGTAACGGGGAGCGTGCCAAGGAAGTCAGGTGCGGCTGCCCGGGGGAGATACTGGGGGTGGACACGATTACTACCCTCGTCCTGAACATTCAACGTTTACCGCTGAGATATTCTTACAAAATAAATTATTATAATGTTTTAACCCGCTTAACCAATCTAAAACTTGCGCTCACATCAATTAATATTAACTGAATTTATTATTATTATTATTATTATTATTATTATTACTATTATTATAAGCTTTTGAAACTATAAAAATTTTTCGCTCACAAACTGAGAAAATGTCGTACTCTATACAGGTCTGCTTCCAATCAAAAATACACTCAGGGAAAAAAAACCGGACACTTTAATATTTGCTGGTATTTTGCAAAACATTATCTTCTCATACAATATTATGGTAGCCATCTGTTGTTATGGAGACGTGTGTACATTGTTGATTGTTATTTGTTTTATAAACAAGCCATTACAACCAAATATTCCAATTTTGCTTTCGGAGTCTCAGCTATAACAATTTTATCTCAACCATTTTGTGCTTCATTATCGTTATCATTCGTTATTTCTTTATTTTTACATTTTCTGAGTTTAAGTGGGGTTGTAACATTTGTCTTAAAACAAGATGCGACCTGAAGATGTGGCTCGAGCTGTAGCCCTTTACGATGATGGACGCAGTGTACGTTACATTGCAAATGTTATGAATATGGCTAGAAGCACAACCCATGATGCCATAAAACGGTATAGAGAGACCCTAGAATATACCAGAAGACCAGGTTCGGGTCGTACAAGAGCTACAAATCCAAATCAAGACAGGTATATGGTGTTGAGAGTTCTTAGGGAGCGCAACCTGCCAGCTACTAGTGTAGCCCAGCAATTTGTTAACATGCATGGACGCCCAATTTCGGCCAAAACAGTTAGAAGGAGGTTGAAAGAAAGTGGACTGATATCAAGTAGACCTGCAACTGGTCCCAGACTTCTCAGGATGAATCGAGTTGAACGACTGCATTTTGCAAATGATCACAGGGATTGGAGAAATGGACAGTGGAGCTGTGTTCTGTTCACCGATGAGTCCCATTTCAATCTGTGCTCACCTGATGGACGTGAAAGAGTTTGGAGAAGGAGGGGAGAACGATTTTCACAGTGTTGCATTTCCGAAAATGTGCCGTATGGAGGTGGTGGAGTGATGGTTTGAGCAGGAGTGTGTACGGATGCTCGTACAGAGTTGATTTTTGTTGAAAATGGAAGACTAACAGCTGATAGGTATATAAATGAATGTTTGGCTGATCATGTTGTGCCATTTGGCCAATTTGTAGGCGATAATTTTGTTTTAATGCACGATAATGCACGGCTGCATATTGCCCATGCGGTCGGAGATTATCTCCAAGAAGTGGGAATCCATGTTCTTCCATGGTCAGCAAGGAGTCCAGACATGAACCCAATTGAACACGTGTGGGGCATGCTGGGACGGCATGTTAAGAATAGACGACCGAGTCCAGAATCGTTACAAGAGTTGAGGCGAGCACTTGGTGGAGAATGGGAACTTATTCCTCAAGAAGACATTGCTAACCAAATTGAGAGCATGCCAAGACGCATGGATGCAGTTATTCAAGCCAGAGGGGATAATACCCGTTACTAAAAAGAGTTTTTAATGTTTAAGGCACCATAAAATGAAAAAAACAGTTAGACCAAATGATGCCATAGTTATACGCCCTTTGTAATTTTTTGTAAATTTTCTCATCAGAGATTTTTTTTTTCAAATGTTGTCGTATAAGGTGCTAAATGAAACATTATTTTGTTTAAATGGGTTTTGATTCATTTTGAAATAATTGGGAACTAAATACAAGCAAATATAGAAGTGTCCGGTTTTTTTTTTGTCCCTGAGTGTATTTTACGTCCTTGGATTATGATTGGAAATTGGAAAATAAAACAGAAACGTAGCATTCCCATTTCTCATCCAACAAGATCTTGCCATATGTCCATGATATCAAAACTCTAGCTTACATATTTTCTACATGAACTACATATACAGGGACATCATTTTATTTTTACTGTACCTGAGTTTTTGAATGTACTTCACTCCCACCCCCTATCCTAGTAAAATTCCAAATGTTCTCCGCACAGAACCAAACGTATACAGTCAAAGAAGGACGAAACTGGTAATTGGAATTAGTTATAATAGATATAATATAATAGATATATAATAGTCTATAGTGCGATAATGTACAAAAAAGAACTGAAGCCTGTCTCTAAATGAACGGCCACCATTTTCAAAAATGTGTTTAAATATCCATATTATGATTATTTTTTAATTTGACTTCATTCTCTATATTGTACGCTAATGTGCTGTAGACAGTATAATGTACACTGCATAATGAATACGTCCTAATGGATAGCTCAGTTCGTGAGTAAAAACACTTATTAATAGAATACTGTATTTTGATTAAAGAAAAACCTAATGAAAATTATCAAACTCAAAACCGCGATACTTCCTACCTTACGTAAATGGATGAACTACTTTTCTTTCCTCCTATACCTAGTAAAGTGATTTGCGTTCCCGGTTCTCAGCCGTTAATCCAAAGATATAGCCAGGTTAATATTAGAAATGTCAGTAAAAATAAAATGATATCCCTGTATAAAATAAGAGTCCTGTACAAGACAACGTTACTAAATCGGTAACTGATAATCTCCAACAACGTCGAAAACCAATCCAGTCAGGATTCTAGGGTTGATCCTGTGAGATATGTGGTCTAGGTTAAGCTGTGGAGCAGTTTCGTTCTACCAGTTATTCGCATTCCACTATTTCATTGAGCCGAGCTCAACGCGTCAGTTATCCAGCTAGTACACCATCTCGCCCGACAGAGTTCACTCCGACAGCATATCATAGATAGCGCCATTTATCCTCCTAGTTTCTTACCTAATTTTCCCATTGGCCGGCTGGTTTTTGTTAAACAAAAGAGAGAGGGAGGCGAGGTTTCTTGATTACGCTCAGTTATTTTTGACTTCACTCAGGAACCAGGGCTCGTCTAGTAGTCTTCACTCAGGAACACCCGTCCGACTAGTAAACTACACTCAGGAATCAGGGCTCGTCTAGTAGTCTTCAGTCAGGAACACCCGTCCGACTAGTAAACTACATCAGGAACCAGGGCTCGTCTAGTAGTCTTCACTCAGGAACACCCGTCCGACTAGTACACTCAGGAACCAGGGCTCGTCTAGTAAACTACACTCAGGAGCACCCGTCCGACTAGTAGACGTCACGTAGGAACCAGGGCTCGTCTAGTGAACTACACTCAAGAGCACCCGTCCGACTAGTAGACTTCACGTAGGAACCAGGGCTCGTCTAGTAAACTACACTCAGGAGCACCCGTCCGACTAGTAGACTTCACGTAGGAACCAGGGCTCGTCTAGTAAACTACACTCAGGAGCACCCGTCCGACTAGTAGACTTCACGTAGGAACCAGGGCTCGTCTAGTAAACTACACTCAGGAGCACCCGTCCGACTAGTAGACTTCACGTAGGAACCAGGGCTCGTCTAGTAAACTTCACTTAGGAACTAAAGTTCGATGTGTAAAGTTGTTCCGAGAATTGTGATATTATTAGTTTCACGCAGGAATCTACGCTTGACATGAAAGTTGTTTGGAGAATATCTCGGACAGTTAAATCCATTCCGGGGTTCAGTGCTGTGGTATAAGGTTGTATTAGATTTATCATTGGAGTAGTTAAATTGAAGTTATGAAGTTATTTTGATATTTGGGCTATGTGTGTTTGTGATATATTTGGTGGATCGTATATGGAAATTATTCGCTAGTGATAGGTCTTGGTTTATGTATTCGAGTTTGTGTGAGGTTATATAGTTGTGATAAGTTACCTCTAATTGAGATTCCAAGGTAGGCTGGCGAAATTGCGGTGATTAACGATCTTTATGGCTTATATCGTAATAGTGTACGTAATGAGACTGGAGTCATATTGCTCTCTTGATTATTCTAGTACTTCCTATTTTCCAAATTGATTATCATTGCTTTCTACACGGTGGTACTTATGAATTCGAGTGTATTGAGTTTCAGTGAGTATTTAAATGAGTACGCGAATTCGAAGCTATTGACGGTTGTATATTATTCAGTGTTTCTCTCTCTCTCTCTCTCTCTCTCTCTCTCTCTCTTGGGCAACAGGTTTGTTGTAATAGTACAGAGATTATTACTATGTGTGTGGATTATTTGAGATTAATCTTTAATTAATCATGTGTACATTGATCAACCGTGTGACTGTTTATATTGGGTTACTTCTTTGTGTTATACTGAGTCAATATACATTTTGAACTTGTTAGTTGCAATTTCATGGTAATTTGTAATTTAATGGGGCACTTATTAAGAGTTATCATAATGGCTGGGCATTAATGTTGGAGCCTCATATGTTGTTGGGCATATTGCGAGAATGTTCCAACGGGCAAATGTTTTAATAGGTTAAGAATCTATTACTGGGAATTTGTTAAATAGGCTGTATCATGACTTGCAAGTATATTGGCCCAGATTGTTCCAAGTTTCGACGGTTTAGTAATTTGTTTATTGTTATACTTGAGATCACTTTAGGACATCTTTTCTTTTCATTTAACTTCATACTTGTATGTTACTTTCATTCAATCATTCATGTATTTGTTATTCATTTATTTGTTAATTATAATTGTTACTAAAAATTCACACTATTTATTTTGTAAGTCTTCCACTGCGCACATCCCAATTATCCGATGCACCATTCCATCTGGCGAATAACAACCCGGTAAAGATAAGATGAGATAAGAGAGGATGATCGTGCCTCTCATCATCATCATCTGCAATTAACATCTACTTACTTTCTTACTTACTTACTTACTGGCTTTTAAAGAACCCGGAGGTTCATTGCCGCTCTCACATAAGCCCGCCATTGGTCCCTATCCTGAGCAAGATTAATCTAGTCTTTATCATCATATTCCACCTCCCTCAAATCCATTTTAATATTATCCTCCCATCTACGTCTCGGCCCCCCCAAAGGTATTTTTCCCTCCGGTCTCCAAACAAACACTCTATATGCATTTCTGGATTCGCCCATACGTGCTACATGCCCTGCCCACCTCGAATGTCTGGATTTAATGTTACTAATTAAGTCGGGTGAAGAATACAATGTAACTTTCTCCATTCTCCTGTAACTTCATCCCTCTTAGCCCCAAATATTTTCCTAAGCACCTTATTCTCAAACACCCTTAATCTATGTTCCTCTCTCAAAGTGAGAGTCCAAGTTTCACAACCATAAAGAACAACCGATAATATAACTGTTTTATAAATTCCAACTTTCAGATCTTTTGACAGCAGATTGGATGATAAAAGCTTCTCAATGGAATAATAACACGCATTTCCCATATTTATTCTGCGTTTAATTTCCTCCCGAGTATCATTTATATTTATTACTGTTGCTCCAAGATATTTGAACTTCTCCACCTCTTCAAAAGATAAATCTCCAATTTTTATATTTCCATTTGGTACAATATTCTCGTCACGAGACATAATCATATACTTTGTCTTTTCGGGATTTACTTCCAACACGTTTTAAATAAGTTACTGAAATTAGTTATTTTATCACCCCCAAATAGGCTACCTTCTGTATGTAAAAAAAAAAAGTACGTGAAATGAAGAATTACGTACAAATGCAATCATCTTAACATCTTCTGTATAATTTATGTTATATATGAGAAAATAAAATTATCTTAACATGTGTAATAAAATTAACCTTCTTTTTCTCAAGTCGATACCAGTTCATAATATTAAATTATAAGTAATTAATGTGTCTGAGTGAAACTTACAGCAGAGTCCGTATAGGCCAATTTCTATCTGATGCTTTTCCAATTCACTGTGGGCTAAAGCAGGGAGATGCACTATCACCTTTACTTTTTAACTTAGCTCTAGAATATGCCATTAGGAAAGTCCAGGATAACAGACAGGGTTTGGAATTGAACGGGTTACATCAGCTTCTTATCTATGCGAATGACGTGAATATGTTAGGAGAAAATCCACAAACGATTAGAGAAAACACGGAAATTTTACTTGAAGCAAGTAAAACGATAGGTTTGGAAGTAAATCCCGAAAAGACAAAGTATATGATTATGTCTCGTGACCAGAATACTGGTACGAAATGGAAACATAAAAATTGGAGATTTATCTTACGAAGAGGTGGAAAAATTCAAATATCTTGCAGCAACAGTAACAAATATAAATGACACTTGGGAGGAAATTAAACGCAGAATAAATGTAGGAAATGCCTGTTATTATTCGGTTGAGAAGCTTTTGTCATCTAGCCTGCTGTCAAAAAATCTTAAAGTTAGAATTTATAAAACAGTTATATTACTGGTTGTTCTGTATGGTTGTGAAACTTGGACTCTCAATTTGAGAGAGGAACAGAGATTAAGGGTGTTTGAAAATAAGGTTCTTAGGAAAATATTTGGGGCTAAGAGGGATAAAATTACAGGAGAATGGAGAAAGTTACACAACGCAGAACTGCACGCATTGTATTCTTCACCTGAAATAATTAGGAACATTAAATCCAGACGTTTGAGATGGGCAGGGCATGTAGCACGTATGGGCGAATCCAGAAATGCTAGATTGTTAGTTGGGAGACCGGAGGGAAAAATACCTTTGGGGAGGTCGAGACGTAGATGGGAGGATAATATTAAAATGGATTTGAGGGATATGGGATATGATGGCAGAGACTGGATTAATCTTGCTCAGGATAGGGACAGATGGCGGGCTTTTGTGAGGGCGGCAATGAACCTGCGGGTTTCTTAAAAGCCAGTAAGTAAGTAAGTAAGTAAGTGAGCTACGACTTGATAATGTTTAACGGTGCGACAAATAGATTCCTCGTCTGGTAACTCGGCAATGAAAGAACACAAATGGCGGATGATACTACCTACTTAGACTTTAAGAGCCTTCACTTCCTAAGGCATAAGCAAAGAGGAGGAGTCACACCGGAAATAACAGCGACGCGACTTTAGAGTCGTGCATTACAGGCGCTAAGTTCGTTCAAGTTTGTCGAGTATGGCGAAGTTCGATATTCGCCGATGTTCTCTCTACAGGAGGAGGTCTGTCGGGTTTGTTCCAGGAGGTCTGTCGTGTTTGTTCCATCTTGTTATAAAAATATTCTCTGTCGTCCACTACCACCCTTTCATGTTTTAACCGCTTAAGAATTTTAGCACATCTTGCAATTAGTTTTTCATACGAATAAGACGAAGTTTGTAATGTCTTGGTTGCCTCTCTCATGTTTTAACATTGCAGAACACTAGTAAGTACCTCTTATAAGTGTACTCAACGTACTTTCACGGCAACAAAGTGTTTGACAACGACTTCGAAATCAAGATTTTTTTTTTACGAACGTAGCATTTACTACAAATCTTCTTGATCGTTGACTGCTAGGCTTCTTTGAAACAAGGGCGAATTTTAGTCATATTTTGATTTACGTAGTCCGTAACTCGCCCTTCATTTACAGTTCGGCAGTAAGTTTCCGAGCTTATACTTTATAAGTGATCTCAGATTCGAGGAAAATCAAGAGATAAAGAAAACATGGTTTCTGTTACAAAGTCCATAAATTCAACTAGGAAATTTTTCCGCAATTTCCGAGGTCCAAGACCGCCACTAAGTTGGTCTAGTGATTAATCCGCCACTGAGAATTAATATCTTAAGGTCTCTAAATAGCAACTGTAAAATCGTCTCTTAGCCTAGTGGTTACCGTATTATATACCATTAAATCTGATGTTTGTGGGTTATAATTCATCCGAGACAAAATGATATTCTACAAATCGTTACAAATAAAGACAAAGGTCCCTGTTATACGAATCTTATCCTCGAAGGAGATAGCTCCTGGCAAAATTTACCAATCATTTCTTGCTCACGTCAAAGTTTGGTGATAGCACAATCTCCCAATATGAATGGCTTCAGTACGAGTTTGTTTCGTCTATAGTTTAAACGGAATGTTGCATGAAGAAATCGGTTACAGCAAGTTAATAAAAGCAAGCTAACGTCTTCTAAAATAAAACTGTTTTTGTATAAACAAGGTGAGGAAAGATTCTGTGGTTCTTTCATTTCTATTTGCTACATTTTATGTCAGCGTTATTTCCTGTTCTATTAAACTTATGATTTGTCCAATATTCCCCACCAATTCCACGAGAAATTGATGAGTTGATGTCGTGAACAAAATTGGAATGAGAACTAAGACGAGGGGAGAGAGAGAGAGAGAGAGTGAGAGTGTGTGTGTATGTGTGTTTTTTTATGTATTTATTAAAAACGGCATGTTCCATTACACTGAGAAATACTACATGCACTGAGCTCTCTTATAATATTACAATTATTTACAGTCATCTATAATAATTCAAAGTTTAGAATCTAATTTGAAGATTATGTAAGTTTATCTTTACCATTCACTTATTTCTCTCGAAATATAGGCTGCATTTATATTGATTTTCTGCAATTTGAAATTTACAATCTGATTTGGATTATTTTGTTTCCACGATTTTCTCTTTTTTTCTCTATAAAAATGTTCTAAGGTCACAATTAATTATAGCTGTCTACCGTTTATAGCATACCTGCACAAACAGCGCTCAACGAGCGCAGCCATGTTTACCGCTCGCCGAAACGGAGAGAAAGATACGTCAGAATGACATAGACTTGCTATAGGTAGAGAGGGAAACGACCACTCAGTTATCTAGTGGAGTGCTGTGTGTAGTCTATTCTCAGTAACTGTTTCACGTTGCTTACCTGCTGCTACAGTACGGTATGGAGGAATCTAAAAGACGGAACGTAACATTTAACATTTAACGATTTACAGCTCGAACTTATTGATCTTCAATGTGACTTAAGGGCTAAAGATCGTTTGAATAATACTACTAGCCTGGTTGAGTTTTACAATACTAAACATTAGCAATAATACCCACGACTACACAGGCTGGCTGTGAAAATGATTGCTATGTTTGGCTCAACATTTATATTTGTGAGCAACTGTTTTCTACATCAACTTTAATAAAGGCAGACATCGAACATTTGTAACCGATGTTTCATTACGATCAGTAGGCCACTGTTCCTTTCAGCTGCCAACAGCATAAAACCTCGTTTTGATGTACTGATAAATAAAAATATAACAAAATGATATTGTACATTTAACTAGCTATAGAATTTCTATTATTTCTGTAAAATAAATATTTCTTTATTAATTAATAATAGTCCAAGATAGTTATGCAAACACTGAACGGGAATTCATTTCATAAACACTCATAATAGTACTTCCTTTTGTGTATATTTTGTACGAGATCGCCCCTTCTTCCAGTCCACCCTTATACAGAGCGCAGCGAATATCTGCATTCCGCTCATGAGCTGTGAGCCGGCTCGGAGAGCGCAAACCTTGTGCAGGCCTGGTTTATAGTTTACAATCTACTGTTAGACTGTGATGTTACTGCAGATTCTAAAATTATTGTTTTTTTAATGATACTTTAGTTTTACAATTATTTATAATTTCTACAAATTTATATTTCACATTCTTATTTACAATTCTATTTTTTTTTTGTTTTGTTTATTTGTGTGTGTGTGTGTGTGTGTGTGTGTGTGTGTGTGTGTGTGTGTGTGTGTGTGTGTGTGTGTGAGAGAGAGAGAGAGATGGGGATAAAAAGAGAGAAATTGAAGAATGTAACAGATTTCCACTGAACAAACAAAATGTACAATTCTCACTTTCAACGATCCCACTAACACTGAAGCATATGTTCCACATATCTTGCCCATGATTGTTAAATTTAGACGTATGGTTTGGAAAGGGACAACATAAACAATGCAATGTACGTTGCACAATGACCAAGACTAGTTGGCTGAAGGCTTGTCGCTAAGAGACACTCAGGGTGCTATGCATAGCCATTTCGCTAGCCCGCGCTACAAGCGTGCTGAACTAGCCCCGGCTGTCGAGTGATTACTTGTACAGGATTCATATCATATCATATCATATCATATCGCTAACACTGGTTTATGAATACGAAAAACGTTAGTTCGCTGATCATCCGCCGGAAGTCCGCGCTAAGAATGTCTATAAATACGGCCCTAAAATTAATTTTAACACTGGAACGCGAAGGTACTACACATAGCAGCTGTGGGAAAACCTACTTCGGAATTACTGTCTTTTTCATTTCACTAGCCCTACTGTTAATCTACCACTATTCGATAATCTCTTAATAGCCTCTGCAGTGGCAAGGGAGCATAAATAACATTATTTTGCGGTCTTGCGTCTGTGATACAGATTTATGTAGAATTGTTTTTAGGCTGTAAAATGGAGCACCCCAGAACTTCAGCTCAATTATATACAGCTATGATGAAATGAGTTGCGTGCCAACAGTGCTGCCCTGTTAAGCCGGCTCCACCATTCTCTCCAGCCTTCAGATTCGTACACTTTACATCCAGTGGTGGTCTGCCGTACCTCATGCAACGTCATGTTCTCGTCAGAGGTGAGATCCTGGGTGTCTTCAGTCCTCTAATGCAGATATATCAGTCGTCTAGAACCCACCACTACCAATTATAAATTTTTCGATAAACAGCGAGGATCAGTGTGGTTTTAGGCGTAACAGATCAACTATTGATCAGCTATTTTGTATTCGACAGATAACGGAGAAAAATAGGAGTATAAGGGTACAGTGCATCAGTTATTCATAGATTTCAAAAAGGCATATGACTTGGTTAAGAGAGAAGTTTTACATGATATTCTTATTGAATTTGGTATTCCCAAGAAACTAGTTCGATTAATTAAAATGTGTCTCAGTGAAACGTACAGCAGAGTCCGTATAGGTCAATTTCTGTCATATGCGTTTCCAATTCACTGTGGGCTAAAGCAAGGACATTTATTATCACCTTTACTTTTTAACTTTGCTCTAGAGTATGCCATTAGGAAAGTCCAAGATAACAGACAGGGTTTGGAATTGAACGGGTTACATCAGCTGTTTGTCTATGCGGATGACGTGAATATGTTAGGAGAAAATCCACAAACGATTAAGGAAAACACGGGAATTTTACTGCAAGCAAGTAAACAGATAGGTTTGGAAGTAAATTCCGAAAAGACAAAGTATATGATTATGTCTCGTGACGAGAATATTGTACGAAATCGAAATATAAAAATTGGAAATTTGTCTTTTGAAGAGGTGGAAAAATTCAGATATCTGGGAGCAACAATAACAAATATAAATGATACTCGAGAGGAAATTAAACACAGAATAAATATGGGAAATTCCTGTTATTATTCGGTTGAGAAGCTTTTATCATCCAGACTGCTGTCAAGAAATCTGAAAGTTAGAATTTATAAAACATTTATATATCGGTTGTTCTTCATGACTATGAAACTTGGACTCTCACTTTGAGAGAGGAACATAGGTTAAGGGTGTTTGAGATTAAGGTGCTTAGGAAAATATTTGGAGCTAAGAGGGATGAAGTTACAGGAGAATGGAGAAAGTTACATTGTAGTCTTCACCCGACATAATTTGGAACATTAAATCCAGACGTTTGAGATGGGCAGGGCATGTAGCACGTATGGGCGAATCCAGAAATGCATATAGAGTGTTAGTTGGGAGACCGGAGGGGAAAAAACCTTTGGGGAGGCCGAGACGTAGATGGGAAGATAATATTAAAATGGATTTGAGGGAGGTGGGATATGATGATAGAGACTGGATTAATCTTGCTCAGGATAGGGACCAATGGCGGGCTTATGTGAGAGCGGCAATGAACCTCCGGGTTCCTTAAAGGCAGTAAGTAAGTAAACAACGAGGAACATCCACCATGGTAGGCGTCCGAATCGGCGTCACGCTAACACAAGTGATGCCCTATTTTTCGAAGAAATGACGATGAAAAAGGAACTGTGGAGAATTTCGATGGAATTACGAGGAAAAAAAACTGAAGAATTCCGATAAAAGCACAACCTTCGCTTTGCCGACCACAAACATAACCTAGTTTTCGAGACAGAAACGACAATAAGAGAGAAATTATGAATACTGTTGTTGGAATGACGATGGAATAACGGAAAAACCTCGAGAAAATCCCTCACAACCTTGACTTTGTCGATCACAAATATTGTACTGCTGAGCCATCGCTGAGATACGAACTCGGGTCCGCGGTCATCGTGCGTCAATGCTCGGCTAACTGGGTAGTTTTTATTTTGTTTGAATTAATGCGACGGTTGTGAATTTTCAATCAGGAAGTTATTTCGTAGATTATGGACACAACTTTAGGTCTAAACAGCTGTTTTATTAGTCACTGCGTAAAATCTAGAGCTCGAAGGAATTGACGCGTATTATTTTATTGCACCTCATGAAAAAAATATTGCATAAGCTTGTAATAATCTAATATGCAACAATCTTTTGAACAAACAAAAAAAAAAATCTCATTTTTCTTAAGTTTGCAATAAAATAATATGATCACTGTATAATGAAGAATGAAGTTTCTTACAGCTCTTTTTATTCCATTTCTCTTCGTGTAGCCAGCCTATTGTAAGAATAACTGATGTAGATCGAATAAATTAGTCGATGGGGCTAAGTGGGTCATATGAATGCGCAGTAAGACCGAGGGTCAAATACATCAGAGTACCAAATGATGGTGTAGAATCCCTTGGAAACGCAACAACTCCTTCGTTTTCTTTTACCTAAGTTATAGGCCTATTTCATAGCATCAATTTATCTTCAAACCTCTGTATTCAATCGTAGTTCAGTCAGCCAATAAAACTTACAGAAAGCAAGAAGGTAATTTTTTCATGCTCTTCTTTCACTGTAATATTTAATTTAATATTACTCTTAAACTACAAAACCTACTTAGTAATATAATAATTGCAGTCGTTCTTTCTTATTTAATTTACCACTTAAAAATATGGAAGCTCTTCAGAGAAGGTAAGATGATAATTATTGTAACAGTGTTTTTATCTTCAGCATCCTTTCAAAATATATACTGTAAGAGGCTATTCACGGACAATGAGTCAACTTGAAAATCACCCGAAATTGAATCTTTCTTTTCAGGTTACATTAATGATACTGTTAAACTTGTTAAATTAGCAACTTTCATAACTTCAGTGAAACTATGAAGCCTATGGCACTTTACTTATTGAGTAAGGTTCGCTCACAAGTAGCTTCACTCCTTGTTCCATATGAAAGAATTTCTACCACTTAGTCTAAAAAAGAATCTTATTCAGACGCTTGTAATGCCCCATTTTGATTATTGCGATTCCTTGCTAACTAATGTAAGTTCACTCTTAGCTGAGAGACTACAACGTGTTCATAATGTGTGCATACGATTCATCTGCAATACTCGTAAATTTGACCATATAACACCTTCCCTCCAGTTACTTTCATGGGTGCGTCTGAAGGAACGAAGAACAATACATTCACTGTCTCTTCTGTTTAGAATCATGCATACTTCTACTCCGAATTATCTGTTATCGCGCTTTCAATTTCTTACAACTCTTCGAAACCGACATAAAGCACTTTTTTCTATCCTTCATCATAGAACGTCTTTATACTCATCCTCCTACACTGTAGAAATACCTTGCAACTGGAATTCGTTACCTAATGACGTCAGGGACTGCCGGACTTCATCACAATTCAAAATTAAATTGGAAAATTTTGTATTGTTTAATGCTTTTTAAGTATTTCTAGAAGTATTGATTTGTGTTTTTTTACTCTAGATTAAAATTGCAAGTTTCTTGTTTATGTTAGTTAATTAATTAGGATACAATTATGATAATTAATCATTCATTTAAAGTTTGTATGACTGCAACCTGCGTATATTTTTGTGTGGCTTTTCTTTGTTTATAATGTTTTTGTCTCCTTTTTATTTCTATTATTGTATTTGTATTTCTGGTGGTGTGGAAGAGAAGGCCTGATGGCCTTAACTACACCAGAATGAATGAATGAATGAATGAATGAATGAATGAATGAATGAATGAATGAATGAATGAATGAATGAATGAATGAATGAATGAATAGGTTCGGCGGGTCTTTACGCCATTTTCAAAGTTCTATTGAAGGTTTGCGCTATCTTCTGGTTTCTTCTCTATTGGTGTTTTGGTGGGGATAGAGTTGGGGGTGCATTTTAAATTGGCAGTGTTGTGTCAAAAAAGGTGTACGTTCTGAAATTTAGTTGTGTGTTGAGGATGTGCTATGCATGTGTCTATATATTTCGTACTGTTCTAGTACAAGGGTTCTCAAATTGCTTGACTGTGCCGCGAAAAAAAAAATACATTACCAGATAAAGTAGGTTGTGTATTAAATATTTTTAAATGTAATTTATTAATGATTGATTAAGTGGCAAACTTACTAGTGTTAATTATATAAGCAGGGCCTGATGATGGTGTACAGTATACACCGAAACAGCCGTATGCCACACGTGCTAATATAATTAACACTAGTAAGTTTGCCATTTAATCAATCATTTATATTTAAGTGTTAAAAGTAGTGTACGCAAGATTCAAGATGTAATTTATTATTCTTAGAAATCTGCAAACATGTAACACAAATTTAAAAGTTAAGAATGTTTTGCCAATAATTCAGTGAGAAATGTGGACTTGTTTACTTTTGCACAATTCTTCAATGCGGGGAGGAATCACGGATAAAAACCCAATTTTTGGTCTACAGAAAGAGTCGTTCGCGTTTCTTATTTTTAAAGTGTGTTAGTATCGAAAATCCCTGTTCGCACAGAAATGTTGTATAAAACTGAAGCAGTAGCTATAGATGTGGCATGTTCTGTAACACTGAGAACTCTCTCTTCAATAAAATCCAGAATTAAGTAGTTTTTCTTCCCTAAATTTGAGCTGCAAAGTTTGATCAGCCAACTCTGTTTGTTCTACTGATAGGCGTTTTGTGTCCCTAGCAGTAACGGCAAAGGGACTGTGCGAACCCTATCGCATTCATTCACGTTGAGGAAGGAAAATAAATTATTATTGCAGTTTGTCCTCCAAAACAGAAACATATTCTAAAATCAGACTAGAATTAATATCAGTGTCAGCTGTGTGACTTCCACAGTTGAATTTTTCTGAAGAATCCATTCAGTTTGCACTTGATCTAAGAATATTCTCTTCCTTTCTCTGCATACTAGCATTAAGAATATTCAAATGTCCAAAAATATCAGCTAGATATTTCGTCACTTATGAGGGTACCAACTCAGATTTTTCTGTGGCAAATATTTTAATAATTCATTTTTAAGCTCATAAAAATTTAAATTATGGTTTATTTAACGACGCTCGCAACTGCAGAGGTTATATCAGCGTCGCCGGTGTGGTAAGTACTTGTATAATAACATGATTTTAGCACTGAATTCAGAATGTAAGAAACATGTTTATTATATGTCACTGAGTTAAAATCGGTTTTTGAGCAAAATAGCTGTTTTGGAAACAAACCATTAAATTATCAGTCTACATTATATAAAGTAGGCCTAATTCGATTCATATGAAAATGTGAATTAAGTTTTCACAGCGACGTTAAGCAATCACATGAATGTAGTTTCCGTTTACGTATACTCAATTCAAGGAAATCTTTATTTTAAAATTTTAACAAAATGTTTGTTTCAGATTCTTAGCTTAGTTCCCCGCTAAAACCGCCACTGAAATAGATTATTCGATAAGACGATAATTGTAATTCTTTGTTTAACTCTCCTTTTATCTACAAAGACTATTCGGACACAACTGCAGTTTTAATGTTCTATTGTCTTACCTTTCACACTTCACAAGCTATTCAGGAGTGATAAATGCCTAGTAATAATGGAACATTGGTGGAAGTGAAAATGGCACAAGAAACTAAAAAATTTCATACAGCCATTTTGTACATTACAAGATTTACAGGGCATGTTTAGGATCGAACTCTGAGAAATCTGCGATAATTATAGCAATTATGAAACAAGAATGACGGAACCAAAGTACTGGAACAAAATCTGACCCATAGTGACTTCTAAATTACAAACTGCACACGATACATCGGACTTCAAACCAAGCACCCTTTGCTGAGAAACTGACAGCTGATTGAGCTGCGGCTGGGCGTATAAATTTATCCACAAAAGCATTTTTAGGACATGAATGGATTGTAGCAAATTTATAAGTCAGCGCTCTGTCAAAAATACACGTGAAATATGTAATTCGGCAAAATGATAATGAAAGAATGTACCGCAAGCCACACAAAGCGACTCATTATACAATTAATCTGAACACAATGCACTTCGGTGTAATGAACATGTAAACTCTCGCTTTATATAGCCAACGCAATGGGTCATTATATTACGTACCTCCTCCATCAAAATTTCAGGCCAATACCCTGGATCAAAATGTACGTACACCGCAAGAGTAAAGCGCTCATTAACATTTTGTATCATCCGTAGTCACTTGTCAACGTGCCTGCCCTGCACATGTACAGTGTTGCCAAGTCAGCGATTTCATAGCTAAATCTGTTGTTTTCAGGACTATGGTCAGCTACAGAATTTTACCGTCAGCGGCTAGCTATTTAGTTGGCGTTTTTTATGATTTCGGGAGAGGGAGACGATATTTTCTGTAAAGATGTTATAATTGTTTTCATATGTACTTGCGGACAACAATATTAGTTAATCATAAACCATAGATTAATATGGTATTATCACAGTTTTTCATTGTGCGAGTATAAAATGTCAATGTTTTATGTTAACTCGACTTGGTACAACCTTGTCAATTTCCTGCCTTATCCATTGTTGTTGTACATATAAGGTATGCCACATTCGTTAAACTCTTAGTCTAATCATATGTGCATTATTTTGGTAAATGAATTGATATGTTTAATCATAAAGAGTAGATAATGAACTGAATTATTATTTTCATTTATGATAACTTGTATTATGATTCATTCATTCAATCATAGTGTTCTGCCCATGGGCAGATCTTTCACTGCAAATTCAGCATTCTCCAGTCTTTCCTATTTTCTGCCTTCCTCTTTGTTTCCTCATATAATCCGGTATATCTTAATGTCGTCTTATATTATATATTATTTAATTTATCATTCCGCATTGTAGTTTATGTAACACAGACATACTTAAAACTTAAAACCAGACTCATTGTTGGCAGGCACGTCTCCAGCTCAGTGTGAAATCAGATTTCGAACGGACTGGTGTGATTGTGAATGTGATTGTTTCCGAAGTGTCCAGTAGTGATGGGCGAAGTTGTTCTTTTCCCGGAACAGTTCCGACTGTTCCGGTTCCGAAAAAATACTATGTTCCAAATAACAGTTCCGAAATAACAGTCACCAGTGGTGATGAGTCGGAGTCGTTGAGTCGTTCAAACGAACGGTACAGTACCCTCCCTCTTCACCATAGACAAATAACACCATGCAGCTCACACTGGAGCACTCACAGGCATGACATAGTACACATTCTTATCTATAGATGGCACTGCAATGCACATTCGAATCGATTTTGGAAAATTGCTGTGCATGCGGACAGAACTCAAAAGCTTAATGTTAGTAATTACACAGCTGTTGACTACAAGGACAGAATACAACACTTTGTTTTCGTACATAAAGTTATAAAGACATGGTAGCCAAGTAAAAAAAAATAACATAACATTTAAAACATATGGTATGTAATTTCTGTTCTCTCTATTACATAATAAAAAAAAACAAATCATTAATTTTTAATTTTACTTTTCTTAATGCACAGTTATAATAATAATAATAATAATAATAATAAATATTACAATTTCATAAATAAAAAAGATATATATTGGCAGTACTGAAACCTGGAAACCCCGCAGTGGGTTAGTAAAACGTTGGAATCGCATCTTTACCAAAGTGTAATTTAAACTTCGCATTAAACCTCGCTCTCCAAATCAGTACTTATATGGGTAGTTTCCAACAAATAATGCTACAACATTTTTGTCGTTCTTTGATAACAGAGAAGATAGCACAAAAACTTGTGCTTGTCAGACTTAACCTCAACAAACGACATACAGACATTGTAACTAAACCACTCATTACCATTTACGACTTTAACCTTTGTATAGAATCAGCTGATCAATTAATTAATAATAGTATGCGTACTTTATGACTTTGTAGAATGTTTATAAAACAGAATTAGTCAACTAATGGTGAAATAAACCATAAAGCGGGAATCAATATTACAGATTATTGAATACTTACTATAACATTACAGATGATTGGCCAGTCTTACAAATGTTGATATTAAAGTTCGCGCCACCGCAAGGATTTCAATGTCCATGCGCCCCCCTCCAACCACGTGAGAGTTTCAAGTACAGTGTAACTGCAGCTGTCGTTGGTTCATCGGAACAAGCTCCGACGTTCCGACTGTTATCTCGGAGTCGGAACATACCTTGTGCAACGCGGCACTGCGAGCCCGCAACAGCTGGGCAAGTGAGCAGCTCGGAGTCGGAACACTGTTGTTTCGGAACAGGAGGTTCCGACCTACTGTTCATTTTTGCAACAGTTCCGAGGGAGTCGGAACATACCTTGTGCCACGCGGTACTGCGAGGCCGCAACAGTTGGCAAGTGAGCAGCTCGGAGTCGGAACACTGTTATTTCGGAACAGGAGGTTCCGACCTACTGTTCATTTTTGCAACAGTTCCGAGACCGGAACAGTTCCAAAATAACTGTTGTGTTATTTTTTACCCATCTCTAGTGTCCAGTATATTATTCTTGATCTACTTCATTCAGTTTTGAAGAAATATGCCGCGTAAAACTACATACGTACAAAAGTTTAGAAATGTTTGAAAAAAAAAACATAATGTGTTGAAAGATTGGTGGAAGAAATTGACGGTGACAGTTGGAAAGCTCGATGTAAATGGTGTAAGCTGATATTGAATGCAAAATATTCGGATTTAACTGTCCATACGAATTTGCATAGAACCTACGAAGTGATACACACTTTCCATAATTTAGTTTACATTGTTATATAATTCTCCGGTTCCTAAAACTGTATAGTTTGTATTTCAAATTTGGAAGTGATGTGTTAAGGAAAATCTGGAGTTTTTCAACTACAGGTTAGCGGTTTTTTAAGCTTGTGCAGCGGTAAATGGAATTCTGAGTTGGCAACACTGGACATTATCGAGGGTTCAAACTCAGTCGTGGGAGAAGAGTTTTAAGCTACTCGCACATCGGAAGCGATTACGCACTACTAGCATGACTTAGAAGTCTTATGAAGTCGTACAGTGATGTCAACGAGAGCGCAAACGTACTCATAGCACAATGACGACAAAGTCATTCAGTAAGTGAAAGATGAGGTGATGCTCTTTGTGGAAATTATTTAGTTACAAAGACAAGCAGTGTCAAACGCCTGAAATTATCAGTTCACCTACAAAATGATATAATATTCAAATTAATTTGTTTTTATTGGCATTAAATAGTAGTAAATGTATGTGAAGATGTATTGTAGAGATTCTTCCTCACAGCATTACTTCCCGCCTGGGATCTGCAACCATGAGTGACGTCACGCGGTGGGTAGAAGCAGAACTGTAAGTAGTATATGTTCGCGCATGCGCACTCTCTATTTTACAGACGAAGCTAACTGCCGCTGTGCTTTCAGATTCCAGGCGACTAGTGTACAGTTGTCAAAAAAAAAAAAAAAAAAGTGGCCGCACTCGTGAACAGCAAATATTTTCAAAGTCCACTTCGGGTCGCGGCGATGTTACACGATGCATGTGCTTGTACAAGCAGTTCCGGAACTATGAAAGTGTTCCATATCTGCGCCTCGTAGACCAGCGGTAGAGTGCTTGTTTAATGATTCAAAGGTTGTGGGTTCGGGCCTTCTTCAAGTTTTCATTTTATTTTTTAATCGTTCTTTAGCGATGTAAATGATATTCAAATTATCATTTATATTCAGTTGTCGTTCTTTATGGATATCACGTTATTTATATTTTGTTATCGTTCTTTAGAGATATGAATAAAATTCAAGTCATCATTTGTATTCTGTTATCGTTTTATAACGGTATGAATAATAATTATTATTATTGTATCTCCAATGGGAGTTAGCCCTATTTTACACATGTATGTTAGGGCTATAGTTTTATACACAAAAAAGATAAGCATAAAGAGAAATAGAAAAG
This sequence comes from Periplaneta americana, assembly GCF_040183065.1. Taxonomy (NCBI): domain Eukaryota; kingdom Metazoa; phylum Arthropoda; class Insecta; order Blattodea; family Blattidae; genus Periplaneta; species Periplaneta americana. Next base: position 115,643,771 of record NC_091132.1, on the reverse strand, counting down.
AAAATTAAATTAGCTTACGCGATGTAAACAAAACATAAACAAACCGTAAATTAGGTATCGCGATTGCAAAACAAATATCAGGTATCAATTTGAAACATACAAAAACATTAACAACACACATACGTAACACTTCTATAACACAAATATGCAACTTTCCGTACCATACATCATAAATTAATACACAATAGTCACACAAACACAATCAAACTATAATTACGACATTGCGACGACATCAAGCATCCCATAACTGACTCACATACATAACAAATCAAGCATCCGTTACAACACATACACTTCAACATAGTAACCACACTTTTAAAAGTTACAAATTTGGCTCCAAGTAGAATAAATAGGACACTGTTACTAATTACTATACTTCTACAATTTCTTAAATATATCTGTAATAACTCTGTGAAATTCCGATATGAATAATATTCACATTTTTTATATTCTGTTATCGTTCTTTAGCGATATAAATAATATTCAAGTTATCATTTATATTCTGTTTTCCTTCATTAGCATTATAAAATAATATTCAAGTTATTTATATTGTTATTGTTCTTTCGCAATATAAATAATCTGTATTTTATGTAAGTAATTATTATAACACAAATAACCATTTTTCTTTGTAAAATAGGTTATTTTATTTAGATAATTAAATACGTATTATATAATATCTTATATTAATTAAACAAACCGATATTTATCATTTATATTCTGTTATCGTTCTTTAGTGATACTGTATAAATAATATTCAAGTTATTTATATTGTAATCGTTCTTTAGCGATATAAATAACATAAATTTAATATTAGGTTTGGAAAAATCCAGTTGCATAATACTGGTATTAGTTTTTCTCTTTGTATTATTACATTATACTATCTTGAACCACAATAAAATGAAAAGGAGTAACAAGGAATTGAACCTGAGACGTTGACATCTAAATTCCGACGTTCGTCCGCTGAGCTACGAGGGCAAAAGTGTGGAAACATTTTCCGAAAAATTGGCCCAATCACACTCTAAGATTTTCTGATGATTCGTAGAAGCTAGTCCAGGATGCGGGGGGCAAAGGCTAATTGGGATTTCCCGGTCTCTGATCGAGTCAAACATCCTGATAGAACTAATATTTAACCCTTGCCGTGACTTTCGGTGAAGTCCGGAGGGCCCAATTAGTCAAATCCACTCTCCTCATCTCCACGCTTGGGCCCCCTGGAATCTAATAAGATGCGAAAGAGATAGTGGTGTGCGGAAAGCAACGGGATGTTACCGCATTTAGGCCTATCCTTCCTAAGAAAAACTGCAAACATGAACAAAGGAAGCTTTTAATAGAAGAAGAAGGATCTTCTGCGGACCTCTGGAAAAAGAACTAAGGAAGAGACTAGTGAAGTGCTTTGTGTGGAGTGTGGCATTGTATGGGGAAGGAACATGGACATTACGACGAAATGAAGAGAAACGAATTGAAGCATTTGAAATGTGGATGTTGAGAAGAACGGTGCGTGTGAAGTGTACAGATAGAATAAGAAATAAAATTGTGTCTGAAAAAGTGAGTGAAGAAAGAATGATGCTGAAACTGATTAGAAAGAGAAAAAAGGAATTGGTTGGATCTCTGGTTGAAAAGAATAATAGACGACATTAGGATATGTGGATCATATGCGGAGACTAAGAGGAAGGCAGAAAATAGGAAAGATTGGAGATTGCTGGGTTTACAATGAAAGACCTGCCCATGGGCAGAACAATTATGTATGTATGTATGTTCAGAATGCCTGGAATATCGTGTCTAAAAACAGTCGCTATTTGCAAAGACTAGTCGATTCCATGCCCACTCGACTGCAAGATGATCGAGATAAGAGGAAGATAGACTAAATATTGAATTGTGGCTTTTTGTTTTTTGTTTTTTTTTTGTTTTTTTTTTTTTTGAACGCTTAATTGTTTGAATGTTTTAAGGCTGACGCCAGTAAATTTGTTTTGTTTATGCCACGAAAGATATTTTTATTGACAATAAAATCTTTTTTCTTTCCATTTGCAGCCACAATATCATAATCATAAAGTCATGGCATAATATATTAATGAACCTGATGTTAATTACTAAAATAATTGTAAAAGAGAAAGGAGCCATTATGTATAGTTTGTCTCTCTCAAAAACAGAACAAAAAAGAACATAAAAAGCACGAGGTTGTAGTCGAACCCAGGACCTCACGAATAAGAGGCCGGAACGCTGCCATTACGCTATCGAATAACACACAGAATACTTCAATTATAACTGTAGATATCAGGCAACGTGGTCCAACAACATGTAACATCGCCTGTCTCCGAATTGTAGCCAAGATACCCGAAGGGAACTTTGTTTCAGGAGAGCGGCCACTTTTTCTTTTGACAGCTGTAGATTATGTACTCAAAATAAATTGGACCGATGAAGTAGTAAATCCGTCATTATATGTAATGTCTAAGAGTCTAAACTCTAGAGTTCCTTTACACGCTAATCCCTTATTCATCTGTCGTAAAAAATTTTGGCTTCTTTTTCGATAATAATCTAAATTGGAATGTTCAAGTTAAAGAAACGATAAAAAAAAATCTGTTCCTCCATTCACTGTTTGAGTCGCTTAAGAAACTTCTTGCCCCAGGAACTAAAACTTACCTTAGTACAAACCCTAGTAATGCCGCACTTCGATTATTGTGACGTTTTGTTAAGTGACCTACGTTCTTAACTGTCAGTCAAGATACAGCGAGTTCAGGATATGTGCGTCAGATACGTGTGCAACATCCGACGATATGATCACATATCACCGTCCTTCGCAAGTCTTTCGTGGCTCCGACTTAAAGGATGTAGAACTTTACACTCTTTGTCTTTACTCTTTCGAATTATGCACACTTCAACACCAAATTACCTTTCGTCTCGTTTCTCTTATCTATACTCTAACCACGACGTAAATACCAGATCACTTATCTGTGGCACGCTAAGTATACCTCTTCATAGGACATCTCATTACAAGTCATCTTTTACAATATCCACCTCGCGACAATTGGATTCCCTGTCACAAAGTATTAGGGGCTCCAAGACAATAAACACTTTTAAAAACAGCTTAAAAGATAACCTTCTTAGCATTTCTCTCCAATCATACTGACTTAAACTATCACTGTTTACATTGTTACTCCTTCCTTTAGGCATGCATCCTGATAGCGCTGTATTTTCATAAATGTCTCATAATAATCTATTTCTATTATCTAACATTATGTGAAATATATTAACATTCTATTTATTTCAGTGTTTAATTTATAATTCATAGTATTTTGTTGTTTAATTCGTAAATAACTCTTGTATACATGTAACTCTTATCTAAATCAAATTGTTGAATTCTTTGTAAGTTCATACATATGTATGTATACTTTTCGCTGGTTGAGTGGAAGAGAAGGCCTTACGGCAGGGATGAGACGATATTAGATCCCAATCATGGTAGAAGAGCTCGACCTTGATCATGAGCGCATAGCGCATCCACTGTAACGTAGACATCAGGGATGTACATGCACATGCAGCGAATAAAGGCAGCAATTATTACAATAACTTGCGTTACTAAATTTCTGGCTATGTAATAGGGCTAATTACTCAGCTATTTAATATACATGTACATATATAAACAAATCGCAAAGGGAAAGGTTTTTTAGGAACAAAAAGAGAAATAGGAAAAGTTAATTGTATGTAAACCATTTTACTGTTAAAAGCAATTATTTATTATGTACATAAGCTTACTTCACTTCATTGGTTAGAAGAAACTAATAGGGTCTACCTGCTCGACGTGTGTGATCTCTAAGTACTTTTGAGTATTTACTGAAAAAATAATAATGGCAATATTGATTGAAATATAGTATATTGATTGTGTGATTTTGAAAATCTAGTCCTTACTCTCCAGTCGTGATTATGTAATGAGTGTTCTTAGAGTTATTTGTGAAATGCACGTAATATGAAAAAACAAATTGATTAAATTAAGATATGGAGAGCCATCGTAATTTTTGGGGTCAATCATTTAAGGGGATACCGTATGTATGACACAATTTCGGCCAAAATTTGTGAAATTTAAACTATATAAACAGATCTATAATAATAGGTTATCATCTGAACAAAATTTGGTGCAATTAGATATAATAGTTTTGAAATTATATTTTTCAGTATATTTATATTGACGTTACTAAAAAAGCTCCTTGCATCAAAGTTTTCAAAATTTTAGTTCATATTTGCTAAAAATCCTGAAAATAGTTATTGGAATAAAAGTGAATTAGCATTTTGAGTTTAGTAATAGTATAAGTTAAAGTGCAATCAAAGATAAAATATTATTTCTAAATTAAAGAAACACGTGGTGTAATAAAAGTAAATATCCAGAAACAAACAACAAATAAAACATCAACAATACATTTAAAATAAAGAAATAAAAGGAATCTAGATACAATCTACTGACCCAAATGTAAATTAATTTACCTTCGATGTCAATTCCGAAATGAATTTATTTCTCTCTTCTCCTGAATAATACCTATATTTTTTTTTTCATGTTGCGTCTCACAATGCCGTTTTATGTTGCTTTTTTTGCAAATGATATTTTTTTTACACAAAAAACACTGGACTTCATCACCATGTTCGAAGCATAAATATTGTATCTTCCACTCTTCCTTGAAAGCTTTAAGCGCTTCCGTTCCGTCATGATGCGCGGTGTTCTAAGATCTGTACATCCTTAGCAATGTTTACAGGTAAAAGCAACGAGTTAGAAAGAGAAGACTATAGAGTGGCCATGTTGTCCTGTACAGCGCTCTTTGCGGTGCCACCGCGAAACACGGGAGATCTGAGCTAAGCGCCCACCTTTGTAAAAATTCGTCTGCTTACAATGTTGTATAACGGAGGTAAGAAGTACAAAAAAACGAAGAAAAATCATGCCTGTTGTGTGTGCTGCATATAACTGCAATGTCAAAAGGAAAAAGACAACTGATATATCATATTTCATGTAAATTTTATGAAGTTAAGTCCATAGTTTTGTTAATTATCAGCATTTTTTCATGCATAAATGTGTAACAACGCCCGGCATAAACAAAATAAATGGTTCACTGGTAATGTACTTAAACAAAATACGGATAAAACCAATACAATTCCGTTTCTGACCCAGTGAAAAACAAATAGCAATACAATATTAAAACTGTATTTCGACACCGGCATCCTTTATTTCTGCTCCTTCTGTCCTTACTGCTTATACAAGAAGACGATGAGCTGTAGCTTATAAGAAGTAGGCCTATTTCGAAGACAAACGATTAATCAAATAAATGGTTCACTAGTAATAAAGTTAAACTAAATACGGACAAAACCGCTACAATTCCGTTTCAAACCTACAAATAGCAATCAAATATTAAAATTGTATTTCGACACTCGCATCCAAAATAATGCAAAACTCTGGGGTAGGTCGTATTGTTGTTAGTATTGTGACAGCGACGTGAGAATCGAACTCACGACCAGCGTCCCGCAAGAAAGCAGATCGCACAGGCTCCACGGAACATTGAGTGACGTCGCGCGGTGGAGAGAAGAGAGAGGGTGTATTACGTCACGCGACGAGTCTGCGCGCGCGGCTGCTACTTGACGCAGTGAATGTGGAACGACCTTCTCGACTATTCCAGACGTCTGTCGATGTAGAGATATTGAGATAATTCTCTACACACCTGTAGAAGGTTCTCGCAACTATGATTTTGCTATAAAAGAGCAGGCGCCAGCGAACTAGACAGAGTTTTCAGTTATTCAGTCAGTGAGTAAGCCAGAGCAAGCAAGCCAGTCAAGCCAACCGGAGTTCGACTCGAGTGTGCGTCCGCATCTGCGTCAGCATCCGAAGGCCTGAGTTCGAGTGCAGTGGATCGCAGTTGGAGGGACCTGAGTTCGAGTGCAGTGGACCGCAGTTGGAGGGACCCGAGTTCGAGTACAGTGAACTGTAACTGAAGGTCTGTGGTTCGAGATACTGTGAACTCGAGTGACTGAGATAGAAGAACTGTGAACTGAGAACTGATAGTTCTGATTTGTAAATAGTGCTTTGTAAATATTAGTTAAGATTAACAGCTAATTGTTGTTCGTACTAGTCCAAGTAAATTGTCATTGTCGTCGGTGGAGTGCTATAACGAATACTGTGTTGAGTAAAAATCCAATTGTTGACGAGAGCGTTTAAGGCGAATTGTAGAAAGGAATTATTGTTGTGGCGAATAAATTACATTGTTGTTACTAAATAAAATTCACAGTATTTTGACTGGAAGGACATGAAAGAATATAATTGAGCACCCACGTGCAATAATGGGGTAAGTATGAATACATTTCGTAACTACTTACCCCATTATTGTACGTAGGTGCTCAATTATACACTAATAATTATCTGTGGTGCCACACAGCCCTTGAAAGGCTCAGACAGACCAGCCGGCTGTTGGCCTCACGTTCACATTTCGATAATAATTATATTTTACTGTAACAAAAAAAAACTGAAAGCGTGTCTTGTCATGTTTCACCCACGTTACAAGCTTGGAGGTAAAGGTTGTTTATTACAGATAGGGCCTACTTTCATTCTATATCTTATGGTATAGTAAATAGTTTTGCAACGTGTAGAGACTGGGAAAACAAATTTAATAAAATCATCCGAATCATACTCGTTCATTTTATAGGCAATCTTGCAGGTCGCATTTAAAAGAACCTAGGAATATTAACATTTTCTTCAGTATATTTGCTAGGACTTCTTGTCATACTACATGACAATTTTGCTTAGGTTATTCTTTTAAGCATTCCTTCTAGGAACAGCTCAAGTGTTTTAAATTTAGCGTACATAAGTTTAGATTAAGTTCCTAGCACGTATTTGACGAAATACTAGGTTTTTCCACTTCAGTTTAACTGATTTATGCAAACTAAATTAAGACAGCTGAAGATTCTAATGTCAGTTATCACCACGCCCACTTTGTTTTGGGCGCATAAGTTCATTACCGACGGTCGTTCAATTTTCTTCAAACATGGCGGCGCAATGACCACTCTATATCTTTCTCTTTCTAACTCGTTGGGTAAAAGAGCTCCGCGCGCGCGCAGCGGGCATAAAATAGCTCTCGCTCGCAATTATTAGTCCTCATCGCAAGACTGCCTTACGGCCTTAACTCTGCCAGCTAAAATAAATTATTATTATTATTATTATTATTATTATTATTATTATTATTATTATTATTATAATGAGAGTTCAGACGTTGACCCCATCAACAATTAAAATATGTACTGATACCACTGACAATGGAAAAACAAAACTTCTATGAGAAATAAAACCATACGTCTCTATAGTGTGTAGAAATATTAAATGAATTTTATACGCAATTCTATAATGCATTATATTATTTTATAATATATAAGAAAAAGCTGTTACCTTGAATTTAATGGATGCAACAAGGTAGGCGATGTTTGGATCCTGTATTTCAACTCTTGTATTCAATTATTATCGAGGAACTCTAGCGTGTGCTCGAGTACACTAACCTCTAGCGGTTGAAAGTGGAACTAAACGCCGACGGAGCTCATTCGCACAGAAAAACAGAACAGGAAAATTCGCTGGGTGGGCCATTCTGCTTCAGCCCTGACAGAGCCAGGTCCGATCCTCAGAGAAACCTGATAACCCCAAGGCCCGAAGCCCTTCCTGAAGCCCGCACCACCTACCACCAAGATTTCATCCCAGCCTCTTTCTAACTACTACAGGTGACATGAAATCAGGGGAAGATGGAGAGTGTTGATGGAATTATAGAACGAAAATGTAGTACCCAGGGTAAAACCCTCTGCAACGTCTTTGTTCGCCACAAATTTCATCACAACCTGGTCGGGGATCGAACCCGGGCCACCTCAATGGAAGAGCAGTGCTCTAGTCTAGCGGCCACCTAACCTTATAATCATTATTATTAACATTGAAAGTTTCAGGGACAAAGAAAGGATCAGGAAAAGGTAAAAACTCTAAGTAAACAATACATTTCACGATGTCAAACAAGGAGTAATAATAGATATAGACCTATACAGGTTGTTTCAAAAATACGGGGCATAATTTCCGGTATGTATTTCCCACATGTAGACAATCTAAATAGTTCATTACAACATGTGTCCGGAAATGCTTCATTTCCGAGTTATGGTCTTCACAACATTGAAATTCACCGGAACGTTTTTCTTTCCGCAGGTCGTTGTCATTACAGAAGATGGTCAATATGTCCACCTCCTGCTTGAATACAGACCTCACATCGATGTCTCATTGACCTGCGAACACGATCCCAAACTCCAGGAGTATTGCGTATGTCCTCAGAACATGCCACAATTCGATTCCGAAGGGATTCCAAATCAGGCACCGGAGACGAATAAACCAATGATTTTAAATGGCCCCACAAGTAGGAATAGAGAGGGTTCAGATCAGGTGAGCGTGGAGGCCAAGCAATTGGGCCTCCTCTACCTATCCATCGATCAGGAAACCTTCGATCCAAGTACCGGCGAGCCGTACGACTGAAGTGTGCAGGAGCGCCATCATGCAACAAGTGAATGTGTTGGCGATTGATCAGTGGAGTGTCTTCTAGAACATGAGGTATGGTGTTTTCCAGGAAGTTTGTGTACACCTGCCCCGTAAGTCTGTTTACAAGTACAGTACATGGGGTCCAACTAATCGATCACCAATGATACCGGCCCACATGTTGAGGGAGAACCGCACCTGGTGATGAGATGGAACAGTTGCACGTGGGTTTTCATACGCCCATACATGCTGATTGTGGAAATTTGTTATGCCATCTCGTGAGAACTGTGCTTCATCTGTAAATAATACTAAGGCAGGAAAGTTCGGATTTACACCACACTGCTGCAAGAACCACTGACAGAACCTAACTCGTGCAGGGTAATCTGCTGGTGACAGAGCCTGTACACGTTGCAAATGATAAGGATACAATTGATACTCTTTCAACAGTCTCCAGACAGTCGTATGAGGAACACTGACTTGCAACGCTACCCTTCGTGTGCTGATAGAAGGAGTCATGTTCACAGCCTCCAGAATCTCCTCCTGTACTTCTGGAGTTGTAGATCTTGGTCGTCCCCTTCCCAAACCAGGAGAGTTAAATTTTCCATACTCGCACAGACGGTAATGGAGACGTACAAATGTCTTCCGATCTGGACATTGTCGCTGTGGGTACCTCTCCTGGTACAAACGACGAGCCAGCGCAGCACTGCCGTCCGCCTTGCCGTACATGAAGTGTATCTCTGCCAGCTCTTGATTTGAATACATGTCGCACAGTCTAACGCCTACACAACACTGAATGTAACCTTCGCCTCGGAATGAACTGTCAGAGTGCCCTCTTAATGTCTCCTTTGACGGCAACGACCTGCGGAAAGAAAAACGTTCCGGTGAATTTCAATGTTGTGAAGGCCATAACTCGGAAATAAAACATTTCCGGACACATGTTGCAATGAACTATTTTGATTGTCTACATGTGGGAAATATACCTGAAATTATGCCCCGTATTTTTGAAACACCCTGTAGAATCGTCTCTTCAAAAACAATCGCGTCATTATTTATATGCTGTAGCTACATAAACTTTCTAAAATGTTTCTACGATTATTTTTAAGATCGAATCAATTACTCGATAACACTGAGTGAATAAAATCCATCCACTGGAGAAAAAGCTGTAGTCCAGCGGTGGCGAAAATGTAATCGTGCGCCGAGCCACTGTGTAACCTGCAACGTGCATAGCACCTATGGAGGGAGGCGAACACCCGAAGGGGAAGTGAAGCAACTGTCTGACTTATTAACGGATTTTCATTTTCCTTACACCAAGCACTTAAATATAATTTTATACAGTACAAGGTTACAAACTAATGATGAAAGAGTGATGGAACGGAGAAAAATTCTCTCCGGCGCCGGGATTTGAACCCGGGTTTTCAGCTCTACGTGCTGATGCTTTATCCACTAAGCCACGCCGGATACAATCCCGACGCCGTTTAGAATCGTCTCAGATTAAGCTCCATCTCTCGGGTTCCCTCTGGTGGCCGCCCTCTGCACTACGTCATAGGTGTCTATGAACGCAGGACCGAAGTCCATACATGTGTTGAGGTGCACTCAACACATGTATCGACTATCACTAAGGGTTTTAAAAGTTCATGCACTGTCGGCAACTGCCCATCTCTAAAAAACCGAAAAACATCGCGTCTAATGAAATCACAGCAGAAATCGTCAATATTATTAAATTTTGGTGTCTTGTTTCCTGTTTTTTTTTTTTTTTTTTTTTTTTTTTTTTTTTTTGCGTGACAGGACACCTCTGCACAATTCTTCGCACTTTTTTTCTGTCTAATTTCAAAATCTCCTAAATTGAGCCTTTTCCTACTTTGTTTTTTGAACATAGCCTACTCGTGTGCATTACAAACTTTTGGTTTTGTTTATAGTTTTTGTCGCGTTCCTTTTCTTTAGTGCACCGGAATCACTAGTGCTATAGTCGCGACGCTGTTATTCCCGGCGTGACTCCTCCTCTTTGCTTACGTCTTAGGAAGTAAAGGCTCTATAACAGTGGTCCCCAACTCAGAGCACTGTGTCGTCATCAAGCCTTACCCGCTCGCCCGCGGAAAGTCGTAACAGGGCAGGTAAGACGTTCAGCGGCGGGACCACAATATGAATTTACTGCATAGGTTTATGATTGTTTTCTGATGAAAAAAGATACAGGCTGAATAGAAATAACTAAATAAACCATGTTAAGCAATTTGGAAAACATTATAGGTTATTTTCAACAAAGTTAGAAGTTAATAAAATTATAATTAGGCCTACTTTTAGAAATGTAATACACAATTCATGTTAATTATTCGGGCAATGCATGAAAATTACTGTAAATGTGTAAACTGCTTCTGTTAGGGAAAGTGTTGAACAAAACACATAAAAAAACCCTGGGAATAGTAATGCAGAAATTAACGCCATTCACTTCACTCAACACTGGCATTAGCACTGATTTTTTGGGATTTGTTTAATTCTCTTTTCCCTCAGCAATTTCTCAACGTTTGGAACTATTCTTCGTATAGTGCATAATCTGAGAGCACATTTTAAGTTGTGATCCGATACTTGGTTTCATGACATGGCTTGTTTATCTTCATCATAGGAAAAAATTACTTTTCGCACAGATGTATGGATCCTAACATGTATGTCTGTACAATCGGGGAAATCTAACACATGGAAAGTTCATATAAAACTCAGATAACTTCTTTTATTTTGATATTTGCCCTTCAATTCACTATCGTAAAGTAAATCAATAAGTTCCAATTACAGATAATAATCAAAAATAAAATTGAAAATTTTCCTAGTCTTTAAATGTCGAATCAAATTCCTGGCGGAGATCGCATTATGTGTGAATATATTCTTCGAAATCCAAAGTCTTAAGAAATTTTAGTAGGGCTATATCGTTGTTAATTTTGAAAAATGTGCTGTAACTTATCCTTTTAGTTAAGCTGACGTTCCATAATTAGAGGTGGTTTCATATTAAACGCCTTCACTCTGTCATATAAAAAAAAGGTATCCCCGTCACACGCCATTAAGGCACTTGGGGGGCATGGAGGTAGAGCCCCAAGCTTTCCATGACCTCGGCACTAGAATGAGGTGGTGTGGTCGGCACCACGCTCCGACTGCCTTTTACCCCCTGGAAAGACCCGGTACTCAATTTTATAGGAGGCTGAGTGAACCTCGGGGCCATTCTGTAAGTTTGGCAACGAGAAAAATCCCGTCATCACTTGGGATCGAAACCCGGACCTACTGTGCAATAATCTTGTTCTTACCTTGTAGAAAACAATTTAAAGCATTCAGATAATTACATTAAGAAGGCAAATTCACAAATCCAGTTTTTCATTTTTCACTTATGATACAGGCTTTTTTTTTCTTCGTGAACGATGATGTTTCCTCCCTCAGTTCAAAGAACCTATTCAATAATTTGCAACGACTTATTCACCGCACTTTACTATAATATAACAGATCGCCATACTCACTGTTGCATTCGTCAAGAAAGACTTAAATTGACGATGAGTGAGATCTTTCGATCTAATTATTAGTGTATAATGCAGTTAATAGAAATAACTTCATGGGGTAAATTAACGCTTTTCACTCCGTCCTTTAGACTCCTTATTACACCCGTTTTACTTCCAACCATGAAAGGAGCACCATTGGTTGCCAAGGATATAAGTTTATTCCAAGAAAGTTCAAAATAATTTCTACAGTCTCTACATGAAAATATCGGAACCAGTAGTAGTATCCTTTATGAGAATAATATATAAGAGCTCTCCTTAATCTGAAGGTTTTCAATACCGCTTCTTACAAAAATCACCAGTTGGGGATTATCGCTACGTAAGTATTATCATCTACTGCCAAAGAATAACAAAATGAAAGGTGACAAATAGTTACTAGTTGCACCTGAACGTCCTCGGCTAGACCTCGGATGGGACGCACCACGGTGGAAGGAGACAAACTGATAGATTCAAACTCCTACACTTGTTGTGACATAAGTTCTTCAGTTGCAATTAAACATTCTTCAAATTTTCAATCTTTAAAAGGTTTCTAATATCTGACTATTACAAGTGAAATTTTATAACTGAGTCGCATAGCCGATTCACTAACATTGTGATTTTAAACAACTTCTAGCACAGTTTCCTTCAATTGTTGAACTAATACTGCATGCTCTTTATCTTCGTATCTGCCATATTCGTTACTGTGAGTTGTATAATGCATCTGTAAATCGTATTTCTTGAGTGTGGCCTACGTTTTGAAGTGTTTACTGTTCCTCACATCTCTTGTTTAAATGGATGGCAAGAACCGCCTCTGTTCACTACAACGCAACGTTACAAACCGGTTCTCTGCTCGGTACAGTAAGCGCGCAATAGCCAAGCACTGCCCGTGCCCGTTCATACGCGAGTTGATGATCACTGCTCTATAAAGTCTAGGTAGGTAGCATCGTTCGCCATTTTTGTTCTTTCGTTGCCGAGCTACCAGACGAGGAATCTATTTGCCACACCGTTAAACATTATCATGTCGTAGCTCCTATGATAATAAATCAAACGCACTGTAATTCAGCAAATAACTGAGCGGCAAATAACGTCTTCGTGTGCTTTCTGCGAACGCCAACGAAAGAGCCAAAATGGCAGGCGATTATATTAAGTATTTATCGAGCTTTAAGAAAATGAATAACGTCTTCCTCAGCGAATCACAAGACGCACACGTTTAAATGTAGCGGACCTGCAACGCGATAGGGCCGGAAATTAGAGCGACGGGACTATAAGTTAAGGGTCACTTTGTTAATTTTCAATAGAAGGGATTTGGTTTGTTTCCCAAGGCTTCAACCTATTCGCACTTATAGATTGACAAATCGAACTGAAACCCTTACCGAGTTACTACATGAGCGCTGGCTCTCTTGAGGAGGAGCAAGTTAGAAAGCACGAGAGGAAGGGAGAGAGAGCACTATGCACTATGTACTTGCAGGTCCACTCACAGTTTGTCAAACCTGCTAACAAAAGCATTAAAAGGTTGACTAGTTGCCTCCAATGCTAGCATAATGGAACCTTCCTAGCCGACAGTCGAGGCAAAAATGAAGAATCCGTTATTGTGGTAATACTGGAGAGTGGTTCTTCTATTGGTCGCGATGCCCACACACACCTTCTCAGATATTTACGTGGTGATTGGTGACTGAATGACGAGGAGCGAGGGAGAGAAAAGAAAGAAAGAGAGAGATTCAAGAAGTTGGGGTGCTTTACGGAGTTTCACTTGAAGTTGTCAAACTATAATGCACACTATGCAATACTACTAAAACTATTAACTACACACTATCAAATACAACTAGAAAAATAATAATTCTGTACTCCAACTAAAACACGTGCTCACTGAAGAAGAATGCACTGATTAGCGTCAAGACATATTAGCAACAGCGCTTATTCTGGCCCTAAATTATAATCCACAGTTGCAACAACTAGTCAACTGAAAAGAATAGAAGCAGCTGAGATGACATTACTAAGACCACTATACTAAAAGCCAGGTTATGAACCGACTAAACAGAAAGTAGTTGGCAGGGCGAGAGGAAAGTGCGGGTTAGAGGGGTAGCCTGTGCAGCGATGACACGTTGAGTATGGCGGGGCGGAAGGGAAAAGAGAACGGAGCTTTTCATTGGACCTCACGTGAAAATGTCGTCTGCTAACGAAAATCTGGCAACGGAATCACGGAGACAGTGTAGCCAAACTTCCCAGTTCATTTGCAGTACCACGTGCATTACGAGTCGCATTTCGTACCAGCGTCATTAGCTCGTGCTTTCTTAAAACAGTAATTTTAATTACTAATATTGTTGATAGTGTTATCGAGAACTATAGACAGTAGTTATTTTAAACATATCGGTGACAAACGCTAAACACGCTTTGAATCTCGCGCCACTATGTGGCAATAGAGCTCAAAAAGAGAGCAACAGAACGTTGCTTCCGGTTTAGTCGGTTCATAACCTGGCTTTTAGTATAGCAGGCTACACTCTCTATGACCATAAATATAATGAAGACATCCGACAAGAACTAAATATCGCAGCCATTACAGAGACAATCCACAAGTATCAGAGCAACTAGCATGAGCATGTTCTAAGGATGCCAAATGATAGACTACCCAGGAGATTATACAGAGATCGTGACGCCCGAAGAAGCGATGGAGAGACTAGCTTTTCACCTGAGACGAAACAGGCCAAATGGCCTAAACCCTGATAGCTATTATTGATGATGATGAGTTGCAAGACGGTGTCTTTGACATTGACATTGTCGTCGGCTCTTTATACCTCAAAGCCTTCCGCTTTCTTTGATAGCATCTGGGCTCGAATGAGGGCGGCTTCATACAGTAGAAATTATAGAAGTCATGCTCATTCGAGCCCAGGCGCTATCAAAGAAGGCGGAAGGCTTTGAGGTATAAAGAGCCGACGACAATGTCAATGTCAAAGCTACAAGACGGTGTGTCTTGTAGCTGTAGATTATAATTTATGGGCAGAATAAGCGCTGTTGCTAAAACAATCATCTTTGGTTATCGTGAGTCCAACATACAGTCAAAATTGAGAACAAAGTATTATCGCCGCGCTCTCATGGTTAACATTCGGCAGGTCTTTGAGCGGCCTCGTGCATAACATTCGGCAGGTCTTTGAAATTTAATTGCATTATTGTTTTCAATTTCTTATGTCGCCGCTCCAATCACTCGCCTCAATTTCAATATTGCAACCAATAAGCTGCTTTCCATTATTAAATGACACCTACTTGTCTAATCCACGTGGACTAAAACCGAGGTTGCAATGTCTTGTGCTGAGGACGAACATTAAGGTATGTGATTAAAAATTATTATTAAAGAGTTAAGGCCCATTCACAATGAAAATTAAACATAACCGTAACATAAACACAGAAGTTTGCACCCAGGCTACCAAATGGGATCATTCAAAGTGATTCACATAGCACTGACATAAACATTACCGTAAGACGTTAACATGAAAGTTTGCAAACTCCAAACTTTCATGCTTATGCTTACGTGATTTGCAAACAGAACACAATCGTGGAGCGCTGAAGTATACGACAGAATATGGGGAAATGGCGTCGTTTTATGTTTCGATGGTTACCAAGTATGTTTGCGGTTATGTTTATATTCCCATCGTGAATGATCTTGATTTTACCGTAACGTTTATATTCTCAAGTTAACGCTTACGTTATGTTTAATTTTCATTGTCAATGAGCCTTAACTGTAGTAACTTTCGAGAAATATCACTTTTGTTGACGTCGTACAAAATTTTGTCGAATATACTTTTGAGAAGATTAACTCCATATGTAGATGAAATTATTGGGGATCATCAGTGTGGTTTTAGGGGTAATAGATCGACTATTGATCAGATTTTTTGTATTCGACAGATATTGGAGAAAAAATGGGAGTATACGGGTACAGTACAACAGTTATTCATAGATTTCAAAAAGGCGTATGACTCGGTTAAGAGAGAAGTTTCATATAAGTTAATATTCTTATTGAATTTGGTATTCCCAAGAAATTAGTTCGATTAATTAATATGTGTCTTAGTGAAACTTACAGCAGAGTCCGTATAGGCCAGTTTCTATCTGATGCTTTTCCAATTCACTGTGGGCTAAAGCAGGGAGATGCACTATCACCTTTACTTTTTAACTTCGCTCTAGAATATGATATTAGGAAAGTTCAGGATAACACAGAGGGTTTGGAATTGAACGGGTTACATCAGCTTCTTGTCTATGCGGATGACGTGAATATGTTAGGAGAAAATCGACAAACGATTAGGGAAAACGCGGAAATTCTACTTGAAGAAAGTAAAGCGATAGGGTTGGAAGTAAATCCCGAAAAGACTAAGTATATGATTATGTCTCGTGACCAGAAAATTGTACGAAATGAAACTATAAAAATTGGAGATTTATCTTTCGAAGAGATGGAAAAATTCGAATACCTTGGAGCAACAGTAACAAATATAAATGACACTCGAGAGGAAATTAAACACAGAATAAATATGGGAAAAGTCTGTTATTATTCGGTTGAGAAGCTTTTGTCATCTAGTCTGCTGTCAAAAAATCTGAAAGTTAGAATGTATAAAACAGTTATATAACCGGTTGTTCTGTATGGCTGTGAAACTTGGACTCTCACTTAGAGAGAGGAACAGAGGTTAAGGGTGTTTGAGAATAAGGTGCTTAGGAAAATATTTGGGGCTAAGAGGGATGAAGCTGTAGGAGAATGGAGAAAGTTACACAACACAGAACTGCACGCATTGTATTCTTCACCTGACATAATTAGGAACATTAAATCCAAACGTTTGACATGGGTAGGGCATGTAGCACGTATGGCGAATCCAGAAATGCATATAGAGTGTTAGTTGGGAGGCCGGAGGGAAAAAGACCTTTAGGGAGGCCGAGACGTAGATGGGAAGATAATATTAAAATGAATTTGAGGGAGGTGGGATATGACGATAGAGACTGGATTAATCTTGCTCAGGATAGGGACTAATGTCGGGCTTATGTGAGGGCGGCAATGAACCTCCGGGTTCCTTAAAGCCATAAGTTAGTAATATTTTATAAACAAATTTAATGTCCTTTTAGAGTTTTACATAAGCAGGCCTAGCTATTATGTGTATTTTAACGTGTTAATATTTTATAAACAAATTTAATGTCCTTTTAGAGTTTTATATAAGTAGCTATTTTGTGTATTTTAACGTGTCGATACCTGGCCCCGGAACAATTTTTCCCTTCAAATTATTTAAATCAACTTCACACGGAGCTATACCTGAAAACTACATTTGCAAAACGTGGAAGCTTACAGTGAAACAGATCATGAGAAGTAGAAACTTTTAAACGTTGATAGACCAGGTATCATGACCATGAAAAGATTTCATAATATCTAATTTAAAAACAAAAACAAAAACAAAAACAAAAAAAATCGTACATTGAAAAGAAAGGCAACAGGTGATTTATAACCAAACTCTTAAAGTTGATTAGGGAAGAAATAAAAATAAAATAGCCTAATAATTTTGAGATTTTTTTTTCTGAAATTGATCCGCTCAGGTAGGTAGTTTACAGGAAAATTTGTAAAACACTTTCTCCATCAATGAACCATTATAACATGCTTCTGCCGCAAATGTAGTTAGTCACATTGGAGAACAGTTGAATCCTATAGATTCAAAATCCCCTATATATCCACTTTCACAAAATAAAGGATTTTGACAGTAAGTTAATTGGTGGAAAATAGAGGGAATTTTCAACCTAACTGTGACTTTTAACAAACTTTTTGCTTCAAATTTGGTGGCTTTTTGAATTCAAACAATATAAATCATTAGAATTCATTCTTAGCAAGCAATATGTGGGCATAACTGAATTCTGAACAAAATGGTCTTTAGGGGGTTTTGAATCTAGAGAATTCAGTTTTTGTATGTGGACGGAACAGTAAAATTGTCTTAACCTTTTGCAGCATAGTGGTTGTTCAGAAGAACCACAGTTTTCTTTCTTTCTAAATTTTATAGCACAGATATTTCACCAAGAAACTATCTCTTGGGTATAACATCTGTGGCCGGGAAGAATGAGGTCTTAAGTCAATTTTTTGTGAAAATGAGGTTTTTATATATTCTGAAAGTGGAAACAATTCTCTATAATCTGGTAAAACGGCTAAAGTCAAATAAGACTTCTGACTGGATTTATAGAGCGTTACCAAATGTCCTAAGTACTTTTTGAATCGAGCACACACAGAATAAAGGACTTAAGAATATTTAATACTTTATTCCTTACAAACCATCACATGTTTACATTCAATGCGTCTAACTTGCATTTTACCCATTTTATCACATACTGATGCCCTTTCCTTTTAAAATTTTAAGCACCAGGTAAACAGTTCTATATTGTTTAAGACCTATTTTGCATTCCTAATAATTTAAATTTCCTATTTATTTTGACATGAAAAAGTTTTTATGTTTAAATAGTCCCTTCTTCTCAGTTTGGGTTGTAGTCTTAAAAGGGCTTAAGTGTGGCTATTTTTGGAAATAATCAAGAAAATTATTACCGTACATGAGCAACATTACCTATTTTAGAAGAAATATAAACAAATAATATCCAGGAAAAACCTCTTAATTAAAAGAACTCTATAATTGACACCAATTTCAATCTTTCTACTGCTCTCCTGAAAAGTATAAAATTTTTACTTAAGACCTTTTTCCTCCCAGCCACAGACATATAGGTGCCATCTGTGTTTTGAAGTTGTGTGCAGAGTTAAAATATTGAAAAAATTGATTGAAGCTTTGTTATGATCCATGATATGA
Source organism: Periplaneta americana (assembly GCF_040183065.1). Classification (NCBI taxonomy): domain Eukaryota; kingdom Metazoa; phylum Arthropoda; class Insecta; order Blattodea; family Blattidae; genus Periplaneta; species Periplaneta americana. Next base: position 115,624,947 of record NC_091132.1, on the reverse strand, counting down.
AAAACATAAAAAATTAATTTGTGCTGCAAAGGGTTAATAACTTGTAAAACAAATCTAACTTTCCTCATGAATAATGAATGCATCATTATTTTGGTTGATGGTACTTCTGATTATGTTCCCAACCATTTCTATCAAATGTACACCATACTTCCAATATTCATGTGGTTACTTGTTCTTTGTCAAGTGCTAATATTAAAACATATAACACGTAGTGCTTCCTGAAGAAATTATGTCTCCAAATATTGGAAAGCAGTTAATAATTTCAAAGCTTTTGTTAGATTATGAAATAACATCACACAATGCTGTCAAAATTAATTTTCCTAATGTTAAGATTACAGAGTGCAAATTTCACTTAGGACAGCGTTGGCTTAGGAAAATTAAAGGAAACGGTAGCCTTATATCAACTCAGAACTTCCGAAACAAAACATCTGAAATTCGAAAGTGGTTAAAATTTTTTATTTTTTTAGTCTTTCCTATTTATTAGCATCAGAGGTATCAGACGTTTTTGCAGAACTTATTTCAGAGATCCCTCCTGTTTTGAAATTTCTCATGACATTCTGGAAAACAATACTTAAACATAAACCTTCCCCCCACTCAACTGTGGACTGAAGGCCCACAATTTCGAACTGTACAGGCACTACAAAATGTTACCATAGTGGACTGTAGCATGAATTTTGTAAGATATAAATTATCCACCTATCTTCATGGCCATAAAAACATAAGACTACATGTGAGGTACTGAAAATACGAGAAATAGAAAGGACAGTAAAAAAAAAGAAGTGGAATGGACAAACACGTAAGGAACTATACATCTTGAATTAGTATGAAGAATACATTTCTAACGAGATAATACTGTATGCAGCACTTAAGGAAAACGGGATATCAAGAATAGGCGAGTGCTCACAGATTTAAATTTTCATTACAATGTTGCCATGCGACGAAATGAAAAATATTTATGTGCAGAAATAAAAAAAAATGAACGTAAGTTAATACGTTGCAGTATTACCACAGTCTACTATATACAGTCGCGAAGCTTGAGGTGTTTTTTTTGCAAATCTCGTGATAAAGCGCTCCAAGTGGTTAGCAATTAGAAACAATAGACTGTCCATGGTCGACTTTGAACTGTGTCGTATTTCTATCGAGTGCTAGCTCGTTGCGTATTTCACATTGATGCTTGTGAAATGTTCGTTATTGGTTGTAATGAAAATGTTAATGGCTAAAATATAATTGGAATAATAATATGGGACAAGGAGGAGACGTTTGTAGTGCTATAAATTGTAGCAACAGTAAGAGAAAGAGGCCAGAGTTATCCTTTGTCCGATTTCTTAAAGGTTCCTGGGTTTCCACAAGAATGCTGTGCAGAAACAAAACTCTTAATTTTTAAGTTCTTTGTGACTGTTAGAATACATTAAATTTCACAATGAAATGTTTCAGTCTAACCGAAAGGACATTAGATATCGGTTAAAGTTCTGTCACTTAGGCTGCTAAATTTCCAGAGAAATAAAGGTTAGATCTACTTTTTTTTTTTTTTTCAGAGGATATATTTTTAATTGTAGCTATTAATTTTGTTATTATTTTTATGTGTTATTTTACTAAAGACGTAGAAAAATTAAGTTTGTTTTAATGACATTTATTGATCACGTTTTATTTTTAATTCTGGTGGGATTATTGCTTAGGCCTATTTTTTTCAAAGGATATGTTTTTAATTATAACTGTTAATTTTGTTGTTATTTTTATTTGTTGCTTTACTAGAGAAGTAGAAAAAGTCTGTTACAATAAAATTTATTGATCACGTTTTATTTCCAATTTTGGTGTGATTATTATTGCTTAACCTCATCCCACTTTGTTAACTACGTAAGCCTACACTACAAGTACCGGTACGCGTAAGTTACTCCATTAATTCATATTTCCATTATTATTGTTGTAAGGGGAAATGCAAATTAATATTTATTGGTTTCATAGTTAATTATCGCTATAATCTTGAATGAGTGAAGCTATTATAGTAAATTTCAGTTCGTTTTGCACAAACAAAAATTATATTACTTATTTCTTGCAGATATCTTCGAGTTTATGGTGGAATTTAATATACTTCATTAAAATAATAAATTAACTTTATGCATTTAATATTTCAATAATGGAAGGAAGGTGTTAATTTTTCCAAAAGAACACGACAACGAAAGTGTAACATATTTTGACGTCTGCTAGGAGAGAGATCTGCGATGATGAGGCGATAGTAGCGATCCTAGTGGTGGGCAACTACCCATGTTTGCATTTTTACTACATATTGAGCTTCGCGACTGTATATAGTAGACTGTGGTATTACAGTCTTTATGGATTTATGTTCTATTTAATTATAAAATCGTAAATAAAATAGAAATAGAATAAATAATGTATGTTTGCAATGAAAACCATCCCCGAGTAAATTCTTATTAAATATTAATTACATAAAAAATTGAAGTGTGACAAAATAACCGACGGCCATTTTTCTTATATTATACTTTTAAGCCGGACACAGTGTACTTCAACTTCTGGGTTTCTTAGCTAGTTCCTTGAGCACACAATTTTCACTCACAGAAACTTTCTCATTTATGTATGTAATGACACCAGTCCATTAAGACGTTCTTTGCCTGTGCTGTTCCTAAGGTACGGTTCCTACGATTTCTTAGTGATGAAAATGACCTTTCAAGAGTATGAGTAGTTACAAGAAGAGCTATTATTGTTGTGTATCACTGGAAATAAGTTGTGTTATAATGTTGCAGAGCTTCAACAGCGTTTCGTTTTTTTTTTTATTTTTCTGGGAGGATCTTTGGGAAAGTTACCCCAAACCTCCCCCTCGCTGCGCCAGTGTTATAGAAATTAAATGCGCAATAAAAAATGACTTCAACATGTTAGAATAGTCTTTTTAAACTTCAAATAGCCTCTATTAATCATTAATGTTTCTAGCCTATAACTTAACCTTTCACTTATTTCCGTTAAATTATAGGAAAAATTATTTTATTTTTTGAGCATCTATCCTACTTGGTTTACTGTATGTCGTTTACTGTATACTACAATTAATCATTGTATACTAATTACCCAATAAGTTATTTAAAACTCGGGTAATTTAATAGGTGTCCATGTACGTATGTTGGTTTTGTTTAGGAAAGATAATTCTACAGAAAAGCTACACCAAAGAAGGCACAATTTTCTTTTGTGTCACTGGCTTCTGTAGTAAACATGTGGTTTTAGTTAGCAGTCATAAATACTTCCAACATAAAATTCGTTTCATACTTACTGTACATTCTAATGCAATGTTGTAGCCCTCACTCCCTCCACTTGTTACAAAAATATAATACTCGAGAGGTCCAGGATGCAATACTAGGAAAACTGACCATTTCCCTAGCAATTCGTCTTGAAACTCTCACATGTTATGTCGGTAATTAGTAAAAATGAGTGGAAGGTACAACAGTATACATTAGAATAGCCTAACTTATTATACAGATAAATATGAAACGATTTTTATATTTAAAGTTTTTGTGGCTGCAAACTAAAACCATGCCTTTATCACTATATAGACCTACATCTCACAGAAGTCAGTGAAGCAAACGAAAACTGGATAATTTCCCAGAATGTATCGCTGCACATAGACCAGTTTTATATTAACCTAAACTTTGTGTATGAAGCTATACTCAAATTCTAAATTAACTTAACCTAACCTGTGACAGATTTAGGAAAGGTTAGGTTAGGTTAGGTTAGGTTAGTTTAGGATTTTAGTACAGACTAAGTTTAGGTTTAGTGTAAGACTGGTGTATGTGCAGCGACATATTCTGAAAAATTACAAAAATTGTGCCTTTGGTGTAGCATTTCTGACAAAAATACAGAAAATTCTGTTAATTTCTGTTCTTTGCCATTTGTTTCCTTCATTACATTCAAATAATTCTCCTGGACCAAAGGCTTTAAAAGCACCTTCTGTTTTCGAATATTTGTTACACAACACAAGCATACTTTGTTGGAACACAGTCGACAATTTGAAGCACAAATGAAACAAGTACCGGTAATCTATCTTCATTGAATTCAAATAGGATGCATTACCCTAGACCAAAGAACAAATAAACAGAATTTTCGGTAGTTATTACACTATACAACTACATGGAAACATCTTCTAACAATTTACCAAAACTTGTAACATAACATTCTGATAAGAAATAAAGACTCGATATGCAAGCACTGTAAAGAAGTTGTGTTTAAGTTAAGGAATGCACCTTTACCTTACCCTAACCTGTAACAAGGGGAAAGGAAACTGGCCACCCTACCCCATTATCTCCTGGCCTAGTTGCCTCATAAGTGGTGCCTTGTTGGTATCACTTGTGAGGTTCATACCTTTCTTCGGACAGTTCATTAAACAACAATCCTATAACATTCTAGTTTCTTGTTAAACATAATGACAAAATAAAATAATTTCTAAACAAAAATTGTAATATAAAGGAGTATTTCTAAATAAGTTATTATAAATCAAGTAGCAAGCTTACAGATATTTTTTAATGTCTTCAATTAACAGGCAAATCACTCATTCTCATTCTGTAAAACTGTAAGGTTTCAAAGGCTGCCAACATTTGTTTCCTACTGCTTTTAATATTAAGAGGCAAAGAATGTCTACACTACTAAATCATAATGAAATAGAACGTTCAATAAAATCAACCCCGACTTATAATACAAATATCTAGAAAGTCAGTACGTCAATACCCAAACTAGGCCTGTACATGCTGACGTAAATAATAAAAAATATTGTTAGGAAAATTAAATAAATTCTATATATTTGATTTAATGTTATTTTCATCTAGCACTTTCTCATCACAACTTACTGGTGTTCAATTTCCATGTTCGCGACTGTACTTAGCCTGATGGGGGGGGGGGGGAGGCGTGCACACACGCCGATATGCCTCCCATTGTAACAATATAACCTCTGATAGTGGACTATCTTTAAATAAACATTATACTAAATCTTATTAAGACGAAAGGCAATATAAATTTTAAACAGTCAATCATAACCTCTCACAAGCACAAACACGTCGCTTAGCAACGGACCAGAGCTTTCAGGAAAAGATATAATAGCGAAGAAAAGATGTACACAATGTGGTGTTGTATTTTTTTTTACTTACTTGCCAATTATTTCACAGAGTTCATAAACGTCATCGAATAACACCTCGTCGTCAGCCATGTTTCGCTGCAGACAACCGCCGGTCAGCTTGTTGCGTGGGGGTTATTCGTGTGGTCTGTTTCTCACTTGTCACACACTGAACCTGAAGATACTACTGCCATACATAGCTATAAATGTCACATGTAAGCATGGACACACATTCTCATCCATACACACTTCCAGCTGCTTTCTCGGATTGGGTGATTATGGGGCGTGTCTCTTTCACTCTTTACTAACCCCTGAGCCCACTTCACTCTCCCAGCCAACCAGCCGGGTCGGGCCAAAATATGGCCGAGCCGCGCAACCACCAACACTTTCACTCGCGAATGCTTTGGAGCCTTTACCCTACCCGTAAATCCCGTCTAGCTCGCCCGGCGACACATCACGTTCAACATACAACTCAAAATAGTACCGAAATATAAGCACACGAACCTCACAAAGTACACGCACGGATTAAGTAACCTTCGCACATTTTTTCCACACGCACTCATTCAGAAACGCTCGTAACACTTGCCATAATACCACCTCGTGGTCTGCTTAATTTGCGCGATGGACTTGTACTACCTGCTTCCAAACCCCTCTCATGCCGAGCACGCCTGCGTACCGCCGCGATCTGTTATCGAATGAGAACTTACATGTTTTGTCGGAAGATGGCTCTGTAATCAACGCTAGTATTCTCTGCTAGGGTCAACATCACATGTTTATCATGGCAAGTTGAACTTTGGTTTTGACGAATGTCAGACACATGCTGCCAACACAACATATCGATTAAAAGTTCATGTACTCTGCGTACATAATAACAATTAATTGTAACAAATTGATACAGCTCATAAAAGAGATACCCTTATATTTTAAGTTATCACAAATAGTTTGATAAAAAAAATAGAATGATACTTCCTTAAATTTACTACAGAATTCTTTTAATACATAATGTTGAATCAAAGTAATGTGTGTATGTATGTATGTATGTATGTATGTATGTATGTATGTATGTATGTATGTATGTATGTATGTATGTATGTATGTATGTATTAACACTACAATTGGGTATACACCCGGTGGCAGTGATATATATTATACAATAATACCATTAGGCCTACAATTATACAATAATTACAGCAATAAAAAATAAAATAAAATAAACCTAAATTTATTTCTAAATAAATAGATGCAATAACCTAGGACTATAAATAAAAACTATTCTATAATAACGTCTACAATAAGCAAAAGTAAACCTAACTTATAAGTACTTCTATTTCACCCAACTGCTACCAATTTAAGTAATTACATATCAACTTAATTAATTACAAATGAGCTTAATTACATATCATCTTAATTAATTACGTATCACCTTGATTTATTTACATATCAACTAAATTACATATCATCTTAATTAATTACATATCAACTTAATTACATGACACAACTTAGATAATTACACTGCACCTACAATTACATTTTCAGTCTAATCTTCTCAACCTTTTCTTAAATGTATTGATTTTGAGATGACCACCCTGAAAGATTGCCGCATGTAAGCTGTTCCAGTCTACTATTGTTCGGTTAACAAAGGAAAATTTTGCCACGTCCGTTCTTTGTTTTCTACATTTAAACTTCCTAATATGATCTGCCCTGCCTAAGTATGATGGTGTTGCTAATCTAGCATTGATGTCGGTCCATGCTTTGTGTCACATTTGTGCCTTAAACAATGCGGTGAGTCTGGTTTTTCGTCGCCTTGATTTGAGAGATTCCCACCCTAAATCTTTTACTATCTCTTCACCATGTCCCTTTCCCATTTTGACATATTTTGCTGCCTTGCGTTGGACCTTTTCTATCGAATCGATTTGGTTTTGTCTGTACGGATCCCAACCTACTGCTCCATATTCCATAATATTAGGCGAACAAGGGTTTTGTACGCTAATTCTTTTGACCTTCGGTTAGATTTCTTCAGAATACGCATAGAGAAATGCAGTGATTTCCAGGCTTTCCTTGCGGTATTAGTGATTTGTTGCTCCCAACCCAGTTTGTTACTTAAATATATACCTAAGTATTTACAAGTATTCACTTGTGGCACCGATGTACCATTCAGCTGATGTCTGAGACAAATTTCTTTATGCGTTCTACAAAGGATATTGACTTACTTTTACTGACATTGTGTACGAAAAGAACATTACCCAGCCCTGCAATGAAATGTGAGGTGGGAGGCACAAAGAATTTGAACTATGCATAGATTATAACAAATATAAATATTACTTATTAGGAACATTTTCCGATTTTGATTCTATTCCCGATATAGAAACCGAATTTCAGTTCCCATACGATTGTGTAAAATACATTATGTCTCTTATCTTAGACACAGTTCATACAACTTACAAACTTCGGCTTATATTTTGTCTTTTCAATAGATTTCTTATATTATGTAGATTGGACCACATGATGAGAGAATCTTGCTTATTTTGGACAATAGTAATAGGCTACTAATCTGCGTGAAGGTGTCAGTTCTTTGGCACATGTCGTTTTCATTATTATGATGTTTTTGAATCAGCACTATTCATTACGAGTAGAGTGCTGATTCAAAAACATCATACTAATGAAAAAGCCCTGTCTTTTCTGTCCTCACAACCGCCAATATCTGATAGTGTTTCGTTCCTTCGCTCGTTCTTGCCATGTCTTCTCTTTCGTTATTCTTCTGTTAGACTTTATCAGAGACTTCCAGAGTCTTACCTCATATTATTACTTTATAATGCAACTCGAATCTCCTTGTCGTAGTAAAAATGTGATGAGCCCATCGAAGAAAATTTCTTTGGGCATAAATTTATGAAGTCCATTCTCAATATATTATAGAAATTATAAGGATGACATTCTTTCCTTTTCCTGAGTATTCCTCAAAATGTTTTTATTCGCTTTATTGCTGCAAATGATACTTTAGTTGCTATATTGTTCAAGTTAATTTGACTACTTTGAAGTTTTTTTCCTCACTGGTCACGATAATCTGGCTGCTCATCTACATCGGTTTTCCATCCTGCCGTCATCATTTTGCGTTCTGTGCAAAGATGAGAGTAGTGTTTTGGACTAGGACCAAAGTCCCATCTTTCAAAAAAAAAATAAATAAATAAAAAAAAAAAAAAAAAAATAATAATAATAATAATAATAAGTATAGTATATGCAGTCACGAAGCTTGAGTTTTGAGGGTACTAAGAACAATAGACTGTGCGGTACTATTTCGCATTGTCTGTAATGAGGCGATAGTAGCGATTCTAGTGGTTAGCAACTATCTATGGATTGCATATTTACTACGTATTGAGCTTCGTGACTGTATATACTAGACTGTGCTAGGACCATGCATCAAACTTTTCAGTATAAGAGTGTATTGGTGATTTGTTTTGGGAAGTTCGTAGATGAATGATCGCGTATCAAGTGTTTGGGCATTAAATTAAATAGTTAAATAACTTTGAAGTTTTAGGAAACATATAGTTTAAATATTTAAATCATACATATTCGTGAAGATCACCCACTTTCTTAGTAAATTGTTTTAATATACAGTACAAACAGCAAATCCCTTCCCAAATGAACAAAACCAAAGCACGGCCCATCATTTGTGTGTTCAACCGCTCATTTTCTTACTTGGGAACAGGGGCGGCTTTAGAGGTAGTGCCGTTGTGCCATGGCACTACCAGAATACAGAAGGAAAAGGAGAATTCATATTTTCCGCTCAAAACCTGAGAGAAACAAGTTACGCTTATACAATCTCTACCGTCAATATGATCTTTGCAGCGAAACACGTTGTAACCAGTGTTTGGAGGATGGATCTGTGCCAGGCACTGCATCCCATAAGAAATATAATGGGATGCGCGCGCAATCTTCATGTTCGCTCGTCCTTTTCAGCATCTAAAGCATGATCTAAAATATGCCAGGCACAAATTGCCGCTGGCTTTTGCAATGCTTGTAAAACTGTATACATCCCCATTTACTACGCCAATCCCTTACTATCCCTCGCGCTCTGTCTGTCATTCCGCTTTGTCGGAAGAAGTTTCTTAGAGCGAAAACTGCAACAATAACATAAAATCTCTCCCGGTTTCTTGAAAACTTGGCTTGAAAAAGTTTTCACTTTATTATTTCTACCAACAGTACCAAGTGTAGTGTGAACGTGTTAAGTCGTGAGGTTGTCATCGTAATAGTGGTCGTGTTATCGTGTTGTGTACTGTGAAAAAATGAATTCGGTTGGCGCTTTATTGAAATCTCCGTTTTTAACATTAACATATGAAAACAAACTTCGTGTTAAAGAATTAGACAGACCTATACCGCACTTAAATATTCATCAAAAGCAGCAAAGTGCTAAAGTTAACAGATTCAACCCAGATATTTATTTAAAAAACAACTGGTTGTGTGGATGTGATGTGAAAAATGCGTTCTTCTGTTTCCCGTGTGTTCTGTTCGGAGGTGAACTTAACTGGTCAAAAGCGGGTGTGACAGATTTAGTACATTTATGGGGTAAAATAAAAACACATCATAAGTCAAAGGTTAATATGAATAACGTCTTCAGTTTGTCTATGCTGGGTAAAGCGAACATTGAAAATCAGTTAAATTCACACTACAGGCTCGCGAATGCAAAACACAATGAGCAAGTTGATAAAAACAGATATGTGTTAAATTTAATAATAAATTGCATACGATTTTTTGGGGCACTAGATTTAGCACTAGGAGGGCACGATGAATCTGAGGAGTTTTGTTTGCAAAATAGACAACTTCAACAAAAAAATGATGGATTTATTTTCAAGTCAGAAGAATCGGCGAATGGGTTTTATCTATCGCGCGTATTAACCTGGTCAAAAAAATGCTCAAGTGCTCCAGTTGTATAAATTTTGGTGAGTGATTATTATTATTATTATTATTATTATTATTATTATTATTATTATTATTATTATTAGAGACGAGAACTTCATGCACTATAAAATCCCAAAATATGCATGCATTCATGCACTATCAAACAATGAAATATGCATGATAAAGCGAAAAATACGATAAAATATGCATTTTTTTTGTTTCAAATGTCTTATTTCACTTCACTTTTTTTGCACAGTTAAAAACCTAACAACATTTTAAATTGGTTTCTGTGAGGTTCCTGCACTTGTAAGTCAATATGTTTTTGTAGGCAGAGAATGACCTCTCTATATTGCAAGAAGTTACGGGTTTAAAGTTGAATGAACATATTTGTGACAGTGTCAGGTCAAATTCGTCATTCAAGTTTTCACCATAAATAACCTTCTTCACTGAACAAAAGAATCCGCAGTCCGGGTTAGCATTTATGACCCTGTCCAATTTGTTTTTCGCCGCTACATTCACTTTCCCACGGGCATAGCTGAGTGATCTATGAAATTCTTTGCAGATTCTTATCTTTTGTTGCATTCTTGCAATATGTGAAACAGATGCGACATGCTGGTCGACTTGAAATTTTTTAGTACATTTCATCTGAAATTATAATAGACCTTACGGTTACCTAGATACGATTTATAAACGGACATCGTAATTTAATAATTATTTTAAACAAGTTTTGTAATTTTTTTTACAAAGAACAATTGTCATATAAAATGTTCGGAAACAGAACAGCATTGCTTAACTCTTTACTCCAACAGTCGCAAAATACGACATCCTCATCTGACCTAATAAAATCTTTTCCTTTACAGTAATCCACTGTGCAAAGAGTACACTTTTGGTGTCTTTAAATTGGAAACATATTAGAACCACATTAACACGCGCAAACAGAATAAACAAGCATATTAACAACTTACGATATTCACACACAGCAAACACAGTTTAACGATGATTCCATTTTAGAAGAATCTAAATTGCTACTAGTACTAGAAAAGGAAGGGAATTTACAACCTCCCTGAAAGAGGATGCTTTTGACCTAAATTATTTGTCGGCAATTTCCTTGAACCCTCTATATTTCCTCTCTACTTACTATTCTCAAAATATCCAACGTAATAAATTCATTTATGACACGCAGTGTCGTCGGTAAATTGTTGTAAAAGTGGACTTCCGTCCAGGGAAAGGTCCTCTAACACCTTATTGTGAAAATCTTAACATTTTATTTAATTTTTCTGTTATTTAGTTTTTGTTTTTCTTTTTCTTCTTCAATCCTGAGTCCTGAAGCTAAAATATGGGACATAAAATCGAGAAACTGAGATGTCCACACAAAACCATTAAAACATGTATTTAAACTGAATGTAATGTATATTATATGCATTATTAAGCTAAAACTTACATTATGCATTTTTTATCCCCAAAAAGTCGAAAACATGCAAATATGCACGGGAAAAGTACACATATTTGGAACCGCAAAGTAATGAAATGGATAAGTACTAAGTTTGAGCTATGTCCTATGTTCCTATAAAAACATGCATTTGCATGGAATTCTCGTCTCTAATTATTATTATTATTATTATTATTATTATTATTGCTTATTTCTTGTTTTTGGTTTAGATCATAGGCGGATCCAGGGAGGAAATAGTAGGAAAAAGAGTTATCCTCCCCCTTAGGGTATCCTGGATCTACCACTGATTTTCGCACTAGGCATTAAATATGAAAGCCGCCACTGCTTGGGAATTCAAATTTGAAGTTACTCCAGACCTAACTGTAGAAAAAAAAAATGTTATATGGCTAATGCAAGGAATGAAACATGAAACGTATTAATAGTTGACTTCTGTGCACAATAAATGGCGCCAAGAGAGCATTCACCACGTGGGAACTCAACCGTTGTTACCATAGCAACAAGCCTTTCACGCTATGTAATATTTAGTTGTTTTTCCGATGGCAACGATGTCATGTTCAATCTTTAGAAAAAACGTATATGCTACTCATGTATTATTCTAAGCCAAACAGATGCAACAGGGTACCTAATCTTGTGAGTGACAAATCAGGAATCAGGCTAAAATAAAAATATTCCTCCTGAACTTTAGCACTGTAATCACGGCCTATTGGATGCTAAGCTTATGTCAGAGTTCGTCTTCAGTTACAAGCCGGAGCACGGTCGACTAGTCGACCGTGGCAGGAGCATTCGTACGTTTGGCAACGCTGAGCGAAGGCGGAGGAGGAGACGAAATAAAGCGGGATGTTTGAAATCTGTATTGATAATATAATTTGACAAAATAGTGCTTTGGTTTCGTTGTCACTGACATTTGCGATATTAATTTATACAAAGGTAAGTGAATATGATCAAGATTCAGGGTATTGATATATGTAATTTATTACGGAATGTTAAATGTTTTATTTGGATTTCAGAATATCGCGTAAGTACTTTTATACAAAGACTTTGATGCCACTTAAATTAATTAAAAATACACGTTTTTGTGTAAATAAATAAATACATAGGGCCTACATAAAATATGTTCCATGTAATAAAATAAATAATCCAGTAACGCAATAACGACATCTTTCGAGGTATTCTGAAGTCGTTCCAATCAATTAATCAATTTTGTAGCTAGCAAATTGGCAATGTTCTGTACCTCTATGGTGTTTCACCTGTAACGTGAAAGATCTAGGATATCATATACATTTTAAAAATTCCTACGATTATCCGTCGTGCTTTTTCATAAATATTACAGATGCCTATTAAGCCAGTTTTGGTTTAAGCCTCGCCAGTCACCATAACAATACTGTTCTTCACAATTATTTCTTTAATATGCTGGAAGATAACAAATGAGAAAGAAATCACAATAGAAATCAAAAGACGAAAGTGGAATTGGATAGGGCACACAATCAGGAAATAAGATGGAGCAGTAGAAAGAATGGCTTTGGATTGGAACCCCCAGGGTAGTAGAACAAGAGGAAGGCCAAAAAATACATGGAAGAGAACAGTTTTGGAGGAAATTGCTAGGGAAGGGAAAACATGGAGCGAAGTGAAGAAGTTAGCTACAAATAGGGTCCGATGGAGGCACTTTGTGAATGCCCTATGCTCCTCGTGAGGAGATACAGGAGTTCGATTGATTGATTAATATTTAACGACGCTCGCAACTGCAGAGGTTATGTCAGCGTCGCCAGTGTGCCGGAATTTTGTCCCGCAGGAGTTCTTTTACATGCCACTAAATCTAGTGACATGAGCCTGTTGCATTTAAGCAGACTTATTTGTTGTCAAATTTTAAATTGAAATCTATACTATTAATAAATCTGTAACCGAAATTGTTCTGGCAATTTTCGATTTTTTCAAGAATAATTGGTGTTAACATTTAACTATCCTGACACCAAAAATTGAGTTTTTGGAATTTTTGTTTATATGTCTCTCTGCCTGTCTGGATGTTTGTTACCTTTTCACGCGATAATGGCTGAACCGATTCATATAAAAATTGGAATATAAATTGAATTTGTAGTAACTTAGATTTTAGGATATATGGCATTCAAAATAATTGATTTAAAACGGGGTTATAAGGGGGCCTGAATTAAATACATCGAAATATCTCGCTTATTATTGATTTTTATGAAAAATATTATATAACAAAAGTTTCTTTAAAAACGATTTCTGATCTGTTTTATTCTATGAAAAATTTTGTTAGGGCTGATATTTAACGAGATACACGAATTTTAAAATGACAATGTAAACACATTTCAGCGCCACCTCAGACTAATAAGCTACAATGAAATGAAAACAAATGATTTCCTCTATAAGGGACCTTGCACAACAACAAACGGAAACTATTCACTTAACACTATTTTATACGGATATTGCATGATTGGATAAAGGTTTATCAATATTAACATACAGAGAATGTTTATGTGTTTGTATGAAGTAATCTCAGAAGCTACTTACCCGATTTGTATAATTATTATTTTACCATTGGAATATTTAGTTTCTCTAGATGGACATAATGTTTATGCTTTTACGGTAATAGCACACCGTAATTCACTCCTGAGTGAATCGAGGACAGGTAAGATTAAAATAGATTCTTACGCACAGAAATCTTTAAATCTAAACAATATTATATTACTTGATTATTTAAACTTCATTTGGTCCACATCACATGCTCTAATTTTATACACTTCAGTTTCTTTTTGTACGTGCGCGCGCACGCACGCACGCACACACACATACATAAACAAACCTTGAAAATGAATAGAGTGAGTGTCTACGTCTACAAACTTATAGATGGTTCTGACATATATCAGGCATTCCAAATCTTCAACAATAAACAACTAACGTTTCGTACGACCGCGAATGCGGCTCGAGGACCGTGACTTAGGTCTGAGTTAGAATTTTACTATACTAGTGGCTTGTGCAGCAAATGCTGCAAACTAAGTTCATTAGATGTTCAAATAACAATTTTTCAGATTTATTTACAATAAAGAATACCAGACATTTTGAAAGTTATTTGCATCCGTAATAATGAAACATACTGCCTCTGAATGGTCTTTTTTTATGCCAAATACTTTTTCTTGAACCTATCCACCTTCAGTTTTTTTAGTTTCAAGGCGAAAACGCAAGTAATAATGTCAGGACGATCAGTGTGTTTTTCATGTGGGAGTAAAGCAATAGCTATTTCAGGTCATTGTAGATTGTAGGTGAAAGTTAAACAAATGTCAGGTTTGCTATGTTTTCTAACAATAGACATAGTATCTTGGTATAGCTGCTGCATGTAGAGCTTGAAATGTAGAGGGTAAAATCATTTTATACTGCTAAGAGATCTTGCTGAAATGATCGGGAGACTACAAAATTTTATAGGTTTCTTATTTCATCAGTAAGTAATACCTTTTGGTCTTTCCTTAGGAACTGTAATTTTTGCGCTCTCTCGAGCCAATACTGAAGAGAATGACGCATATAAATATCTACATCACACCTCCATTAAGTATATGAAAAAGATCCAATCCCACTTTATTAATAACTATAAAAGTATTTGATTTTTAATAACAATATTATTATCTTACGTAAGTTTTGTAGTTATATATTATATAGCCGCCACTGAGTAAATTATAGAAATGAAGATCTAATTTAAGATATTCTCTCCATGAACTTACATAACCCCAAAACGTTTCACTTTCATATCATCAATATAGCATTAATATGTATAATTAATGAAAAATAGTCACATCATGGCATTAACTATAATAACATTTCATTTCTAATGCTAGTAATGTCATCAAACCACCTCAAGTTTTGTAGATTTTAATATCCAATACACAGCTGTACTCAAAACATTACACACCGCAGAATCAGACCTGTAAATTATTTTAGTAAGTCTTGAAGGTTTTAATAACCAATTGAATTTGAGCTCTAAATATGTCAGCAATACTGCAGGTCATGGCTTTCGTGTAATATCCTATTGTTTATTGTAGTGTGTGTTTTGTTTTATATTGAAATGCAATGAGTTCTCAAAACTCACGAAAGAAGGAGTTTGGAAAATAGGAAAATTATGTAGGAAAACTAACGCTTCACTGAAAGTTACAATTTTTCTGAAAATCCTTGGATGCCAGGCTCCAAAATGACGGGTCACTCATTAAAATCCGTTCAGCCGTTTTCCCGTAATTTTCATTACTAGTTCAAATTATATATAGATAATGACTACATGCCAATAAATGTAAAAAAAAAAAAAGGTGAAACTTGGTATGTTAACATACAAAGCACCCCATAGAACATAAAGAAATACTAGTTGACAACCTAAACTCTACCATTTTTCTGTGATGTACCAAAAACTGATCAATCCATTATATATATAAGCCATCTTCGATATAAGTTCATTTCATTTGTCAGAAATATGTTGGAAGGCCTCCTCTGTTCCTGCCTCCTCTTGTGCACAGGAATGGATTCGTCCACATTGTTAAAGTAATCGGATATTAGGTAAACATTTTCATGACGACCGAAGTCGAATGACGTCAGTGTAATTTCCGTTCCACAAAATCCTTTCATTTTTTCTATATAAATTCGATGGTGTTCGGGTAAACCGGGTTACGCCATTTTTTTTGGTGCAAAATAGAGTTTTGTTCCCCTTGTACATATCCAAGTTAAATTCTACGAGTACAAGTGGGTATCTAAAAAAATAATACTATAATCGCGACGCTGTTATTCCCGGCGTGACTCCTCCTCTTTGTTTACGTCTTAGGAAGTGAAGGCTCTATAAAGTCTAGGTAGGTAATATTGTTCCCCTTTTTGTTCTTTCGTTGCCGAGGTACCAGACGAGGAATCTATTTGCCACACCGTTAAACATTATCATGTCGTAGCTCCTATGATAATAAATCAAACGCACTATAATTCAGCAAATAATTGAGCGGCAAATAACGTCTTCGTGTGCTTTCTGCGAATGCCAACGAAAGAGCCAAAATGGCGGGCGATTATATTAAGTATTTATCGATCCTTAAGAAATGAATAACGTCTTCATCAGCGAATCACAAGACGCACACGTTTAAATGTAGCCGATCTGCAACGCGATTGGCTGCCGGAAATTAGAGCGACGGGACTATAACATTTTATGTAGGCCTAGGAAGTTACTTGCAATAAGGTTCCGAAGTTGAATTTTCACTTATCTCAAAACTCATTTTTATGACTAATCTCCCTTTATACAAACACCATCGAATTTACATGTCAAAATACCCAACCAGAGGAATTTAAATCCACGTGCGAGCGTAACCTTGGATTACGCTACCAGTACTTCGGAAATACGTCGGTGTCTGAAAGGAAAGTAGGCTACTTATTTTACATTAAAAATTACATTTTTATTTAAACAATTAAATGCGTACTGTACCGTATTTTAATATCGAATATTCAGTATAAAACGAAATCGAGAGTAATACATTTAATAAAATACATTTTTATTTATTTAATGCAGAAGCTATTGGACTCACTTCATCAGCCCATTAAAAAATGACCATTACATTTCTTGAACAAATAATATTATTTCAGAAATTCATGAAATATGGTAATAGCCTATATTTTATTGGATCCTTGTTGTAATAGGGCAGGCTGTCGTTTTCGTACTATAGCAGTACTGTAGCGTTTCATGTCAAAACAAACTGAGTATTGTCAATATTATTTGATATAAAGTATTCACACAACAAACATTTGCATATCAAACCATTCGCAAAGCAGACTCACTATTATTTTTTGTCGTCTGTCATTCGTAATTCTTTACGAATTTTAGGTTATAAAATATAGCCTATGTACACTTGCATTCCTCAATTTCACTGTAAATCATATTAATACAAGTAAATGATAGGCGTTATACCTGTTTTTTTGAAAGAGGGACATGACAGGAGCGTTGCGATCGGAAAAACAACTGAATGTCACATAGCGTGGTAGGTCTGTTGCTATGGTAACAACGGTTGAGTTGCCAAACTTACCTTTCCCACGTGGCGAATGCTTAATAGCTCTCCTTGTGACATTTATTGTGCACACAATGTTAGCATTGGTATGCTTCATCTTTGATTCATTGTCGATTTCTGTATTGTTTTCTTACCTTCGCGTCAATTGTCAATGAATGTTTTAACGTCAGCCAACTTAACGTCAATTGCTAGCTTCCATCAGCTAACAGCGTGGTAGTCCATATTGGCAACATAGCACTGTAGTTCCAAGCTCGGCCGCTTAACTGTCATGTCCCATCTTTCAGAAAAACAAGTATAGACATAAATCAAATTATTAAGTTTAATACGGGCATACTTTCAAATCTTTGGCATACAAATCTTCCATACTCTTCTTTTATCATTAGCTCTTAAGCATGAAAAAAACAATCTTTTTCTTCAATAGGGCACTAAATACTATAGCAGACGTCTCCAAAAGCGTACTCGCGAGTAAGCCCCTGAACGGAACCGAAGTCAGTATGTAGTGAGCTCGCTCCGCCTCACCCATCCCCACCTGTACTGTACTCAATGTTTATGCGCAAACGAAGAGCAGTGGCGGACTGCCATTGTCATTGTGTTGGTCGGAGTGTTCGACCGTTTCACAATGTCTTCTCTTCATGACCGTAGTACATTCATGGATGAAAGGGAAGAGAAATATATATATATATATATATATATATATATATATGTATGTATGTATGTATGTATGTATGTATGTATGTGTTAGTGGGGAGAATATGAAATGTTTAATTTGTTCGAAAATTCTTAAGGGCGTGTTAAAATTGAACATGCGACGACACTACTCGACTCTTCACAAAGAATATCATACAATAAAATAACAGGTATGCTGGACTGTAAAAATAATTTATTTTGGGACGTCTGTATAACTGTTGGTTATACATAATAATCAGTACATTACAATACGTTTACACTCAGTTTCGCATGATATACTTATAGTTTCTCGTTTTATTTTAGGTAAAATACAAATATTTTGATAAATTTGAAACAAGAAAATACAAACACAAATCACACACGTATCCTCAGTCTTAAACAAAAAACTTCTTGCTAGCTATGTTCTAACTTGGAATATTGAAAAATCAATGAAGCCCTTTACAGCATGAGCATTTGTAAAATCGTGCATACAGAACGTTACTAAAATACTGTGTCCAAAACAAAGTCACAAGTTTAAGAAAATTAAATTGTCTCCAAACACAGTTCAGAGAAGGATTTGCAAGATTGCAAATGTAATTGAATCTGAAGTCGAAACAACAATTAACTAGTTTGTAGCTTACTCACTTGCATTGGACCAAAGCATATATAGAAATGACAAAGCTCACCTAGCCAATTTCATCCGAGGAATTAATGAACATTTTAATTTGTCTGAATATCTTCTAGATGTAATTACTCTGGAGGAAAATACAACTGGAGAAGATGCTTTTCAGGTACTGAAAGACACCATAGAACAGAAAGGTTGAATTTGCAACGGCTTGTGTCAATAGCAACAGATGGGGCTCCAGCCATGACTGGTAAACGGACAGGATTGGTAGGCAGGCTAAACAAATGGTTGAGTGATAAGGGAGTGCCTGTAAATGTAACATATTCGCATTGTTTAATTCACCAGGAAGCACTGTGGAGTAAAGTTGTAAATATGAAATAGATGATGGATGTCGTCGTACGATCGGTCAACACAATTAATGGTTCCTTCCTAAAATATCGCAAATTTCGTAAGCTGTTAGAGCAATTAGGCCTAAGAGAGGAATATGAAGATTAGGTAAGATTTTTATGCATATGCTTTATTGTATATTTTGTTTCAGTATATCTACATTGTTCATTGAAACTAATTGTTCCCTTTAATTTACAAGGGAAGAACATTCAGGAGCTGGAAGATGAACTGTTTGGTACTGATTTAACATTCCTTGTTGGTATTTCGGAAAATTTCAACAATTTGAATTGTCATCTGCAAGGACACACTCAGAATATAATCGACATGTACAATCGTGTTACATGGTTTGTGGCAATGCTAGATGTTTGGAAAGTGCAGCTTATGCGAAATGAATTATTCTATTTTCCATGTTTGCATTCGCTCACGAATATTTCCCAATCAAAAGTATAAGCTTCATAATATGTCAAAATAATATACAAACGTATGATATTTCTTATCCTTTTGATGTTATTATTTGTAAACATAAACGGACCGTTGCCGCAATCCCCCACTGACCGCTCCCATCTGTTGAGGTACGAGTCTCTCCCCCTCCTAGCACACTGTGTTCGGCGGGCAGCATCGAGAGCACGAATGACTATAAGCTTTTTGGAGACCTCTGTACTATAGCTTAACTTAAAATAATACAGGGCAAACGCTGTAAGAGTACTTAACTAAAACATAAGTCCACCGCTGTGGAGTAATGGTTAGCGCGAAATGAGTGGGCCCGAGTTCAAATTCTGGTTGGGATTTTTTTTTCTGTGGTTTTCCCTAACTGCCGCACTCACTGTTGCTTTCAAAGAAAATATGAAATTATCGGAAGGCAAACACAAGCAGTAATTTAAACCTTTACTTTTTTATTTCTACAATGCGAAACACATTGTCACTTTTAAAGTTAGTAATATGAATTGACTGGAAAGCTTCGATATTGTCATTGTTACAGTTACAGAAATAAATTAAATGTACAGGCAGATAGGTTTGATTTAAACAATAAATAATTAAATTAATGTAATAAAAGGCATTTATTTTACAATTAAGGCATTTATATTAAAATAAAGATGTAATTCATATAGAGACACTTTTAAATTTAACATAGATGTAAGTTAACATATTTAAGGGAAGACTCCACTGAAAACCATGAAAATTTTTCCAAATTTTTTTAGCTATTTCACTTATTCAGAATTTATATTTTCATACCCCAAATGGATTCAGCTCAATTCTGATTACAAATACTCGTATGTTTACATTTTTAAATTAAGGCTGGAAGGGGGCGTGGAATTTAAAGAGCTGTCAAAATTGTTTTTCATCGAAGAAGTAACTTTTTGTTGGCTCCCTGAAGTTACTAGATGAATGCAGCGGAGGAGAATATTAATTTACATAAATATTCATTTTATTTTCAAATCTATTTTTCTGTGTTCATTTTTGTTGATTCAACACCAACTTTCTTATGCCAAATATTAATCAATCTGGATGAAATTTTTATTTCAAGTATTTATGAGGTAGCTGCATGTTTCTATGCATTTATTTTGTGAGAAATGCTGCTAGTTTATTTTATTAATATTTTGCCCGTATTAATAAAATAAACTAGCAGCATTAAGAAAAATATTAATAAAATAAGCTAGCAGCATTTCTCACAAAATAAATGCATAGAAACATGCAGCTACCTCATAAATACTTGGAGTAAAAATTTCATCCAGATTGTTTAATATTTGGCATAAGAAAGTTGGTGTTGAATCAACAAAAATGAACACAGAAAAATAGATTTGAAAATAAAATGAATATTTATGTAAATTAATATTCTCCTCCGCTACATTCATCTAGCAACTTCAGGGAGCCAACAAAAAGTTACTTCTTCGATGAAAAACAATTTTGACAGCTGTTTAAATTCCACGCCTCCTTCCAGCCCTAATTTAAAAAGTGTAAACATACGAGTATTTGTAATCAGAATTGAGCTGAATCCATTTGGGGTATGAAAATATAAATTCTGAATAAGTGAAATAGCTAAAAAAATTTGGAAAAATTTTCATGATTTTCAGTGGAGTCTTCCCTTAAAAGGGCATTCTGCCATAGTTCCGGTCGATGATGATGATAATAATAATAATAATAATTTATTGATATTTAATTTTATTAATAATAATAATAACTTAATAATAATAATAATAATAATAATGCGTAGTAGTAGTAGTAGAGTAGGTTATTTTACGACGCTTTATCAACATCTTAGGTTATATAGCATCTGAATGAAATGAAGGTGATAATGCCGGTTGAAATGAGTCCGGGTCCAGCAACGATAGTTACCCAGCATTTGCTCATACTGGGTTGAGGGAAAACCCCAGAAAAACCTCAACCAGGTAACTTGCCCCAACCGGGAATCGAACCCGGGCCATCTAGTTTCGCGGCCAGATGCGCTAACAGTTACTCCAGAGGTGTGGACCAATAATAATGATGTTCCTGTCTGTTTCGATTACGAAATGCTTCTGATTTAATATGTTTTGAAAAGAAATATTTCTTCTGAACATAGTAGGCCTATGTTTATTCTGGTTGCTTTTTTTTTTTTTTTTTTTTTTTTTTTGTGGCAGTCTGTTCTCCACTTCCTCACGTACGGATATTATTCCATATTATTATTATTTTTACTTTCGCTTCAGTTCCAACGATTTCGAACGCAAGATTGCTAACAAAACTGGGAAAGAACCTTCGAACTTCAGTTTACTATTCTACACGTTCTCGCTTTTATGCCCCAGTATTTTTCGTGTTTAAAACAACATGACTAAACATATTAAGTTATGTCGTCCGTTTTCTGTCAGACTGTTTCGTTGTTATCATAACATCTGGCAAAATGAAAATATCGTAGTAGTAAAACGGATATTCACAACAGAAATGTTCACACCAACAAGATTTGGCGCACACTGAAGTATTCTTGCGAGTGAATAGGTCATGGCTCTTATAACGTGGATCATAGTATTCGTGTTAACTGTAGTTGTAGCAGGAAACAAAATATCCATGCACACTATTGTCCAAGTCTCTCGCTCAATTCAACAAAAACTCCATTCCAAGTATATAATTCTGCTTTATCAACATGAAGAATCAGACAAACGTAAGTTTAATGCTATCCGCTTACGAATAGTAGGCCTACACTATGGTTAAGAAAGATGAAGCTTTCACGTTGCGTAGTGGTTCAGCCATGGGTTCGAAATCCACTTCAAACGGATTTTCCACTGAAATAGACATTCTTAAAGACTTGATCCTACGAATTATGAATCTAACAGCAAACTAGTAACCACATAATATAATATAATATAATATAATATAATATACTAGCTGAAAGCACCCGGTGTTGCCCGGGTTGTCCTTTTTTTTTTTTTTTTTTTTTTTTTTTTTTAACTGGTTGTTAGACTTTTCGAAAGTCTCAGAACCTCAACTGTAGACAACTAAAACGCATTTTCTTTAATAAGCTTTCCTCATCCATAAAAATGAATCTTTACATAGCGTCACTTACATGAATTAATGAACTTCTTAGCCAAATGTCTGAAAGAATTAACTCAATTTAAAACAACTGCAGATCAGGCAACGAAAGGAAACATTTAATCACGTGCCTTACTTTCAAATGTTTTTTTTTTAATTTGTGTGTGTGTATATATATATATATATATATATGTTTATTTAATTATTCTGGCGTAGTTAAGGCAATCAGGCCTTCTCTTCCATATTACCAGAAATACAAATAAAATGATAAAAAAACTCAAACTATAAATAAAGTTAAATCAAACATATATATGTTTCACATAAACTTTAAATGAATTGGCATTGTCTTGAAGTTCAGCAAAACAAAAACACACTCCTCGGTCCCTATAGGCCTACTTAGCATGGTATCAATGTTCTACAGAACTTACATTTTATCTCTGTTGGTGAGTGACTGTTAAGTTTCGAGTGGTTTATCTTAGTCATAGGAGTCAACGTATTAAAAATCATTACAACCTTTCTGCCGTTTCCATTCCTTCCCCACAAATATGACGTTGAATAGAGGCAGAGATAAAATAATTATAAGATCTGTACATTGATCTGAAGCTGTACATTTCACGTAATTTCATGTCTGTGTTTGCTTTCACTTGAATTTCAGAGACAGCTGACGATAACAGGGAATTCCCTTGTTCCTAGTCTAACCAGTTGGGGTGTCATCGAGAGCCAAAATTTATCTCTCCATCTGTCGTATCAAAGAATCAATATATACTACATTAGCAATATGAAAAAGTATCATTGAATTGCTTCTTGACGTGTGTAAAATCTTGTTTTTTTTTTTCCTACTTTTTTGTATAAAATGTAGTTGAGAACGTGAGAAACACGGAGTTTTTAAGTTAATGTCTGCAACTTTGAGCGCCTGTCCTTGAGATTAATTTTAATATGGCCATTACAAATGCTAGTCGCACTGAAATTGCTGTTACTTAAAATCGAAAGGCATGTTAGTGGGTATCATAGAATGCATGGGATAAAAACATCTTCTTTCGTTTTGACAGTTAATATTGTCACTTCTATTACTACGTTCTGAATGAGTTTTTTCACACCAATTCTTGTTTCATTGCATAGTTTTGGTACGTCAGTATTTGACAATAGTACTATTGGTTACTCAATATTAAGTATTAAATTATATGGTAGCAATCCTTGTGGTTTCAAAGAATTCAAGAATTCAGTTGGATAAAACACAGTCTGCTCACTATGTACAACTGCATCGAGAAATTCATAATACGTTCCTAGACTGCATAAAGATATTTATTGCATGAATTATCTAGTTTTAGCCTTCATGATGTGTATCAATAATGTTATTTTAATTTCATGTTATAATTTCCATGGCCTCATGAAAATCGATGTTGCATACAACAGACAATAATAAAAAAACACTGAAATACTGAAACAATTGTCTTTAAAGACACCCCTTTAAAGGTACCCTCCACAAAACTGGCTTCATTTATACACCGACAGATCCTTGATCTCCAGAGAAAAAGGTGCCAGTGCAGGTGTTACTTGCTGTCTCTTCTCACTTTATAGATCACTTGGATATGGAACAACAAGTTTTGATGGTGAAATCATTGCAATAAGTGAATGTCTCAGGAATCTTCTATGCCACATCAATAAATTTAGGAATGCAGTTATATCGTCAGACTCCAAAGCAGCTATTCTATCAATCATCTCTAAACACACACCTTCATCTCAAACAGCAGAAATAACTAAAATGTTCTCTCAATTAATATCACTCAATAAAAGAATTGTATTCCAATGGATACCATCCCATTGTGGAATCCTGGGAAACGAGAATGCGGATGCTTTAGCAAAGAAGTGCAGCACTGCTACTTACAGACCTGTTCCTAAATCTACGTATTACTCTGTGAAGAGATTTATTAAATCTACATACTTAGACTTCAACAAACAAAATTTGATAACACAATCCCAAGGGAAAAAATGGAACTCTTTGCATCAAAATCCACAGTAAATTCCCAATTTACCATGAAAATCGTCCATAGCTGCATTTAGATTGGCAACAGGCCATGATTGTTTGGCTAAACACCTGCATAGAATTGGAATATATCAGTCCCCTAACTGCCCATTGTGCAACTCAAACCAAGAAATGGATTCGGAACACCTCAAAATCTGTGCTTCAGTGGCTGGTCATGATAATATCTTTGAAAAATATTGGAGTGCAAGAGGTCAAATGACTTTATTGTCAAACGCCTGGCATTAGAAAACAACAACATAATAAAAAACAGTTGACTATAGAAGATTGCATTTTAATATTATACATCAGACCAGGACAGGATACAGCACTGTGACGTCACCTCTCTCCGCTCTGCCGTCTCGCATTCGACGTCTGTGCAGGGTCTGTGAAATGTGGACAGCAGTTTGCAGGGGGGGTGGAGAGGGTATTTGGCGTGCAGGTAGCAGTGATTTAGGCGATAAATAAAAGTGATCTGCGTTCATAACACAGTTTAATGCCTGGATATCGCAATGGTAATGTTAACTCAATTGCACATCTTGTGTTCTGAGTATAAATAATTCAATTTCTGCTCTATTA
Source organism: Periplaneta americana (assembly GCF_040183065.1). Taxonomy (NCBI): domain Eukaryota; kingdom Metazoa; phylum Arthropoda; class Insecta; order Blattodea; family Blattidae; genus Periplaneta; species Periplaneta americana. The sequence continues at coordinate 115,599,696 of NC_091132.1, read as the reverse complement.
TGCGAAAATCAATCTATAGCAAAGACAGTCTCATATGCTGGACACTTTACTGTATCTAATAGTCACGTAGTATTTCATTTCAGTTAATTTGGCGAAACAAATATATAGTAAAATAATACAAGTTTTTATTATGCACATTCATTTGTACATCAAGCTATCCTTTATTTATAATCACTGCAATCACATAACGTGTTTAAAAATAATTAGAAATACTTAAACCTTTGCTGTATTTTATGAAAAAATATATACAAACTACATTTTCTTTTCTCTGTAATTTGGAAGAAGGCACAGAACGATTAATTATGTTGACATTTTTCTGCATTTTTTGTTTCTTTTTTCTTTAACCAATTTATCAATATTGGGACATAATGACTGGGCAATATATAATTAAGACTGCATGTTAGGTTGTGATCTGACAAGGTACTTCTTAATTTAGGTTTAGCAAGTTTCATAACAGAAAAAATTGTTCGCATACAACCATACGAACCAAACATACATAATACCTGTGCAGCAAATGCATATAATCTCGGGAATTTGGCTTGGTAGAAATTCCTGTTAAAGTCAACCAAGCCCTTGTTGTGTTTATATTTGTCCTTCAACAAATCGTCACATTGTAAATTTAACAGTTCCAATTGGTACCTGCTAGGAACATCTTTGACATCTGGGGAATAAGGGTTGCAAAGAGCTGAAATATAGTAGAAACTGTTCTACAACTTGAAACTTCGATTCAACTGGCGAAGAAGATCTTGTAGAATTTGCACATATTCTTATGAGGGACTAATGTCCGGATCACGCACTTGCGATAACTTCGAAAAATGCACAGTTTCCAGCCAGCAATTGATTTATCCATAGAGCCAATGGCAATTTAACGCTTCAACTTTATAGTATATATCTGTTACGATGAGACTCTTGCCCTGAAGTGAGGTATTTAAATCGTTTAAGTGATCTGTTTAATTTCTCATGGAAAGCCAAGTCACAAATTCAGGTTTATTCTTGCAACTTGGGGACAGGCTGATTTAGACTAGTCATGAACAATGCTATTTCTTCTCGTAACTCAAAGAAACGCCGTTTATGTAGGCACTTTGCATTACGTGCTCTCACCTGACGTCACACGAAATGAGGGATGTGCTCTTCCTCCACAAACGTCACACCGTCTGAAACTGTCTTCTGCTGTTATACATGAATATTTGATTGTATTTATTTATATTTTTCATTTTTTAATCAATTTAACGTCCATTTGCACAATTTTAATGTAGCCTATGTTCTTCTCTGGGTTATAAAGGTTAAATGTGCAAACTTTGGCAAATATTGGTCAAAGCGTGTAGATTTGTATTGAGTACATACATACATACATACATAACCACATTGACTTTTATATATAATATAATATAATATAATATAATATAATATAATATAATATAATAATTTATCTTTTAATTATTGAAATACATTTATAATTCTGATTCCAGAACTGACAGCTGTCAAAATGCTTCATACGATTCAGAAAGAGTTGACTCAGGAAGGAGTTCTTACAACTGTTGTGGAGCTACAAAGACTGCCTGACATCCTACAGTACTATTCACTCGGGTATCGCCTACCTCTTGTTGTATTGCCATTGGCTAAACCATCCATACACGAGGTTAGTGTATGTTCATGTTGACCACTACCACCTCTACGCATCTCTCATATTGGATTCAATAGCCTATTTAATTTTGTCTTTGCAATCATTGTACGTTCCTTTCTTTTTATGGGTAGTTAGTTATATATGTAGATGATAGTATGTATTTTATTTCCAGATTATGTAATTTTTTCATTTAAGAGATGAAGTTTTAATTCTTATCATATTTGATTCATCATCATGCATCCTTACATATTTCATTTCTGAACATTTAACATTTTTCACAATACTGTTAACTATGCACGATTATATTTCATTGTTTCTATAGAAGACTCAAATACACCCTATTCATTGGTGCACCACTAGCTAAACTAGTCGATTTTCTTTTTAATATCGATGACCTGAGTTAGAATCCTGGTGAGACAAACTGGAATTTATGATGGACAAAGACAATCATGGGGTAGATTTTCTTGGAGTAGGCCTACTTCTTTTGACCCTACCAACATTTCATTATTATTCAGTGTTATCCTGCAACAATGAATTGAGACAAAGAGATATTTCTAATTTTCAATATCAGGGATTTAAAAATATAGGTTTCGTCAAAATCTTAAAGTATATTTTTAGATATGGAAATATCTACATTATAATTTGTATAAAGAGATACAAACGTGTCAATATTCTAGTTATTTTCTTCAAGAGGTTAACATTTAAAGTATCAGTATGTCATGAAAGCATAATATAAAGATGAAAGACTTACTAAGGACGTCTCTGGCAAAGGAGACAGGCCCAATATTTTACTGGTACAGGAAAAATGTCGAAATTGCTTAAAAAATGCAAAGACTTTACCAGGAGAGGATATTAACTCAGATAATGTCACCGATGGAGTTGTGTTGCTTCATGACAATGCTCGGCCACACACAGCTCGTGACACCCAAAATCTCATCTCGAAATTTGGCTGGGAACAAATTAACAATCCCCCCTATAGCCCGGATTTGGCTCCGAGTGACTTTCATCTCTTCCTGCACCTCAAGAAGTTCCTCGGTGGTCAACATTTTGATGGTGACGATGAAGTGAAAACAGCAGTGCGAGAGTGGTTCACATCACAGGCGGGCGAATTCTACAATGAGGGGATAGAAAGACTTGTGCCACGACTTGATAAATGCCTCAATAATGGTGAAGATTATGCTGAGAAGTAATTGAAGTGTGGGGAATACAATGCAACAAAAATGGTTTGTAAATATCTTCCCGTTTACTTACTACACCCTTTTGGAACTTACTTTAAGAACACGCCTCGTAAGTTAAGCCTGGCAGCAGTCGTGAAGTTCAATCACTAGCATAAAAAACAGATTGTGCTGCTTATGGTATTAATAAATGTAATAAAATATATCATAATATATTTAGTACTATGCTTACTGTATGTGACTTTTCACCTTACGCTTAACTTAACTTATGACATGATCTTTGAAATCTGTTGTAAGTCTACGAGTATCTGTATTATTTGAGACTGAACTTTCTTCAGAACTCAAATTACTTTCATTAACACGTCTTTCTAATTTCTTCATCTGAAAGGTGATGGCAGACGTGAGATCAACTTGGGCAGAATGGTTACTCTTTCTCCCGGAACCTCGTCCAATAGACGATATTTTTCTTCAAATATACATTCCTCTCGATTGTGAGTTTCTGGTGGCTGTGCCGGGAAATGAAGGGATAATATACCTTAAAGAGGTGTACCGTATCAAGAAACATTTCCCTTTAGTAATACAGACTATTGGAAACTGGTCACTCCAAATGGGTCTTGCATGGAGAACTACAGGTTTCTACAATAGAAGAAAGAACCTCCATGGCCTGGGTCTACGAGTGGTTGTTTCAGAGGTATAATGTATTTTATTTTCATCTAAGTATTTTTTAGTTGGTTATTTAACGACGTTGTATCAACAATTAGGTTATTTACTGTCGATGGGATTGGTGACAGCGAGATGGTATTTGGCGAGATACGGCCGAGGATTCGTCATAGATTATCTGACATTTGCCTTGCAGTTAGAGAAAAACCTCAGAAAAAACCCAACCAGGTAATCAGTCCAATCGGGAATCGAACCCACGACCGAGTGCAACTTCGGATTGGCAGGCAAGCTCATCAGCTGACCGAGCTGTGCTGGTGGCTATCTAAGTATTATATCAATGAATAAATATAATGATTACATGTTATGATGTTGATAATGATTATGATAATAATAATAAAATAATAATAATAATAATAATAATAATAATAATAATAATAATGTACGAAATGGAAATATAAAAATGGGAAATTTACCTTTTGAAGAGGTGGAGAAGTTCAAATATCTTGGAGCAACAGTAACAAATATAAATGATACTCAGGAGGAAATTAAACACAGAATAAATATGGGAAATGCCTGTTATTATTCGGTTGAGAAGCTTTTATCATCCAGTCTGCTGTCAAAAAATCTGAAAGTTAGAATTTATAAAACAGTTATATTACCATTAGTTCTTTTTGGTTGTAAAACTTGGACTCTCACTTTGAGAGAGGAACATAGGTTAAGGGTGTTTGAGAATAAGGTGCTTAGGAAAATATTTGGGGCTAAGAGGGATGAAGTTACAGGAGAATGGAGAAAGTTACACAACACAGAACTGCACACATTGTATTCTTCACCTGACATAATTAGGAACATTAAATCCAAACGTTTGACATGGGCAGGGCATGTAGCACGTATGGGCGAATCCAGAAATGCATATAGAGTGTTAGTTGGGAGGCTGGAGGGGAAAAAGACCTTTGGGGAGGCCGAGACGTAGATGGGAAGATAATATTAAAATGGATTTGAGGGAGGTAGGATAAGATGATAGAGAATGGATTAATCTTGCTCAGGATAGGGACCAATGGCGGACTTATGTGAGGGCGGCAATGAACCTCCGGGTTCCTTAAAAGCCAGTAAGTAAATAAAGTATAATAATAATAATAATAATAAAAAAACAAAAACAATCATAAGCACCCAGTGGGTCAAATGGAATTTGTAGTGGACAAGGACTGTGTTTGGTGCTAGGTTTTCGCAGGGTACTCCCGTTTCCCTTACCGAAGTTCCACTCGTTTTTCCTTTAATCATCATAATTATCTGGTGCTATGTAAATCACCTTCCATGGTATACCTAGGACAACACTATGGAGGCAAAAAGACCTTAGTTATGGTGTTTCACTCCTAGACAGAGCTGTTTGGAGTTTGGTTGAAAGGCACGTCAAGTACATTGCATAAAAAATCATAAGGAACTATTTTTCATAATTTGAGCAGGTAATGGTTCAATTATGATGGTTATAGGGTATCTATTCAACGCACAGAATTTTCCATTATTAATTTTAAGTACTAGTAAATGTTAAAAAAGAACTTACTTAAAAAGTATTGGTTTTATATTCATAACAAATTATCCATGTAATATGTAATATTCAAAATTTTGTTTTGTTTTGTCTTCTAGGCAATCCCTGTATAATGAAAATTTTAAATAAATAAATAGATATAGTATTATAGCAATTACATAGATTTCAATACAACATATAGATTTTTCCACATCTTCATAAAATATCAATCATACAATTATACAACATTTCTTTTCCAATTGTTAAAAACTAATTATTGAAATGATGAAATCTTAACTTTTCTTCAAAATATAACCCTTATTTTAACAGTTTGACCTTCCTACAACTTTGATCAGAGATGACAGTGGAGCAACTGTAAAGATCAGTGGCTTTTTAGGAGAAACCTGGTCAGAATTAGAAAAACGTTTAAATTTTACGTAAGTATATTTTATATTTGAATAAGTCAAAATAACGTAAGATTTACACTCTACGAAATAATTCATTACTAAATAAATTAAGATTCGTATATTCCAGAAAATATTATACTAATTTTATTATGATCCTATTTTTGTCCATTTTCATTGTGACATTAATAGATCTCATATTATGGTTCCTTCAAAGAACTTGCACAAGAGATCCTTTCATATTTTCCTTCTTTTTCCCCTACACATTAAAAATGTTATTGAACACTTGTCAATTATTGTTCAGAATAGCATGTATCATTACTATAGGTTATTCATTATCTCTTGGAACCAAATGAACACGTGCGACACAGCTCATAGTAAGAGCCTTATGGTGGAGGTGAGCTAGCTAGCTGCAAGTGGAAGCATAGCTAGAGAGGGAAGCTTTACAGTCCACTTTCTTCTTCCCCTTACGTGCAAGTAGGTTTCATGAGATAATGAATGAACTACAACAGACTTAAACAGTAAAATCTCACACCATTGATTCTTCGCTTACCAGATCAAAATATATAGAAACAACAGAAGAAGATTGGTCCATTAAATCAGACTTTGGTACTTGGTTTGGAATGATTGGAGTCCTTGCGAGAAAAGAAGCAGATGCAGCTATTGGAGGATTAACGATGTACTCAAGCAGACTTAAAGTAGTGGACTTCCTAATGCCACTAATGATAGACAAGTATGTATGTCTCAATAAGGTAGTCAGATGCACTTCAAAAGTCAAACCACATATCTAGAAATTAAACACCTATCTGACTCTCATTTTCAATAAGATTATACAGAGTAAACACCCAGGGCTAGACTCCTAACTACATTCATGTTGGCTGAGGACTGTAATGAGGTAAACATCTTAAATAACAATATACATCCAGAATAAATAAATAAGAATCTATATAATATAGATTAATAATTTTCAACATGTCTCTATTTCGGATAAAATATCCGAATAAGTTTCAGAAATCAATGCATAAAAACTTATGTACACAATTTTCAAGAGGGAAGTATTCCCAGTGCTATAGTTGGAAACAAATTTTAGGGGGTACTGCTGAAATCTCCTTGGTCAGACCAGCTCTTACTGCACTTCTTTTCCAAAGTTACTTCTTCGTCATGTATCTGCCTCTGGTGACCCAACACTTTCAGGAACAAAAACCTAGGAACTATTTTACTGGAAGAGTATTTCTTTTCTTAGTGCAGATATTGTTCATTACAGTAATGCTCATTCACATTCTTTAGTTGAAATTGGAATACAATCTATAACATGTAACTGGACTCAAGATTCATGAATGCACGAAAAGTAACAATATTTCCCACCTCTAGCAAACTGCTAGCATTACACCTGAGTGAGTTTTAAAATTAGCGAATCAATGCAGCAGAATTCTTCAGGTGCCGCATCATAAAATCAGTGTTATGCGAAAGCATATACACAAGTTTTGAAATTATCGAATCAGTGTAGCAGATTTCTTGAGGCGTTATGCAAGCTTGAAACTAACAAATCACATCTACTCCTGAAGTTTCAGACCATGATTTTCGATAAAACAACGAATGAACAAGCGTTTAAGCAAAGAATATGAGATGCCAGCCGCTACTTTCATGCCAGATATCAAAATCAAAATGTTTTCTAAATAGCTAACATTCTCCATTTCAAAGTATATTAAAGACTATTTCAACATAGTTAATATATTTTCGAATCTGTATTTTTGTCTGGTACGGTAACAGCAAATTTTTATTTTAGACAGTACAGCATACCGGTCCAACTACAGCACTGAGTATTCCCAATAGACTCAAAGCTGTCATATTGTATTGTATTTATTAACATTCCATGGTATTCATACATTGCTTCACAGCTAGAATATGGAACAAGTCAAAAAACTTAATATTATTATAAAGTCGTAATTTATAGTCACAGTCTACATGAAATATATACAGAAGAGATTTACATATAGTCTACTAGTACAATACAAAGTTTTAGTATCAATTTCATGAAGCATTATTGAATGTCATGAATTCACCTACAGAACAGAAGGCGTGAGAAATTAGGTACTTCTTTAATTTGGCCCTAAATAATCTTGTGTTTTGAGTTTCATTTTTTATATCGATAGGGAGGCTATTAAAAATTTTTACTGCCATATAACGCACTCCTTTTTGATAGCACAATAGACTTGCTGATGGAGGATGAAAGTAATTTTTTTGACGTGTATTTATGCTATGAACTATTGAATTAGTTACAAAGTTTTTCACGATTACATAAGAGGAAGATTATTAATGAAAATATAAACTGACAAGCCATGGGCATTATTTGTAGTTTTTTTAAAATAGTCCTACAAGATTCCCTAGATTTGGCATCTACTATTATTTTAATTACTCTTTTTTGTAATAGGAATATACTGTTACTATCTGTGGAATTTCCCCAGAATATTATTCCAAAACTCATTACCGAGTGAAAGTATGCAAAATATATTGTTTTTAAGGTACTGATATCTACTATCTTTTGCATAGATCTAATAGCAAAACATGCTGAATTTAGTTTGGGGGTAATTTCTTTAATATGATTTTTCCAATTTAACACATTATCGATTTTTAAGCCAAGATAAAAAATAAAAGGATAAACAAATCACTAGAAAGCTTAAAATTAGGAATATTATTAACAATTAACAAAAAATTATAGTAAAGTTCCATTTCAAGTGAAAATTTGAAATCCAGAAAGTTGGACAACAAACACATGCCAAGTTTTTATCTATGAATCTTGGACATAATGGGAAGCATGGAAACATTCGGCCAAGCTAGTGTAATCATAAATGGATATGTTTTATAACTTTTTCTTTCAGTACTAACCTGTATATTGAAAGGATCGAAACACTTGAACTTCATTGGAGCAGTTTCCTAGCACCATTTAAAAGAAATCTGTGGCTTGCAGTAACAGCTGCAATCTTCATCCTGACTGGTACATTATCATTGTTTCACCACCTTGGACATAGCTGTAAAAGGAATGGTTCGCACCCCGGACATTTTTTGGAATCTCTGTATTGCGTTTACAGCGCTTTTTGTAGCCAAGGTAAATACAATAAATCTAATTTCACGACTACTACTACAGTAGTTAGTACATATTTTAAATAACTATTCTCTACACTACATAAACAGCTCAGTGTCTGTAGCTGCATCAAAATTAAAAAATAAAAACAATAATCATGTTGCTACTAATACTAAACATAGTAGAGGATGATGCTTATAATATTATCCTTTTTTCATGACATTTCATTTCAGTTATTGAACTCTGTAGATCTTATATCAATATCGTAGCTCTGAGATATGGAACATGTCAAAAGTTACACAACAATATACAATATATAGCTAGCAGATTCATTCACTTTACAAGCACAAACACGAGAATTTTACCTGAAGCAAGTAAAGAGATAGGTTTGGAAGTAAATCCCAAAAAAATAAAGTACAGTAGAACTTGGTTATAGCGACCTCGTTTTGTGCGACACCTTGCCTATAACGTCAAATATTCTGTGGTCCCAACTAATTCCCCATAAGACATATGCTTTTCTAACTTGGTTAATACGACAAACGTATATGCGTCTACCTCACATATAACGTCATTTTCAACCTCAGTTTGGAATAAGATTTTCTAAGAGCCAAAGTATTTTAAGAAATATTTTGTTGAAATCTGACCCTGACAAATTCTTTAGTCTCCTTCTGTCATAAATCTCTGGAATGTAGGTGGATTCCCCACCCCATTGTAACTGCCCGAATTCATGCGGTATTAGGCCAGTTTCGACAGGAAGTTTTCACTAAGTGCACACAAGTTTAACGCAGTATAACCACTAAAAGAAATGAGTGACGCTTTAGAAGTCATTAGAATTATGAACATTTCTATGAAGCTAGGGAAGGGAGCAGTGAAATTGCAACTGAAATTATGAACATAGAACGTAATTTAGCTCTAGAAAGTGTGTATTGGGCATGTAGAAGACAACAGAGTAAAATGACTGATTACTTCACTTCTAAATAAAGTAGTTTGGTGAGTACTGAACAAACTGTTTTAATACAGAATACTGTATTTATAATTGTAGGCTTACTTGTATTTTATTATGTTCATTGTAGGCTTAAAAGTCAATACATAAATCTAAAATAAGTCTACTTAAGTTTGTTATTTTTTATTTTCCACCTCACTAGATTGATAATGTGAATCTCAGTTACTATGACACTCGTTTATAACAACATAATTTTTAAGGTCCCTTGGATGTCGTTATAACCAAGTTCTACTGTATATGATTATATCTCGTGACCAGAACAATGTACGAAATAGAAATATAAAACTTGGAAATTTATCCTTTGAAGAGGTGGAAAAATTCAAATATTTTTGGGTAACAGAAACAAATATAAATGACACTCGGGAGGAAATTACAACCTCTACTTACACACTAGTCGTTCGTTTATTTTGCTGGAAGTGAGGTTAGAGATACGTGTGTTCACCCAACATCACTAATGGAGTCAGGTAAAGAAGAACAGCGAGATGTGGTGCGATTTTTGACTGCTGAAGGAATAGGACGAGAAATCCATCATTGCATGTCATGTTCCCATGTACTGGAATGGCACAAGAGATTCCGAGAGGGACGCGTGTCACTGCAAGACGATGCTCGCCTAGGACAGGCTCATCGTGCCATCATTCCTGCTGTTATTGCTGAGGTTGATGGTCTTATATGGGGAAATCGATGGAACATTGTGGAAGAACTTCGTTGTTTGGTGGGAATAAGTCACAGTTCCGTATACATCATTGCGACGAAGAACCTGCTTTACCGAAAAATCTGCGCACAATGGGTTCGAATCAGTTGACAAAGGAACAAAAAGCAAACAGAATGGCTGCTTCAGCTCAGTGGGTCACTTGAAACGATACCACGAGGAAGAGTATGCATTTCTGTCCAGTATTGTCACTGAGGACGAATTGTGGTGTCACCATTTTGAACTGGAGAGCAAACAGCAGAGTCAACAATGGAAACACATGGATTCTCCCCAAAGAAATACACGTAAGTTCCGGTAAAGTCATGTTGACATTCTTCTTCGATTCTAGGGATTCTCTGCTTGTTGAATTTCTCGAACATGGGGCCACAATCAAAGCACAGCGTTATGAAGAAACTTTACAGAAACCGAGACACACCATTAAGTCAAAACGCCCTGGAATGCTATCGAACAGTATTATCCTTCTTCATGATGATGCTCGCCCACATAGTGGCAAGTTTGTGAGGAATACGATTCAGAGACTTGGTTGAGAAATGCTTCAAAACTCTCCTACAGCTCAGATCTCTCCCCATGCGATTTTCACATTTTTGGAGAGTTGAAGAAAGACATTCATGGGCTTCGTTTTGCATTCGGATGAAGACGTGTATGACTGGGTAAAGAACTGGTTCGGTAGACAGTGCACAAACTTTTTCAAGAATGGGAGTGATCGTCTTGTCTCGTAGTGGGATAAATGATGTTGTTGTTTTCTAATGCCAGGCATTTGACAATAAAGTCATTTGACCTCTTGCACTCTAATATTTTTCAAAGATATTATCATGGCCAGCCACTGAAGCACAGATTTTGAGGTGTTCCGAATCCATTTCTTGGTTTGAGTTGCACAATGGGCAGTTAGGGGACTGATATATTCCAATTCTATGCAGGTGTTTGGCCAAACAATCATGGCCTGTTGCCAGTCTAAATGCAGCTACAGACGATTTTCGTGGTAAATCGGGAATTAACTGTGGATTATGATGCAGAGAGTCCATTTTTTCCCTTGAGATTGTGTTATCAAATTTTGTTTGTTGAAGTCTAAGTATGTAGATTTAATAAATCTTTTCACAGAGTAATACGTAGATTTAGTAACAGGTCTGTAAGTAGAAATGCTGCCGTTCTTTGCTAAAGCATCGGCATTCTCGTTTCTCAGGATTCCACAATGGGATGGTATCCATTGGAATACAATTCTTTTATTGAGTGATATTAATTGAGAGAGTATTTTAGTGGGATAAATGTATAAAGAGTTTTGAGATTACTTTTGAGGTAATAAATGTTCTATTACACTTTTTGGCATCTGACCCGTTTTCATATTTCAGAAAATGTTTGTGAAAGTATTGGTCTTTTTAGTGTACGAGTTTTCTGATTCTATAATCCCAGCACTAGACTGCCTCCTCTATCTGTTCTGGAAATTATGATTTAAAAGAACTTATGTCTAGAGTGAGATCACCTTCACCAATTACTAGCCACTAATACCACTATCTGAACCAACCTAATAGCGAGCTACAGTAAAACCCCTATTATCCGTGGTAATAAAGGGAGTAGGCTGAATGGTTAAAAAAAATCGGATAATCCGTACCATAAGATTTTCGTAAATTTAGTGAATAATGCTTACTCTTTCGTAATTTCCTCCGTGGTCTTGTATTCAACATGATAGGTAGTGGATCAGAGCTCACTCATTTAAGTCTGGTTGTTAAAAATGGGTTTTTAAGGGGCAAAGAAACTCTTTGTAATGGCTGTCTGTGGTAAGATAGGGGTAGTGGAGGTCTCGTGTTGTAGATTTACATATTTTATACGTCATTTTTATTAAATTGCACACAGTTATTGTCAGTGGCATAGCGTCAATGTAAGCTAAAAAGCTCAGCTTCCCCAGTTAATAATAATTTCATAACAAACCTGCAGTTTATGAACAAAATTATTTATTAATTTTAATACAATTTTTATTTACGCGTTAAATATTGTGATGTGGTAGCTAAGGATGATTTGTGATGCAGCAGTAAACAAGAAGCCTGCACACACCAGCTTCCAAGCAGACTGGTTTCTTACACTCATTCTATTAGATGTAATAAAGGTAATTTATATTACTTTATTTATCCTTAAAATAACAAAAAATAAAGTGCCTGAATAAAGGGTTATCGTGATAGGATAAATAAAGTAATATAAATTACCTTTATTACATCTAATAGAATTAAACTATTACCTAAAATATCAAAAATTTTGTAACCCACCCCGCAGATTTTCCATCTCTCTCTAACAAAACTACCCTGGTCGAAAGGCTAGCAAGAAGCTAGCTTTAACATTGAAAAGAATTTAGTTTCCGTGTTATCCCTTTCGTAAGTTGTGTCTTGTTGAAGTGTTAGTATGAATTGTGGCTGATATATTAAATAATGAGTGAAATAACAGTTGCTGACACTAATTTACTTGAATTTTTAGGACAATTCCATTATCAAGACTGACTTATGAATAAAAGTGCGATTAACCAAACGACCGACTCCCTTGCTGTCAATGAAGGACACAACCAAGACTGACGCATACTTACGTAATTACTAATACTGTATTTATTGACCATTAATATTGTGATTTCTCTAAATATGACAGAGAGTGAGCTAGTGGTAAATTATACGTATAGGTGTCTATTTGTTGGAGATATGTGTAAACCATGAAATCATAATTTACTGCGTAACATTTGAGGTGATACCTTATTGGTGTTACAAGGTTCCAACCAATCTTCGGACTGCTGACTTGACATTAACTACTATTTATTATTTTAAGACTATATTTTTGCAATATGTCTCACATGTACATGGAAGACAATTTGAGTTAGATGTAGATTCATTTTCCGGGCTGAGAGGCCGTGGTCTATTAGTTGGTTTTATACCAGACGTTTCGTCTGCAACTGCGGCAGACATCTTCAGTGGAGTGGTATCCGAGGTCGCAAGACTCTTCTCGGCGTACCTGAGGCAACTGATCCTGTGTCTGGTTGTGCGGGCGTATTTATAGTGCGGCCCGCGAGCCGCACTATAAATACGCCCGCACAACCAGACACAGGATCAGTTGCCTCAGGTACGCCGAGAAGAGTCTTGCGACCTCGGATACCACTCCACTGAAGATGTCTGCCGCAGTTGCAGACGAAACGTCTGGTATAAAACCAACTAATAGACCACGGCCTCTCAGCCCGGAAAATGAATCTACATCTATAGACTCCGGCCGTGAAAGCCTACACTGCAAAATTTGAGTTAGCTTCCCCTGCTCAAAATTTCATGCTATGCCACTGGTTATTGTTTAGCCAACTGTCCGAAGACAAGTTTGAACCTCATAAGTAACACCAATAAGGCATCACTCATGAAGTAACTAGGCCAAGAGATAATGGAGTAGGGTGGCCAGTTCCTTTCTCCCGCCAATACATACATAGCTGATTAGCTACATATTACACACAGTTCGTATTCTAAGATGAGCCACAATTTCTCATTCCTCAAACCACTCAAGTTATTTGGACTTTTTATCCTTAGAATAACACGATTTATTTTGATATTCCAAGAAGACATTTTATATAGAAGTTATACAGTACGACAACTCGAACATTAGACCATACTGTGTAAAGGTAAAATCTTGTAATAGCTTTCTCTAGAAAAAAATTACAGGCTAATAATGTACAGTACTTCATATATTTCTGTGTCACAAAAAAAAAAAAAAAATTCCCACGAGAGAAAGACAGTAGGATAATCCGCCAATCGGTTAATAGAGAGACGGACAATCTGGGCTCTACTGTATTTTAAAAATGTTGTTCTTAACTTTTCAATTGTGTATATAGCTTAAATTAAACATTTCTTCATTGTTCTATATACACTTTTATAATCACTGATTAACTTTACAACTTCTTTACTGTGTTAGCTTTTTAGGAAATTTCCTGGCTGACTAGATTCGAAGTGTTATCCTTCAATGTCCAAAGCCTTTGAAACCAGTCAGCTAGGTAATTTCCTAAAAAGTTGACACAATAAAGAAGTGTAAAGTTAATCAGAAAACATTTCTGTGTGGCAATATGTATTAACTGTTCAGGTCAGGAAATGACACCAAGATCCTGGCCCTGTCGCATTGTGTACCTGACTTCCTACGTGCTGGGATACGTCTTGCTGGCAGCCTATTCCGCCGCTCTTGTGTCCTTCCTGACAGTCCAACGAGATATACTGCCCTTCACTGGCTTTGAAGGTCTCCTGCGGGATGGAACGTACAAGCTTGGTGTCACAAAGGGAGCAGAAGTATCATATTTCACTGTACGAAGTAGAGAAAACACATTATTACGTATGGTATAAATAATTTATTTTATCTTTGGAATAGGTATGATGAGACTTTGTGTTAAATTTTAACGTACCTTGTTAACATGCTGTTAAGATAATCCTGTGTGCACATCACCGTTTCCGGATGTGTACACACTCAACTATGCATCAGTTCCAGACTGCTGTCACTCAGCTTGCCATTGCTCACTAAATGACACATTACCTGCTGACACCGTATACACGAGGCTTAAGACTCCCATCTTTACAGACAATTGGCATTTAATGACAGTAGACACAGTTCAGACAGACTATCATCTTGCATAATGTATTTTATTATTATTATTATTATTATTATTATTATACATTATATTATCATTACTGCTTTTTAGGAATCAAAAAACTACGTAATGAGGACACTATACCGCAGACTGATTCAAAACAAAAGAGAAAGTTTACATGATAATGCAATGGAAGGCATCTTGCGTCTTTGTGCTGAGGACAAATATGCACTTGTAACTTCTGACATGTGGCTGATGAGAATAGAAAATGGAGATGTACCATGCAACATTCAGAAAGTGCCACATACCACTATTCCAGGCAGTGTATCCATGGCACTGTCAAAGCGGAGTCCATATAAATGTCTCTTCAATCACAAGTAAGTTGGATTGTACTGTATGTTCCTCACATAGTAAACTGCAACTGTTTTTCAATAACGAACTCATTAATACAATGAAAATTACCGTAACTACTTTTTATTTCAACAGAAAAATTTTAGAATTAATCAATAAAACAAATTATAAAAATATGAATGTTAGGTGGCAATTATTTACACAAGAGCGATCAGTGGTGGATTGTCATTAAGGGCCAGTGGAGCATGTAACACATATGCATTTATTTATAATTATAATTTATTTGCTCGTAGTTATTACTTCAAAAGTGGTACAGACTAGATGAGAAAGCTAAGTAAAAATATCCTTTGCAAAGTCTCTCACTAATTGGTTTTAGCAGCCACTGTCCCTTCATTCACGCAGAGCGGCAAGCCCAATAATAATCTACACACTGTGATATAACAGCGAGAAAGCTTTTGGTTTAAAGAATTTGCTTAACAATCCAGAATTTTTGTTTTTTTTTTTTTCTTTCTAAGACATATGAAACATGTTAACATCTTATATAACACAATTTAGATGCAGAGTGCCAATACAATTACCATATCCAACACATTACAACACTTTGAATAGGCTGTATTTGAAATAAGACAACATTGGAAGGTATCACTTTGATGAAGACACACATTCTGGTCCTTCAAGGAAACGACCAAAACATGGCTCAGAAGTAAACCTGACTGCAGATGTCAAAGTATGTGACATAATGAGTAACCAACTGAAAGGACGATTACAAGAGTCTCAAATATTTAGTAGCTTCGAAATTATTGATCAAAAAAAATTTGCTACGTTCAGAGAAAATTTCCTAGTTAATTTAGTCAGCATTTTTTCATCAAGTTACAGTTCCATTATTTGGAATATATATATATATATATATATATATATATATATATATATATATATATATATATATATATAGGGTCATTCCATGTCAAATCAACACAAAAAAGTGGATTTTTCAACCCGAACACCTCAGATTTTCATTAGATTAATGGTAAAGAACCTTAAGTTAATTAATTATGTAAAATTTTAGCCCTCAATAATGCACAATATCCATACAGCAATTCTGTCAATATGAGAAAAAATGTAAAAATGTTGCATACTACTGTATGTCAACAAAAATAATTCATAACTTCTCTTCTAATTGAGGTAGAATCTTAAACTTGGGCTTATTTTAAAGCTAAGGAATCATACGTTTCAATAAAAATAGGTTTGCATCAAAGTATCGAATTCTTTATTGAATGGTCACGTGAAACACATTTTAACATTGAATATCTAAAAATGCAGGACACGAATTATTTCGCGAAAAATATATGTTATAGAGGTAAGAGCATTCTCCCCTTGGTGTAAGTTTCATTTTGGTAACGTTTCAGTGAAAAAAATATATCAAGTCTTGGTTTGTAGTACTTAAACCCATCTTACACAAACACTGCATGCGTGCGAGATCGTACTTGTCTGATTATCTGCGTCGTTGATCTGTCAGGCCGTCATGAGTGGCAATTTATACAGTCTTCAATTTATACAAAATGTGCGATCTGTTTCAAGTGCAGTGTCGTTAGTTTTTGTAGTATGTGGTAGTTTTGTGCGATGTAATGGAGTCGCGTTTTAAGTTATAGGCCTATGTTTGCTGCAATCCCTTCGAGAAATCAGGGCATTGTAATTAGAAGAAAAATTTAAGAAGTGTTATATCGTGGATGCTAAATGTATTCCCTGATTTAAACAGGAACAAAAGGTGTGCACTATGTGTCGCAAAGAAATAAAAATATAATATGATGCTATTACGCAGAATCCTCAGAATGACTCTAGTAATGAAGAATACGTCGATTCTACAGCAAATGTAAGTTCATTAAATACAAGTCTTTTTGACCAAGGTGTGTTCCTTATTAAACAAAAAAGGCTACGAACAAGAGAAATATAAGAGACAGAAATTGGAAATATTGTAAAAGATAAAGTCTTCGATATTCAAGACGCCGAGGAACCAGGACCTTCCTGATTCTGAAATTTTCAAAATTCAGGTAAGTGAGAAAATCACCATTTTAACACTACTACCTAAAAGCTGGAGCGTAAATAATATAAAAAAGAGTTTCTTTCAGCTTTCGAATACATAATTCAGAAAGCCAAAGTCCTGGCAAAGGGAAAGGGAATTTTGTGTTCACCAAATCCGAAATCTGGAAAACCCTTGCTCGCTGCTGTTGCCGGTAAAGTTAAAGAATTCTGTTATTCTGACGAGATAAGCAGAATGATGCCTGGTAAGAAATATTTGTTATGATTAAAGAATCAGGGAGTAAATCACATGAGCAGAAATGAATTATATGCAGTGTTTAAAAATTCTAACCCTGAAATGAAGGTAATATTCTCCAAATTTTCAGCTCTTAGACCAAGAAATTGTATGCTAGCTGGAGTTAGTGGAACTATACTGTCTGTGTTTGTGTCCTCATCAGAATGTAAAACTTATGCCGGAAGCAATTTATTAAATCAAGTCTACGTGGATTTCTAGAAAATTTTTCTTGATAACTTCCAACTTATAACATTTCTTGGCTACTACGGTGTGCAGTCCTCCTCATATAAATTGCTTGTTCAGGAAATGTACAGAATGTCCTGAACCATTCAAAATAAGAGAGGGTTTAGAGAAATGTTTCGAATAAAACTTCAGTGAATCAGTGACCTACAACCAGTGGATGACGACTGACCGTTCAACGCTTGAGACCATAATGAAACCCACAGACAAATTTTTCGATTGTCTCTTGGAGAAACTTGGTGATTTACTGACTCACTCATTTATATCATCTGAACAAAGTAAGTTTCTACGTGATATGAAATCATTTCTACTGCCATGCCAGCTTGTTGTGTTATGCGACTTCGCTGAAAACTATTATTTCGTAATCCAAGATGAAATTCAGTCATATCACAGGACTAATGTGCAGGCAACCATTCATACGTTCGTAATATATTATAACCAGGGAAAGGATTTATATGTAAATACATATTTACTTATAAAGCTAATATAATTTATATTTTGCATTATCTTTATGTTTCACAATGTGTAGGGTTGAAAAATCCTACTTTTATTTTCCATATTTTTCCATATTTTAGAGTTTAGTACATATTTTCGTTAATTTCCATATATTTTCCATATTTCATATAAAACAGTCCATATTATATTAGGTTTAACAATAAAACAAAACAAAATTCCATTAACTTTTAAAAATACATTTCAACAATAGAGATTTAAACACATGTTCAGTAATCCCTTTAACATCAGAGTTATTTGAAAATTAGCAGTCCTATCAACAATGGGAAAGTAAGTTACAAAACTGTATTAATTTAATTTAAAATTTTTAACAGACTTAAGTTGTGCAGCTCAACAGTTAAATGCCAGTCAGAGTACACATAGGTTCAGTTTTGTAAATCATACTATAAAGACGGTAAATATGCCAAAAGTACGTCATTCAGTCAATTTAAAATCAAAACTAACAAGTTACATTTCAGAATTTAAAGAAGATGGTTTATCAACTGACAATAAAATATTATTTTGTAATTTGTGTCAGTGTGCAGTATCATCTACACAAAAGTTCCTGGTGCAACAACACATTACAACTAGTAAACATCAGGCCAACAAACAACTAAATTCCAAGCAGAGACAATTGTTTTTAACACAACCAACAACATCGAATGTAAGATCTGAGTTTAACATCGACCTGTGCCGTTCTCTCATCTCTGCTGATATTCCTCTCTACAAACTAAAGAATAAGGTCTTCAGGGAATTCCTTGAAAAATATACTCAACATACAATCCCGGATGAGTCAACACTTAGGAAGACGTATGCTCCATCCATCTACGATGAGACAATACAGAAGATAAGAGATGAAATTAAAGATAGTTCAATTTGGGTTTCCATTGATGAGACTCCCGACAAAGAAGGTAGACTTGTTGGTAATGTAGTTATCGGTTTGTTAAGTGAACAATATTCTGAACGAATTCTTTTACATTGTGATGTTCTAGAAAAGTGCAATAACAAAACTATAGTTAAAATGTTCAACGAAGCTATGGGTATCCTGTGGCCAAAGGGTATTATGTACGATAATGTGTTATTCTTTATTAACGATGCTGCCCCTTATATGGTCAAAGCTGGACAAGCATTATCCGTTGTATATCCTAAATTGACTCATTTTACTTGTGTGGCGCATGCATTTCATCGTGTGGCAGAAGTGGTCAGAGACAATTTCCCTAAAGTAGATTTGTTGATTTCATCAGTGAAAAAAGTATTTCTCAAAGCTCCCAGTAGAGTTAACGTGTTGAAAGAAATGTACCCTGAAATTCCATTGCCACCAAAGCCAATTTTAACTAGATGGGGTACATGGCTAGAAGCAGTTGAATATTATGCCGAACATATAGACTCTATTAACAATGTTCTCCTTGCATTGGACTCTGAAGATGCAGTCTCAATTGATACTGCGAAAACAGTTACCTGTGACATAAGTGTGAAGAATGACTTAGCTCACATTCAGCATACATTTTCATGCATCATAAAAACGCTCAAATGTCTCCAAAATAGGCACCTTTCACTATCTGAAAGTTTTGAAATTATAAATAGTACTGTGGAACAACTGAATCGTGGTAGAGGTAAAGTTGCAGATGCAGTAAGAGCTAAGGTGGACACTGTACTTTCAAAAAACCCTGGATATGAAGAACTACAAAAGGTTGTTGCTGTGATGAGTGGTGAATCAACAGTGAAGATTAACTTGGACTTATCCCCAGCAGACATTGTGAAATTGAATTATGTACCAGTTACTTCTTGTGACGTCGAACGCTCTTTTAGTCAGTATAAATCTATCCTCAGAGACAATAGAAGAAGATTCACTTTTCAGCACTTGAAAGAAATGTTTGTAACCTATTGTTATGGTAACAGACAATAAAAATTGTGTTTTGTTGAAACTACATTGGAAGATAAGGTACGTCCATTATATTTTTTGTTTAGTTTGATTAAAATGTACCAATATTTAACGTACATAGTCATTTTTTTATAATTTTAAGTCCATATTTAATTCCATATTTTGGTAAAAATCCATATTTAATTCCATATTTTGGTAAAAATAACTACATATATATTTACATATTTCATATATTTTTAGTCCATATAAATCCGTTCCCTGATTATAACGAATCGTCATCCGGTATAGTCTCTATTAAAAATCTGGTAATAATTTCACACTGCCCGAAATATGACACTACAGCTGTACATGTTTCAAAAATATCTAATGGAGTCATTAAAACAAACATCTGTAATTCACCACAAAAATTATGTATTTCTCCGATGGATTCTCTGCTCAATATAAAAATAGGAAAACATTTGCTGAACCTCACATTACATGAAGAAGATTTTGGATTTTTAGCAGAATTGCATTATTTTTGCATATTGCATGGCAAAAGAGCATGCGATGTTGTAGGAGGGACACTTAAAAGGTTTGCAGCTTGTACTAGTTTGCAGAGACCATCCGATAAACAAATAACTATACCTAGGGAATTGTACGACTGGACAAGGGATCATCTCCCAAACGTTAATACTGTTTATGTGACTGAAAAAAGCTATACTGAAGAGGAAAAAATGCTTGCTCTTCGATTTGCAAAATCTACTGCAGTGCCTGGAACACAAGTTTCATACAGTCCTGCTGTTTAGGATGGGTATTATACTTGCTAATCAGTTTTAAAATGCCGCTGAAACAACGCAGCATCCTGTCTGGAAAGATGATCAGGCTATTTCATCTCAGCAATGAAAAGTAAGCATTTCTTATAGAACTTCAGGTTTAACAAAATCCATGTGACAATAATTTATTTGAGGTAATAATTAAAAAAAATTCGAATTATGTACATGTTAAATGACATAGCGACATTCAAGAATATGATCAAATATAATTAAATACAACGAATGTGTGGGACATAATTATCGCGACTTATACGGTTAGCTTACGCTTGCAGTGACATAATAATTTTTGTCTTTGTAACCTATGATGATTCCAAGTTGAAATTTATCAGTTCATTATATCACTAATTGAGGCGAACTATATATTTTTTTCCTTAAAATAGAACCCCCGCATTTTAAAATATGAATATATGAAAATTGTTTCACCATGTTTTTTTAGTGTAATTGAATACACGCAGAAAACAATATAAGCAATAAAAACTATCACATATTAAGAATGTATCACCCAATTTTTGTAAATTTATCTGGATACGTTGTTGAGACATATAATTTTAATTTAAGTGGCGTGCTTACAAAAATATGATTTTTCTTCATGTTTGAAACGCCACTGACAGAAAGCGAAAAGCACAGGACATATGAAACTCGGAAATTTTAGTTAGTGCGGCAGGTAAAACAAATCCTCAAATTTTGAAAGAAATCCAAGTCGGTCGGGTTGAGCGCCTTGTTGTTTTGATATGGAATGACCCTATATTGAAAAATGAACTGTTCATGATCTATTACAATGATACTTTCCAAGATATCCATTCAGTCTGTGATCTATTCAGATTTTTTATGCAGCATTCCTTCGAGGAATTGTTTTCTGAAAGTACACAGAACTGGAAATTGCACTAACCACTCCTGTTTCAGCACTTTGAAAAGAATGAAAACATTCCTTAGGAACAGGAACAGAATGGGCCAAAACAGGTTGAATTCACTGCTGTATGATCGATTCATAAGGAGGGAATTAGTAAAATTCCAAACTTTAACAGAGTTGTTGATATCTTTGCCAGCCACAAGAACAGATGTGCTCAACCTTTATATAAGTAATCCTGCCACTTAGTGAGTTAAGTTCTAAACCTCTGTTATCATTTTAGACTTTATATTTGTAAATTTTATTATACGGTATGTTATTCTACTGTTTTTGGTAGTACAACTTATCATTCACAATGAAAATTAAACATAACGTAAGTGTTAACTTAAGAATATAAACATTGCGGTAAAATCAAGAAGTCATATCATCATTCACGATGGGAACATAAACATAACAGCAAACATACTTGGTAACCATGGAAACATAACGACGACGCCATTTCCTCATATTCTGTCGTATACTTCAGCACTCCACGATTGTGTTCTGTTTGCAAATCACGTAAGCATAAGCATGAAAGTTTGGAGTTTGCAAACTTTCATGTTAACGTCTTGCAGTAATGTTTATGTCAATACTTATGTGAATCATTGTGAATGATCCCATTTGGTAGCCTGGGCACAAACTTCTGTGTTTATGTTATGGTTATGTTTAATTTTCATTGTGAATGGGCCTTTAGGTCGGCCATGTTTTAAAAAGTGTACCCCCAATTCCCACTTTGAAGATAATGAACCTCACATCTGGCCCCACCAACAAAGATGATCAAAGCTGACACTGATTCTAAGTATTTTTTTACGTAATTTAATTCTAAAACTCTAGTGTTTTCTCAATTTGTGTTTAGCACCAGAATGAGTTAAATGACATACCACAAAAATTGTTTTATTGTTTTCACAGTCTGAGACAAATGTGGCTGAGTGGAGTACTACACAGACTACGCCAGCGCTACTGGAGAGAGAACATGCCTAAAATAAACAGACAAACATTTGGTATTACCTTCACAGCTGTAGCACCAATCTTTACAATACTAGCAATTGGAATAACGACTGCATGTTCGTTTGTAGTTCTCGAGTTTGGTTTTTTTATGATGTGTAATGTTGAAATATTTTTCTCTAAAAAACGAAAACTTACTAATATCAAATTTCATTAATTTAGACATAATGACGCTCCTTTGTTTTTTCGGTTCGCAATTCATACCAGTATATGATAACAAATTTTAATTGCGTTCTTGGTTCTTAAGGCTGAACTGAAGACAAATTCTAATATTGGTTACAATTTCTCATTCTGTTATGGGTGATTCGTAAAGTAAAGAACATTTGGGTATTCTGACTATGCAGCTGTTTCGTTGTAGCCGGTGTTGGATTAGCTGTGTTCAGTGTGATGTAGATATTTGTCTGGAACAATAGCTGGGGCATAAATAGTGATTTGTTGAGGGTAGCGATTTTTTTAAATTAATGCATGTATTGATAATTCTGTTAACTACGAAGTTCAATCAGTTATTCATCTGGCTATTCAGAACTGCCAAGCGGAATTGTTGTTCTTCATGACAATGCTCACTTGCATACTACCAGAAAGACAAAATGATTTGCTATGTGATGAATTTCACTTGGAAACTTTTGAGTACCACCCTACAGTCCAGACTTGACACAGTCGGATATTCACCTGTTTCCGAAACTGAGGGATCGTTTCCTGGAGAAAGACTTTCAGCCAGTAGGTGATTCAGGCTATCAGTAGGTTAGGTTAAATAATGGTGGCTAGGGACGTGTTAGGGACAACCCTTAGCATGTCGGCTATACTGAGGCCTATTGTGCACCCTGAATTTATGGGATGAATGAGGATGAGGGTGTACCAACCCACTGGATTGATCTACCCATTACAAATGGCTCCTATCCATCAGTTACCAGGAACATTCTTAGAAGTTATTGACAAGTTAATACGTAGTTCTGTTAAACAAATGCTTATGTTGCCATCTGATACACCTACTAGTATGTTATATGCAAGCAAAAAATATAGTTTTGGGACTAGTCAGAGCATCATGGGAAGTGTTATTGCAACACTTTAATATTAAATGAAAATCCTTATGTAAATAGTATGCGACCTTTGATGTCTGAACTTAATTCTTCCTGTCAACATCTAAGTCTCCCTTGTCCAGTTGAACTTCGTAAATCTGTGACTAGGAAATTAAGAGAGGAATTAAGAAATGCAGAATTCGAATCTTGGAAAGTAATGCCTGGAAGAGGCAGAGGTGTAGAATTGTACAGCCAAGTACCTAAAGCCAATGCCTGGATTTTTAATAAGTCTGGACTATCTACATCTGAATGGGTAACCTGCCTTAAAATGAACGCCAATTTAGCAGCAGTTAGAGGAGTACCTGGTCGCTCTTTGGACGGATCCCGGTGCAGACATGGCTGCCCGGAGACTGAAACCCTTGCCCACGTCCATGGTCAGTGTAACGGAGGTTTACTCCTCCGAAATACCAGACATCATCATGTTCGATCCTTAATTGCAACTGCTTTGAAAAAAAAAGTCTTGTACAGTAGAAGAGGAAGTTTTTTGGCTCCTCTAGACGTATTGACATCATAGCGTATTCCCAGACTTCCAAGAAAGGTTATGCTGTATAATTGATCCTACCATAAGGATTGAAACAGGGAGTAGCCAGCCGGAGGATGTCAATCAAGAAAAGATCAACATTTATCTGCCAACAGTTGATTACTTCAAAGCAAAATACCAGTTTGAAAACATTGAGGTGATTGGTCTTCTTATTGGAGCTCGTGGTGTGATTCCCAAGTTCTTTGAAAGCTTCAGGAAGACTTTTGAACTACCACAGACACTTACTACTGACATACTGTCTGGCCAGCAGCTCGACACCTCTGAGAGCTGGGGAAGTGAGGGGTAGATCATCAGTCCCGTTAGCTGGAGTAGGAGTGACTGTAATATTCGTGCAAAAAACACTTATCTCAACTAGTAGGCCAATGTGCTATATAGCGATAGTGTGGTTCTTAGTGTGTGTATTTTCATTTTCTCTTTTCTCTTGTATTTATTTGTGATTGTGACTGATTATAAATAAATAGTAAGCTATATTGAAAGGGTGTATTGTTAAAATGCAGCCATTAAAGAAGAGTAAATTGATTCATTCGGAAGGCCGCGAAATTATCAGTTCCGTTACTAAGCAGTGTGATGATAAGCTAGGAATAATGCTCTTTCATTACCTATAAATCAGGCAGCAAAAAGAGCAGCATTATATTGCAATAAATCGGAAACTACTTAAAAATATACGTAAAGAGAATAAATTACAGGAAATAAATTCTCCAAATGAACCTCTGTCTACTTCAGGAAAGAAACGCAAAACTAAACCACCTCATACGACAATGTAAGTAGATGACTTCGATCGATGTGTCATTCGCAGGTCTGTACACGACATCTACTTAAAAGAGAAGACAGTTCCAACCGTGCCGAAACTGCTGCCCATTATTCGACAGAAAATACACTTTCCATGGGATAAATCATCTCTCCAAACTCTTAAGAAGAGGATGGGATTTAAGTGGAAAAAAATGTCGAAGTCAACAGAAAGTGTTATTAGAGAGACCTGATAGTCTGAGTTGGCGGCACGGATATTTAGTTCAAATTCGGCGCTATAGGGAAGTTGGTCGTGAGCTGGTTTACTTGGATGAAAGTTGGATCGACAATAACTTGACTTTCAGGAGATGTTGGCAAGATGATAGTGATATAGGCATTCATATGGACGTAAATGCCAAAAACAGATTAATCATTGTTCATGCGGGCAGTAGCAAAGGTTTCATTCAAAATGCTGAGTTGATCTATAAGGCAGGTACGTCTACTGGTGACTACCATGACCAAATGAACCATGTTAATTTCGAGAAGTGGGTTACGGAAAAACTAATTCCAAATCTCCCTTCCCAAGTTGTAGTGATTATGGATAACGCACCATATCACCATATGCAAGTTGACAAAGTTCCCTCACGGTGTGCTGTGAAACAGGATATTATAACATGGCTGCAGGAAAAAATGTACACCGAGACTTAACCATGCTTGCTTTACATCGTCATACCGTATTGCGACTACTCCCTTACATGTGTGAACTTAGTGCAATTCAACTCATTTGGGCACAAATGAAGCGCATAGTGCGAGAAAATAATGTTACAGGCGACCTGTCATTACAGGCGCTGAATAATATTGCAAAATATGCAATAGCGTCCATAACGAAAGACGACTGGAAACGCTGCTGTGACCACGTGAAGAAACTGGAGGACTCATATTGGGAAACAGATGGACGACTACCTGATGTTATCGACAGCATTATCATTTCTGGAGACGGTTTCAGCACTGATAGTGATAGTGATGACAGTGATAACTGTGATACAAGTGACGATCAGACTTCTTCATTTCTGCGCATGTCGGACCTATCGGATCTAGCAACACCACTTTCACCATGAGGAATACAATGTGAGTAATATTTTCTATTTAGGTAGTAGCATTCATGTTACACCTCAACATAGCTCTGTCCTTGTCTTACTAGCAGGCAATCACCGCATTCCAGTCAGGGACGCTGAGCTGGTGGTTACACAGTAACTTCAGTTTTGAAACGCTCTTGCCAAATTCTGAGTCATCATATTCACTCTGTTTAATTTCTTTTTCTTCACTTTAGTCTATAATTCATATATGTTTATTTTAATTTTCTGTCAACAAATTTATGTAAACATTTAATATTGTAAAATTCATGTAGGAGAGTATACAGAGTCCCTCTGGGCTACCTCCAATGGGAGGCAGTTAACAATTTAAAATATGTGCTGTACCATTATGTGGCTCTTGGCATGTATTTTGATGTATCTAAGTACTATGTAAAAGAATGAAATAAATAAAAATTCAATTTACTTGTTTGTCAAATCCTTTATTTTAATATAAAAATATACAAAGGCTGTTTAATAAAAATTGACTTGGATTTTTGTTATTTAAAGAAAAGTTGCCAGGAGATAATGAAAACGCAAGTGTTTTGTTAACTTCATCCCAAACCTTTTACATCATACTGACACAACAATCTTAACTCATGGCAAGTGTACCAACTGAAACATGTTTAAGTTTATTTCCAGTGCGATGGAAGCAATATGTGAGGAGCAGACTGCTGCTACATCGTTTTGTATGCATCTTGCCTGAACCTTATTCGATGATGAGGAATGCACATGGAGAATTTGTTTTATCCTACAACATCTGTTTATATGTAGTATTAAATGTTTTTAAATGGAAGGTAATAAAAAAGTAATCCCAGCATTTCTACTAGGGTTCTTATGAATGTAAACACTGAACCTGCAATGTAGTAATAAGATCATTGTAACTTGTTTCATTTCATTTGGAAGTAGATATAAACAACAAAGGAGAAGATCGACAATCTTAAGGCACTTTGGTGAATCCACTCCCTAAAAACAAAATATAGTACAGTAAAACCTCGATAAGACGCGCCCGGATATTATGCTATCCAGTGTAATATGCTTTTTTTGTCCAGTCCCTGCACATTTCATATATAACGCCTTTATACAATACCCCGTTTGTTGCGCTCTAGTCCCGCATAATACGCTGATTTTTGGAATATTTTCGATGTAATTTTCAGCAATGTACTGTAACAGCAATGAAACATCTTGGTCATTGAACTCACTGGTCCCATTAACCTGAAAAGTATTGGTATTCGACCCTTTACCTGTGCATTTAAACCTTCATACTTCATACCTTAGCATACCCCACCCTCTTGTTACGCTCTCTTATTCGACTCCTTATCTGCGTGGTTAAAGCCACATACAGTTACAATACCTCACCCTCTTGCTAACCCTCTCTCTCAAACAGTATTCCTCACTTGGCCGTAATAAAATTCCGGAAATTTTTGCTGGGCAGTTTGTTGTCCTTTAGTGTATTGAAGTGTCTGTGAATGTCATTACAATGAGTGTTAAATGAAAAGCGCTTTCTGTGTGGGAAAAATCGGAAATGTTACGAAAGTACAATGAGAACAATACTCTTACTCAGAAACAACTCTCTGATGCATTAGGAATCCCATCATAGACATTAAGAACAATTAAAAAAAAAATCGCGACTCAATCACTACGAGGATGTAATCACGATGTCGGGAGGATGTAATCGCAGAAACTGATGTCTGGTAAACATGAGGACTTGGAGAATACGCACACAGCAAACAACTATAAATGACTTTTTTTTTTCGAAAGAATTAAGTACAGTACATATTGTAAATGTCTTTGACGTACAGTACAGTAATTACATAATGGAGTAATACTGTATTACCTTTCATGAATCTTATATTTCAATAAAGAAAAATGCTAATAGATAAATCAAAATTAGTATACCCGCCTAATATACGGTCCCAGTTAATACGCAGTTTACACGCGGTCCTTTGCACAGCTTCTTATTGGGGTTTTACTGTATTAAATTGAACTCAGGAAGTGCGATAGAAAAGCAATTATATATTAAAAAATTAATTATAAATCATATTGTTAACAAGAATAGTTGAAGTAGCCACCATGGTGGTCTAGTGACTAGAGCGCTGGACTTAAATCCTGTAGACCCGGGTTCAATTCCTTGTGTTGTGCAAGTCCAAGTAACACAAGAGGTTTTCTCCAGTTCACCTATGGCACCCCAACAAATCTCCATCATCATATCATCTCATCATGGATGTAGCATAGACCAGCCTCCTATGACACAGCCTGGGCAACGACTCTGTCGGTAAATTGGTCTACAGTATATAACTGGCTTCATATGGATAATGACGAGTCAAGTACTCGCCATTAGCAACAAAAAAATAAAAATAAATAAATAAATAAATAAATAAAAATAAAAAGAAATAATAATAATAATATTTATTATTATTATTGAAGACTAGTCCAATAACATTTTGTAAACATATAATGGAACTTGTTTCAAGAGTACAGTAAAGCCTCCTTTTATTGTTTCTGTTTTTAAAAAGAAATGATTTCAAGAGTCCTGACAGAACTACCTTAAAAATAATATAATTTATTCCTGCTTTTTAAGGAATACATTTGAATGGATTTATTTTTGTGATCGATTTCCATATAGATATGTTCACATCAATGTGGCACTAGCAGCATTGAGTGACAGTGTACATTGATATCTCAATCACTCAATCTTCTTAATGTGTCCAGCTGTTTGCCAACAACATAAAGTCCACTATAGTCCACTGTAGTCTGTTCAGTTGTTGTTTTTCATGAGAAATGAGGGATGTTTTGATGGTGTTCATTATAGATGCCTGTTGCTAGTAGCCAGAGTTGGGGTGTAGTCAATATATACTGCAGGGCTGTGTCTTCTGCAACTGGTACTGATGATTTTAATTTACTTCTTTTGTGGTTTATGGATGGACAGTATAGAAGAATGTGTTCCAGATCTTCATCATGATTATTACACCACAGACAAGTAGGATTATCAGAAATGTGAAATCGGTGTAGGTACAAATGAGTGACAATGTGACCTATTCTGGCTCTTGTTAAAATGTTTGAACATGTCTGGGCAAGTTTTTGTACATTTCCAATAAATATAGATGTATAGGGGTCAGATACACACATGAAGCAGGTCAGCATTCAGTGGCTTGTCTGAGAACGTGAGTGTCTAGAGATGACGAGAATAGTGAAAGGTGGCGGCAATTTTCTTTCTCAAGATGGCACACAGCTGTACAATTTGGATCCTGAGAGCAAACAGCAAATTCATAATTTCCATCTATTCTAAAGGAACACATTGTGGCAGACATTTTCAGTTATTAAAGGAAGAAATGACTACCTTGTAAGTGATTCTCAAAGACTTGACCATTCAATTCACAAGGATGTCTGTTATTAGATGATGACATGATATGTATTATCAATTTATGTACATCACAACTGATTGAATTGTTTATGCTTTAAATTTAATTAACTTACTTGTTTAATATTATACATATAGCTCAACTGATGAATGATCGTTTGCGTTTGTAAATTTAATAATCTGATTGACTATGTATTGTATATTTTTAGTAGAGCCATCGATGTAGCTCAGTCGGCAGACTCGCTGGGCTGCTGATCCGGAGCTGCATTCGGGTTTGGGTGGGATTCCCCTTTGGTCTCATTGAATGGTTTCTTCCGAGGTTTTCTCCAGCCATGGGACTGAAGCCGGATGGTCTATGGCGAGTCCTTGGCATCAACCCCTTTGATTTGATTACCTGGTTGGGTTTTTCCGAGGTTTTTCCCAACCAAAAAGCAAATACCAGGTAATCTTTTGGCGAATCCTTGGACCTCACCTCATCTCACTACATCTCGCCAAAATATTCTAAAAAATGCACAAAATTGTAAAAATTGTAGAAAATTACTAAATTGTAAAACTGTAAAAATTTGTAAAAATTGTAATTGTAATACAGTAGAACCTCTATTATCCGTGGTAATGAAGGGGGTGGGCTGAATGGTTAATCGAAAAAATCGGGTAATCCGTACCATAAAAGATTTTGGTAAAATTAGTGAATAATACTTGCAATCTCATAAGCTCCTCTATGGTCTTGTATTGAATACGCTGGGTAGTGCATCAGAACTTCACTGATTTAAGTCTGCTTGTTAACAACGGGTTGTTAGTTGCAAGGAAATTCCTTTTAATGGTTGTCTGTTGAAAGATAGGAAGAGTGGACGTCTCATGTTGTAGATTTACGTATTTATACATTTTATCCTTGATTTTCATTAAATTGCATATAGTTGTGATTCCAATTTCGTATTCTGAGATGAGCCACAGTTTCTCGTTCCCCAAACCACTCTATTTGCACTTTTTGATACTTAGTACAACACGATTTCTTTTGATACCCGTAGAATAAATTTTATAAAGAAGTTACACAGTACGACAATTTGAACAGTAGACCATACTGTGTAAGAGCAAAGTCTTGTAATAATCCTCTCTCGAAAAAATAACGTGCTAATATAATGTACAGATATTTCTGTAGGAAAAAGAAAACGAGAGGGGCAAATCGCAATATAGCGAACGTAGAAGCTCTGCCCACGACCCCTTCCACTTTTCCCCTACTAGCTGAACAGACACTCTACGTGATAGGCGAGTGTTGTGTCGAGTACACATTTCATGTGGGAGGGGATAACTTCCTCTACTGGCGTTCGCTATATTGCGATTTATCCAATGAGAGAAAGATAGTCGGATGATCCGACAATCGGTTAATGGGGTGATGGATAATCGGGGTTCTACTGTATTGTAAAATTTTTACTTGTTCCACATCTGAAAGCTTCATTGCTCATATAAGATCTATGGAATAAAATAAATGAATGAATGAATGAATAAAGCAATAAACATCACGATTAGTATTTATTCTATTGAACAGCCCTTATACTCAACTCTCATGTTGGTGCATGACTGTTGAACATCTTCTGTAACCATCTCATTATGATACTTCTCAAATAACAAACTGCTTGTTCACTGTCACTGTCTGCAGTAAGTGTAGAACTGGTTCCTTTAGAAGGCTGTGCAAACTTGCATCCGTACATCAACAGATCCTCACAGTCTGAAACTGAGCCTACAACAGCTTTGCTTACCTGAAGTATTTCAAACATCTTTTGTGTGTTTATTATACTACATGTTGCTTTTGTATTTTCAAATGATAATACACTGTTTATGGTATGCAGAAACTTTCGGAGGTCCGTCAGTGTCAATTTTAATCCAACTTTGGATAAAAGATTTGACATTAACAGCAATATATGACGTGGAAGATGCTGAAGCACCAGTGATTTCCTTTTAATGTCACCAGGACTCTTCGATTCAGATGAACAACAGAAAGTATTCCATAAAGAATGCACAACATTAATTGTTGCACTGGTGAGAATGATGTCATCTGGGGTGAGATGTCTTATTATTTGATGCAACCAGGATATGAGGCCATTCTTGGACACGAGAACTTCAGCTGGCCCAGGAATCCTCACAACTGATTCAATCACTTCAAGGATCAATTTCTGAAAGAGATTCAGACAGGTATACGTACATTTTAAAAATAACCCTAAATAAATAAAAGAATTCATAATAAGGCATCAATTTCGAAATTGTGGAAAATATAATAAATATATTATGTGGATTGGAGTGGCCAAGCATTACGGGCCCAACAGATTTGGGACCCTTCAAGTATTCCCATTTCCAGTGTAGATGGAAACTGAATGTAGTTCTGAACTGTTGGAGATCATAAGTTCTAGAACACGAAGTACCCAAAAGTCTACTTCTGAAAAACACGTTAATTACAATAGTAACAGGTACATGAAGAGAAACGCGCTATTTACCTTCCATGCTGTGATAATCTCAGTCATAAATATAATATTTAAGATTGGAATATCACTGGACTTATGTTTGGTGCGCGAGGAACAATTCCCAAATTTACATCAGAGATCCTCAGAAAATTAAAGGTTCCTGATAAGATTCTTCAGACAATTGCATCAACCATTTTAAAATCTTCATTGAACATCATCCATCACCATCTCTATTCATCTTTACAATATTCAATGTATATTATTTATTTGCAATAAATTTTTATCGTTTTGATAGCTACCAAATCTTGTTGCAGAATATTCTTTTTTAAAATTTCATTATGTATTTTTTTAACATTAATTTATATTTTCTTTTTTGTTCATTTGAATTGATTAGGATGCCGATATTTTAAATCCAAGATTTGGACGGCTATCATTTCGATGATATTCTCTCTTATAAAGTTTTAACATAAAGACTAGTACTTTTTAAATGGCATTAACATTCACACTACGGTGACAATAATTTTCTTGGCCAAAAAGGGACATTACCACAGATTTTTGAGCCAAGAACATTTCAGGTACCACAATTAGGTCACTTTTTCTGAAAATAAATTCATGAAAATTATTCTCCTTTCACAAGTACATTATTCGAAATAAGCATCGGCATTCCTCCATATTATACAAATGAAGAGAACAATGAAAAGTAATTAACAGGTATGTAAAAGCTTGACTTGGCATACTTGTTCTTCTTGTCCACATAATGAATGCACCATCAGTTAATTACAGTAAAACCTAACAGAAATGCATAAACACACACCTGCAGACATGCATAGGCCTATACACAAGTTTTGGAAAAAGAGAAGTTTCAGGAATGCAATAATAAAAGTGTACACAATTATGTTATATTAAGTTCATATATATTCATTCATTCTGAGTGTTCTGCCCAAGAGCAGGTCTTTCACTGCAAACCCAGCATTTTCCAATCTTTCCTATCTTCCACCTTCCTCTTAAGACTCCGCATTTGATCCATGTATCTTATCTTAATGTTGTCTATCATCTGATATCTTCTCCTGCCCCAAACTTTTCTTCCATTCACTGTTCCTTCCAGTGCATCCTTTGGTAGGCAGTTTTTTCTTAGCCAGTGGCCCAGCCAATTTCCTTTTTCTCTTTCTCATTAGTTTCAGCATTATTATTTCTCCACCCATTCTTTCTAGCACAACTTCATTTCTTATTCAGTCTGTCCATTTCATATGCTCCACATGCACATGTGCACACGCAATCACACAGATTTAAATGGAAACTATAAAAAAATGTATAGTACTAACCTTGACGTCATCATCAGCAAGAACAGATGAGTAGAAACTCATAAGAAGTTTCAAAACTACACTTCTTTCACTCACTTGAAAATCTTTATCACTCTTCATTCCATCCCGAATTATTTGCAGTATCCATAGACGATACATCCTATTAATATAAAATTGACACAATTAAAAAACTTGCCAATAAGACATTCTGGTAACACTGCAACCTTATTCAGTTTCTCTCTAACTTTAGTTTTTAAAAATCTCTAATGTAATTTTAACGTCTCAGTAATTAAAATTCATTATTTTCTCTACATTTAATTATCTGGCTTCTGTTTATATCAAACAGAATTTTTACTTGCAGTTAAACTTCAACTTTTGTCCAATTAATACTTATTCCAACTTTAATATATTACTAGCTGAAAGTACCCGGCATTGCCCGGGTTTTCCTTTCTGCTTCTGTTTTCAAATGAACTGTTTGTTAAATTTTCGAAAATTTCGGAGACCCAACTATAGACAACCAAAAGGAATTGTTTTACTAAGCTTTCCTCGCACATAAAGATGAATCTTTACTTAACTTCACTTATATGAATTAATACTCCTTAGCCAAATGCCTGCCAGGTTTAACTAAATTTAAAACAATTGTAGATCAGGCACCGAAAAGAAAATATTTCATCATGTGCCTGACATTCAACTTTGTTTTAAATTTATATATTTATTTGTTTTGTTTATTTATCTCTGCCGGTCAGTTACCGCTAAATTTCAAGTGCTTTATCTTAGTCGTGGCTGTCAGCGTATTAAACACCATTAATTTTTCTGCTGTCTCCTTTCCTCCCCGCCACAAATGTGACGTTGTACGACTACAGAGGCGGAGAAAAAATAATTGTAAGATCTGTACATTTAACTGAAGCTGTGCTGACATACATTTCACGTAATTTCATGTCTATGTGTGCTTTCACTTGAATTACAGAGACAGCTGATGGTAATTAGAGAATTCTCTTGTTCCCAGTCTTAATCGTTGAGGTGTCATCGTGAGCCAAAATTTATCTATCGGTCGTACCAAAGAATCAATATATACGTATGTAATTCAATTTATATTGGAATATTTTTTACCCCTTGACAGCTGTACGCCCGCTTATATCATACCCGGCCTTTTTTAAAATATTACTTGAGATATTATATCTAACAAATTCAGAACATATTAAATATATTACTTTTTATTTTATATACAGAATGCAGATAGAGTATAATTTTGCAAGAAGTCATTATTCAGCATAAATAATAATATTTTGAAAGACATATGTTATAGAAAATGAAGTGACCGTTCTTTCCACAATGCTTGACATACTACACTGGCAACCTGATTACACAGATAAAATTTCGCAATAACACATTATTGGACATGGGCAATAATATTTTGAAAGATATATATTTTAGAATTAAGTAGTATATCGAAATGATAGCCGTCCAAATCTTGGATTTAAAATATCGGTATCCCAATCAATTCAAATGAACAAAAATAAAGAAAATATAAATTAATGTCTTATTTTCAGTGGGCTTGCGTATATTCACATACTACATTAGGAACATGACAAAAGTCTCATTGATATGCATACAATTCGTTTTCCCGTCTTTTGTATAAATGTGTATATATGTTTAGGTGTGCTCACTTGAAAGCAAGTTACGCAATTATTGACAATGTGAAAAACACGGAGATTTAAGTGAATGTCTGCAACTTTGAGTGACTATCCTTGAGCTTTATTTTACTACGGTCATTACGAATGCTAGTTGCACTGAAATGGCAGTTACTTAAAATCGAATGGCAAGTTACTGGCTATCATAAGAATATGTGGGATAAAAACATCTTTTCCTTTCGTTTTGCCAGTTAATACTGTCACTTCTATTACGTTTGTCATGAGTTTTTTCACTCCAATTCCTGTTCCATTGCATAATTCTTGTGGATCAATATTTCGCAATAGTACTATTGGTGATTCAATATTAAGTATTAAATTATGTGTTGGCAATCCTTGTGATTTTAAAGAATTTAAGAATTCAGTTTGATAAAACACAGTCTGCTCACTATCTACAACTGCATCGAGAAATTTATAATTCGGTCCTGGACTTCGTAAAGATACTTATTGTATGAATGATCTAGTTTTAGCCTTCATGATGTATCTACAATGTTATTTTATATCGTTTTGCTTTTTCCATGGCCTCATGAAAGTCTATGTTGAATACAACAGACAATAATAAAGAACAATTGACTATAGAAATTGCATTTTAGTACTATATATGAATGTTTGATCATATTTATTTTTATTTTTTACTTTTTTAATCAATTTAACGTCCATTTTAACAATTTTAATATAGCCTATGTTCTTCTCCGGGTTATGAAGATTAAATGTGCAAACTTTGGTACATATTGGACAAATCGTGTAGATTTGTATAGGGAACATACATACATACATACATACCCACATTCACTTTTATATATTAGATGATAAACTCGGATCATATCAGTAAGAATTTAAGCTGAAGCAAGCAACCAAAATGAAATTTTTGAATAGTAGTAGAAGAAATTATACGAAGAACAGATGATACACTGATAAAAAAAAAAACTAAAAGTGATATGTTTAGTATCATTGACCCTACGAAAAATATGCTAATTGTTTTTGGGAGAGAAGGAAAAAAAGTGGAAAAGAAAAGTTTTCAAATTCACTTTAGAAATGAAACAACATCGAAAATTATCGGAATGCCTAGAACACAAGTTATATACAAGAAAGTCAGAAAATATGTAAAAAAAAGAAGTATTTAGAAGAGTGCATCAAAAAGAACACATTAGAAGACAATGGAAAGTCTTTGATGATGATGATGATGATGATGATGATGATGATGATGATAGTGGAAGAGAAGTCGAATAAGAAAGTACTTATTTTATACTTTCCAATTATAAAACAGCTGATACAATAGAATTTGTGAATTATATTCAGAGCCAATCAATACTATTAGTATAACAAACTAGACTTCATTTACTAAGAAATAAATAGAACTTACCTGTATTCAATTTCAGAACTATGGAAGAAAGTGAAGAACTCAGGTACTGTGTTTACATCAAGGGATGATTTGGCTATGATGAAATTCTGTAGAGGAATATACATTGCATGATGAGTCTCTGGAAGAATGAGTGATGTTTGAGCTAGGAAAGTTGTTATGATGGAAGAGAGCTGTGGATATTTGGATGTGTTTGTTATATTTGCCACTCCATTTCGTATCGCATCTAAGAACTGCAGACCCAGTAGTCGCCCCTTGGCCCTTCTGTAAAAATAAAATTGATAAAAATAAAAACAACTAGTCACAAAGTGTGATATCACACATATGTCCAATGAGAAAGTGCAACTAAGGATGCAGGTAAAAGTAAAGTAAGGTCATCCCATTATAGACCATGGAGGCCCAAATGGCAAAAGGTTAAGCTCTCACTTGTACAGATAATGGCAAAAGGTTAAGCTCTCACTTGTACAGATAATCGACACTAACAGTAGTAGGGATATCAATCCTGTGTGACTGTCACCTTTAGTCCCAAAGGAACTACACTTGGTAACTATTTCTGTTAGGGGGTGAGTAAACACACCCCTGGAAGGATAAGATCAATGGAGAAAATCCATGACTCCACCAGGAATCAAATCTGTGACCTTTTAGCTTGGAGCATTATGTCTTACTGGCAATACTACCATGCATCCCCAGAAGGCAGAAGTGATGTTGATAATATCCTACATGTTTGACAAATTTCATAATAACGATAGTTTATATAAAGACGTGTAGGATAGGATTGGGACATTTTGAGAAAAAAGGATTTCTACACGATGTTAAAAATAAATAAGCATAAAAATGAGTAATTAAGGTAAAAAACGTAAATAAGTAATCAATCTCTAAATTCATTCTAAAATCACTCCTAATAGAAATATTATTTTCATAGTATTTTAGTACAGTAATTATTTAACGTAAGAGAGTGTAACATAATATAATAGAAAAAACCTGTTTCTTACATATGTATGAAAAATTATTAAATTATGGTTTATTTAACGATGCTCGCAACTGCAGAGGTTACATCAGCATCGCAGTGTGCCAGAATTTTGTCCTGCAGGAGTTTTTTTACATGCCAGTAAATCTACTGACATGAGCCTGTCCCATTTAAACACACTTAAATGCCATCGACCTGGGACGGGATCGAACCAGCAACCTCGAGATTAGAAGGCCAGCACTATACCGACTACGCTACTGAGGGCGACCATATGTATCACTTTGCATATGATACAATTGGAAGACAGATTGGTTTGTTCTTCCAACAATCAGCAATATAAAACCACACTCTCTTTAGCGTAAACTTTCTTTTTAAAATGTTCTATGTCGCAGCATTTCTTGAACAGAAAGCATACTGCTAGCTACATACATGTTTGTTTATAATGTCTATCATGTAGGCTGACTCGTATATTGCTAAACAAAACTGGGAATAAATATACTAAATAGTCACAAAGTCACTTATTCAGAATTTAGAAATATTAAACAGTGAATTCCCCAGAGTTTAATTTTAGATCTGTTATTGTTTCTAGTTTATATTAATGATTTAGCCTCAACTATAAGTAATTTATCCTGTGCAATCTTATTTGCAGATGATACAAATGTGATTCTATCAAGTAAACAATACAATCTCTTTATAAATACTTCTAATACAGTGCTGAATCTAATGAAGTAATGGTTTAGTGTCAGACAGTCAGAGATAGGAAATAAATAATAATTGTGAATGAAGTGACCGAAATAGCAAAAATACGGTATAATACAAAAGTCTATTGTATTGTGTCTGATAATGCCAGCAATATGGTAAAAATGAGGAAGTGTCATAAATTATAACATTCCACCTAAAACTCATATACTCAAATCTGCTGCCTTCTACTTCTATCAACAAACATTTCATCTGAAGTTATAATGTAAATATAGTTCTTAAAGCATTCAAACATCCAAAATATATAACAACTTTTGTCTAATGATGGTTCTGCAGCTAGTCTCATTGTCGACACCTACTAGCGCTCTCAACAACATGCCATGTCTGTTCCTTTGAAAATCAACATTACAACAATGTATAAACTGCCAGCCAATGATGAATATGCCATAATTTCAATATCAGTGAAATCTCACTTATTATTATTATTATTATTATTATTATTATTATTATTATTATTATTATTATTATTATTATGTTCTTTAGCAAGTGAATGAAAGAATATTGTGCTTCTAGATTCTATAAACCAGCACAGCAATACATGGCAGAAGTCAGAAAACAATATCACTGATGCAGTAGAACTATTTGCTTCACCCGCAATATCAAGGATAGAATCGTGGTGACGAACATAATGACCGCTGGAAAAATATATAGAAAGAATTCTGATTCTTTGCCAAGAGACACCACAAGAAAACAGGGGATTTGCTGATACAACTGCAAACATTTCAGCTTCATATGCGCAATTGGAGAGATTTTTTTCCGAATGAGCTCTAGTCCACAATGCTAACACTAATCATCTTTCATATGAAAAATACCGTATTTTCTCGAATACACTACGCACTTTCTTTCGAAATATACTAGTAAAACATACAGATGCGCGGCTTGTTCAAAATAAAGTTGGCAATATTGCCGATTTTTCTCCTGCGCAACTCCTAAGGTAGTAGTGCATGCTATTATCTTCCTGCGCAGTTATTTCAATTGTTAACATTGTTAAATGACATTTGGATTAGCATACATGTGTCAGAATGAAATTGAAATATGATAAGCGTATAGTTTGTGAGTCATATTTCAAATTCTGAAAACGAGTACCACTAAATGTTGTTGTTTTCTAATGCCAGGCGTTTGACAATAAAGTCATTTGACCTCTTGCACTCCAATATTTTTCAAAGATATTATCATGACCAGCCAATGAAGCACAGATTTGTTAAATGGCAAGTTGTAGCCGATTTAAGTGAACATCGTTTTTTAACGTTCTGGTGGCTACTTCATTCACACATAACCCCCAGAATGTCTGGAGGACCACACCTGCTGTTGGTCGACGGGTCCATTGGACCTAGCTGGGAGATCTTGTTGATCATCAGCTTTCCCTCCTTAAGCCACTGGAGGACGATTTTAGTGCCACAGCAGATCAGCACTAGGAACAGAAAAGTAGAAAGAGGAGGAAGGAAAGGGAAATGAACCCCTAGGCCTCGAATGCTCTAATGCCGTTGCAATCTTTACTTGCAACGAAGGACTTAAAATTAATTGAACTGTATTTGTGTTTAATTGTTTTTAATTTGTCGTGAATACATTTGCTGGCAGTTTTATTTTTATAATTTGAGGTTTTTTCTTTCTTTCTAAAGTGGGGTGTGTGGCTTATTTGAGAGCATGGGGTATTCGAGAAAATACGGTAATACTAAAAAATTTGCGTATATTTATTCCACACTCAAAACTAAAGATCAAATGTGTGATAATTACGGAATACATTTTCTTAGCAATGTTGGTTAAATTTTTAATGTACGCAAAATTAGGCAGTACTTGAATCTGGCAACGAATTATTTCAAATAAGGAAACCATTTTAAAATCAAGCCATATTATATCATCTTAGTACTTGTCTTTTGTCTTAAGTTCATTACACAAGTCCTGTTTTTGAAATTTCAGTAGAGGCTAACCAGAAAACATAATTAGTGTTATTTAATGCAGGAAGAGTTGAAGGCAACTGAGAAAGTGTGTTGCACCATAACCTCAAACTGAAATTTTTACGTAATAGTGCTGTATAACTCTTAAAATATAAAAAAAATTATGAATGAACATTAAAAGTGTTTCATGCGGAAGATTAATATTAATGAAGAGTTTTGAAACATCACTGGATTCAGTTTGTACTCAAATTTCTTGGGTGTAAATAACTAGTAAAAGAAACGAAAATTAAACCAATTGAGTTATTAAGGTTTAATGTGTCACAGTTAAACGTTAGTTTATTATGCAATGAATGAAACTTTTTTTCTTTTATTTTACTTTACTTTACATGCTTTACAAGCAAATTATGTGCATAATACTTTCATATTATAATTTACTCGCCCAACTCTGGTGCAGGATTAACTGAAACTCACCTAATGGCTTCTTCATGGAAGTACAATTTGGACACAACTTGGTATGCAGCAGCTCGTGTTTCCTCACAGCTGGATCCCAATGAAGCTAGAGTCAGTGCCAGCCCACCTGAACATATGAACTTGTGAGTCTGCACTATAGATGCAGGAGCCAGGAGATGAGTAAAGAGTGGCAAAAAGAAAGCTGGATCGTACACTTTGCATGTACAAATGTCTTTGTATATTTGAGAAGCCTGTAAAATTAGAAAATAGAAAAGGACAAGAGATGTAAACTTTACATATATAATTTTTTTTTTATGTTTAAGAAACCTGTAAGAGAATAATGGATGGAAAGAAGATGGAATCACTTAATACATATACATAAATGTTTGAGAATCCTGTGAGAAGATAAAATTTACACACACACAAATGTGTTTAGATAATTGAGAAACCTAAAAAAAAATAATGGAAAGAAAGAAAAAGGTGTATAATTTAATTTATATGTATAGATGTTAAATAGCAGACGAAAAAGGCAAATTATGAACTTCACTGTCTTAAAAAAAAAAAAAAAGAAAACAAAACAAAATTTCTAGACGACAACAATACAGTCAACAACTGTGTCAATGAGTTTCTACAATACTTCGTTCTTTTAAAGTTTCTTAGTAATTTATGAATAGTTATTACAAATTCGTAAGGGGAACAAAAT
Source organism: Periplaneta americana (assembly GCF_040183065.1). Classification (NCBI taxonomy): domain Eukaryota; kingdom Metazoa; phylum Arthropoda; class Insecta; order Blattodea; family Blattidae; genus Periplaneta; species Periplaneta americana. Next base: position 115,558,549 of record NC_091132.1, on the reverse strand, counting down.
GGGCCAAACGGCCCATACCATGATGTTGATGATGATAGTAATTTATGATAAACAGATCTATATATGTGTCATCACCTTGTGGTTGACACCATACATTTTTGTGTAAAAGAGCATTTATACATGAATGCATCTTCATTGGTTAAATAACATTCCAATTCCATATGAAATCAGTACATTATGTACTTTACTATCAAAATAACATCTCAAGAGAAAATATAAAAATGAAAAAAAAAAAAAAAAAAAAAAAAAAAATAGCAGGTGGGTACAAGATAAAAAAAAGAGTAAGCAATTAAGTAGAAGGTGTAGGAAAACAAAAAATTAAGAGAATAATGGACGGAAAGAAGATGGAATCACTTAATACATATACATAAATGTTTGAGAATCCTGTGAGAAGATAAAATTTACACACACACAAATGTGTTTAGATAATTGAGAAACCTAAAAAAAAATAATGGAAAGAAAGAAAAAGGTGTATAATTTAATTTATATGTATAGATGTTAAACAGCAGACGAAAAAGGCAAATTATGAACTTCACTGTCTTAAAAAAAAAAAAAGAAAACAAAACAAAATTTCTAGACGACAACAATACAGTCAACAACTGTGTCAATGAGTTTCTACAATACTTCGTTCTTTTAAAGTTTCTTAGTAATTTATGAATAGTTATTACAAATTCGTAAGGGGAACAAAATGGGCCAAACGGCCCATACCATGATGTTGATGATGATAGTAATTTATGATAAACAGATCTATATATGTGTCATCACCTTGTGGTTGACACCATACATTTTTGTGTAAAAGAGCATTTATACATGAATGCATCTTCATTGGTTAAATAACATTCCAATTCCATATGAAATCAGTACATTATGTACTTTACTATCAAAATAACATCTCAAGAGAAAATATAAAAATGAAAAAAAAAAAATAGCAGGTGGGTACAAGATAAAAAAAAGAGTAAGCAATTAAGTAGAAGGTGTAGGAAAACAAAAAATTTGTAAGTGAATAGTTGAAGGAAGACAAGGAGTTGAGTAGGAGCTGAAAACAAAAAAATAAAAAGTTAAGTAGAAGAGGAAGGAAAAAGAAAATAAGTAATTAGGTTTGCCATACGTCCTGGAAAACTGGGACTGTCCCTCTTACGAGAGTTGGAAAAAGTGTTCCAGTCGGTTTAGTAAAAATCCCGGATTTACAGAATATATATATTTTACGATAATATTATGTCATTTCTACTATGAAATGTATTTGAAATTTCCACCTCAGTTGTCTTATTAAAATTCGATTGTCATTAATCGATTGGAAACTTGACTACAACCACTTTGGTTTAAATTTCTGCAGTGCTTGGGAAAAGTGACTTAAGTCAGTTTCCACAAACCATTTTTGGTAATTTATTGACGACTTACACTGGTTTATGTCGATTTGATTTTTTTCTGTATGAATTATTGTAATGGGAGAAATACTTAGGTCTCTTTTTCCAAGCGAGCAGATGTTCCGTAAGTTGTCAATAAATTATCAAAAAAGGTTTGTGGAAACTGACTTATGTCACTTTTCCCAAGTACTGCAGAATTATCAATTAGTGTTGACAAGCTACCGAATGCGCTTCGTTATATTAAAATAACTTGGCTAAACATTCAGCAGGTTGGAGGAAGCAGGAAATTATTGTATTGTAAGAATCTCATTGTTTTTCTGTTTCAACAGTGGCTGTCATGATTATTATTATTATTATTATTATTATTATTATAATTATTATTATTATAATTATTATTATTGTTACTGTGACTATACCACCAAAACGTAAAATTAAATTTAAAGACGAGTAGTCAGCAGAATTTCCTGCAATGAAGAGAGGTCGCAATGAGTATGAAGAGGAATGCAAATTCTGCAGATAGGTTTAATTGAAATTATTTTTAATGTTAGAAAAAGAACAGATTTCCATTCTTTTAAAAATATCACAAGTGTGGTATTCTAAAAGAAAACTATATTTGTTCACAGTTGCTAAGTTACTTTTCAATTGCACATGGAGGGAAAAGTGGTATGTGGTGAAACAAAGGAATAAGCAGATGAGTAGAAGGAGAAAAAAAAAACTTACCTCAAGACCTCTACCCAGAGGAAAGTTTTTAAGTGTGTCCAATACAGTATCCATCTCAAGAAGATCTAATACTTGGCCTGTTTGAGGTTGCCTCCATAGAGACAACCCTACTTTAGATTTGACACTGTAATGACTGACAGCTGCTTCCCCCCACAGGTATGGCCGGTACTCATACAAACTCACTCCTTCAGCTTCATAGATTTGAAGTAACTGCAAATAATTTATATTATAAATAACTGTTTTCCTTGATATTAAAGTAACATGCAAGACTGTACTACAAAGAGTTTCGAGTTATAAGTCATACATACATACATACATACATACATACAGCATATACAGACAGAGTGATTCACTTGCCCCTTCCTTTTCAGTTTCAGTGTTTTATAAGATGCCCTCGAAATTGTGATACCTGTTTGTTGGAGATTTCAACGCAAAGTTAGAAATGAAACTTCTTTATCTGTAGGGTCTCATCTGCGCCATTCATTACTTAAAATAGGCAACTCTGCATTTCATTGGGTAACCGAGGAACTCATATTAGCACCAGACACTTTCGTTTGTTCTAAAAATAGGATGATGAAGCACCTATGACAGGTTAGTTTGTGCTGACTATTACACTTTTACTACGCCATACTACTTTCGACCAATAAAACAGTATGAAAGGACGTTTTTCAACCAATCATGGCTGCTTATCACACAATTTTATCGCTTCCCTAGCATTTGTTCCTTTGTTTGCCAACATTTCAAACTGCAAATTCTTTACAGTACTATAAAACACACTTTGCGATAGTCATTTGTTTCCTGCATAAATAGTCGACTGAAAATGGCGGCTCCATTCAAACATTTTGGTGAAGGTAACATTAGCGAAGTAGAATTTTAGTAAGTCAATCAATATCTACTTTTTTGTATTAGAGTATTTTATTTCTTGTAATCTTTATATACTTTATTCTGTTTTTATTACCTCCCTACCATTTGTTTCTTTATTTGGCAACATTTCAAACTGAAAATTCTTTACAGTACTATAAAACATGCTTTGCGATCAACATTTGTTTACGGCATAGACAATCAACTGAGACGTTTTGGTGAAGTTAACATTAATGAAATACAACACTTCTCTGCTACACTTTATCTGACAAGCCATAAGTACTGACCCCAATAGAATTGCAAATATCCGTGATTTATGCAAATCTAGTCTTTCACACAGAGATTGTGTGCACTCGTTGTGGGTCTCTGGCGTTTCGTCAGCCCACGCGAGTTGTGTGGATATAAAGGAAAAAGTTGAGACGGTGTCGGGTGGAGTTCCCGGGTAGCTCAGTGGTAGAGCGCTGGTACGTTCAACCAGAGGTCCCGGGATCGATATCCGGCCCCGGAACAATTTTTCCCTTGAAATTATTCAAATCCGTGATTTGTTCTTTCAAATGATTCACATGCAACCCATAAACTGGGAATGAACTTAGGGAAATGCAGTAGATGACTAACTTTACAATTCTGCTGGATTTTATTGAGCCATACTCGTAGAGTCAGGGTATGGCAGTCCTGGCATTGTACACGTTTCATATTCCGAAGTTTCTGGGATAGTATAGAATGTCGTAGAAATATAGACAAAAAACTATGGAATGTTTCTTGGTTCCTACAGGGCAATTCCATGGTTCAGGCGTAAAATTCGGAAGATTTTTACACCATATTTTTTTTTAATAATGTCTTTGGAAATCAAGTAATCTTCTCACATTGCCTGAGAATATCAATCTGAAGATGTTAAATGTTATGGTTTATTTAACTACACTCGTAACTGCAGAGGTTATGTCAGCGTTGCCAGATGTGCCGGAATTTTGTCCTGCAGGAGTTCTTCTACATGTCAGTAAATGTACTGACATGAGCCTGTCGGATTTAAGCACACTTAAATCCCATCGACCTGGCCTGGGATCAAACCCGCAACCTTGGGCATTCAATCTGAAGAACTTTTTATCATTGAGTTTCTATCTAAAAATTCATTTTTACTAGGTATAATATAAAAATTCATAGTGTCAGATGTAAAGCACAAAAAATCAGTTTATGTAACATCACCTAGTTTAATATGAAAACTCTGTGAAGTGTAGTACTTCAGTTCGGTAAAGTAATTTTCATTTTTAAGTTACAATAAGAACACAATTCCCACCCTATTTGCTGCTTCACATTCTTAAGAAAGTAAATTTCTTTTAATGTCAAATGTAAAATTGTTGGTGTTGACGTAAAATGTCTGAAATATGTTGGCATCAGATACAGGTAATTTTTGTTGCTCTTTTTTTTTTTCACTTATTTAATTAAAATAAGAGCTGAGTATTTTTATTTCTATGTTATTATGAAATTACAATTTAATTATTGTATTTATTTACAGTGCTCATGCAACAGCTTTATAAAATAAAATTATTCTGAGTTTCATTTACTAAAGATAATGAAAAAAATGGGCCAGTCTTTACAAACAGCCTTTCATATCACATCATGTATGCATATTAGAAATAACACATACATATGAAATAGGTAAAACTAAATTAAATTAAAATCTGCAGACTGATTAATTAATAGAATTTTTATATGCTGTAAATTGAATGGTAGTCTGTATAGCTCAATTGATGAATTGTATATGCTGTAAATTGTATAGTAGTTTGTATAGCTGAACTGATGAATTGTTTATGATTATAAATTGAATTTATCTACATACTTGATATTAATTGTACAAATTCGTATAGCTTAATGAAAGTATGCTTGTAAATTGAATTAATCTGCTTACTTTGTATTGTATATGTTTGTATAGTTTTGGCCGATGAATTGTATATGCTTTAAATTGAATAGTAATCTGTATAGCTCTATTGATAAATTGTTTGTGTTTGTAATTTGAAGTAGTTTGCATGAAATGTATTATCAATTTCTGTATATCACAACTGATTGTTTATGCCTTGAATTTAATTAACTTGTTTTGTATTATACATATAGCTCAACTGATGAATGATTGTTTGCATTTGTAAATTTAATAATCTGATTGGCTATGTATTGCATATTTTTAGTAGAGCCATCGATATAGCTCAGTCGGCAGACTCACTGGGCTGCTGATCTGGAGCTGCGTTCGGGCTTGGGTTGGATCCCCCTCTGGAATCATTGAATGGTTTCTTCCGAGGTTTTCCCCAGCCGTGGGACTGAAGCCGGATGGTCTATGGCAAGTCCTCGGCATCACTTCATTTACCCCTTTGATTTGATTACCTGGTTGGGTTTTTCCGAGGTTTTCCCCAATCAAAAGGCAAATGCCGGGTAATCTTTTGGCGAATCCTCGGACCTCACCTCATCATTGTAGAAAATTACTACGTTGTAAAACTGTAAAAATTGTAAAATATTGTAAAAATTTGTAAAAATGTAATTGTAATATTGTAAAATTTTGACTTGTTTCACATCTTAAAGCTTCATTGCTCATGTAAGATCTATGGAAGATAATAAATGAATGAATAAAGAAATAGTGACCTCGAGTACCTCCACAGGGTACGGAGCTTCAATCTTCTTAACAATGCCTCTTTTGAAATATGTAATGCAGTCCACTTGTTCAGCCAATAATAGTATTTTCCAGATTTTGATCGGTGCAGTAGAGGAAGCGCAAAGAAAGCTTGACCATTTGACTGATGCGCAGAGAATGATATTTGGTCCTCGTTCTGCCATGCTCGTTACAGTGCTGCTATGAATCACCTAATGCAGGGCACATTCGAAAGCGCGGTCTTGAACTGTTCGTATCGTGGAGTGTTGCTGTGCAGAATGGGTAGAAGCTAGCGTTTGCATTACATATTCTGCGTTTTATCTCTGATATCAGGAGTTTTATGTAGTTCAAAGTGTGTTTGTTAAATAACAGAGTTCTGTATAACATTCTATGTACTTAACAATGGCCCCCGTTTCGCTCTAAATTAGGAAGTGCTATTAAAACATTACACAGTCAAACTAGGGAATTATTTATAACGTTTATAAATTTATGAAAAACGAAACAGGCTCCACTCATAACATAAGGAGTTGTTGTTTTCTAATGCCAAGCGTTTGACAATAAAGTCATTTGACCTCTTGTACTCCAATATTTTTCAAAGATATTATCATGGCCAGCCACTGAAGCACAGATTTTGAGGTGTTCCGAATCCATTTCTTGGTTTGAGTTGCACAATGGGCAGTTAGGGGACTGATATATTCCAATTCTATGCAGTTGTTTGGCCAAACAATCATGGCCTGTTGCCAATCTAAATGCAGCTACAGACGATTTTCGTGGTAAATCGGGAATTAACTGTGGATTATGATGCAGAGAGTTCCATTTTTTCCCTTGAGATTGTGTTATCAAATTTTGTTTGTTGAAGTCTAAGTATGTAGATTTAATAAATCTCTTCACAGAGTAATACGTAGATTCAGTAACAGGTCTGTAAGTAGCAGTGCTGCCCTTCTTTGCTAAAGCATCCGCTTTCTCGTTTCCCAGGATTCCACAGTGGGATGGTATCCATTGGAATACAATTCTTTTATTGAGTGATATTAATTGAGAGAGCATTTTAGTTATTTCTGCTGTTTGAGATGAAGGTGTGTGTTTAGAGACTATTGATAGAATAGCTGCTTTGGAGTCTAACAATATAACTGCATTCTTCAATTTATTGATGTGGCATAGAAGATTCCTGAGACTTTCACTTATTGCAATGATTTCTCCATCAAAACTTGTTGTTCCATATCCAAGAGATCTATAAAGTGAGAAGAGACAGCACGTAACACCTGCACCGGCACCTTGTTCTCTGGAGATCAAGGATCCGTCAGTGTATAAATGAAGCCAGTTTTGTGGAGGGTACCTAATATTAATTGTCTCTAGAGACAATTGTTTTAGTATTTCAGTGTTTACTTCTGATTTCAGTATTTCTTCTGTTAAATTTAGATTATATTCTATATTTAATAGAGTTAAAGGGTTTGGTTTAATTTGTAAGTTTTCTTTTAAATTCGGTATATTGATTTTCTGTTTTAATTCTTGAACAATGGATATGAAACTTTTTTGAGTTTTCAATCTACAGAGAGGACTGTATGAATGCCAATTGTTTCCTGGTAATCTGATAAGTTTTTCATATTGAATCAGTGCTTTTTCTTCTATTGTCATTTTGATACTGTTAATATTAGTGAGGAATCTCATAGAATCTATTGGAGTTGTTTTGATTCCACCAGTAATGAGTCTGAGAGCTTGGTTTTGAACATATTCTATTTCTTTTATGAAAGGTGAAGTAATTAAAATTTCTCCGCAGTATGTCAGCACTGGCTGTATAAACATTTTGTATGTGGTGTTCAAAGTATTCCTAGAGCATCCCCATTTCTTTCCTGCTAGTCTTTTTAGAAGGGAGATTCTTTTACGAGCTTTTTCAGAAATGTATTTCAAATAGTTGCTCCATGTTAACTTACTATCGAAAATAACTCCAAGATATTTGGATTCATAAGTCCTAGGAAGGTGTTGGCCATTGTATTGGATATTGAATTCTCTTTCTTTTTTACCAAGTGAAAATATTTGGTAGTTACTTTTGCTTAAATTGCGTGTCATCAAATTTGATGTATTCCATTCATGTAGTTGATTTAGAGCTTTAAGAGCAGAATTTTGAATTTTGTCTCTATGTCTGTAAGATCCGGAAGTCCACAAAACTATATCATCTACAAGTAGTGCTGTTTTCATGTTTGATTCCTCTAATAGGGAGGGTAAGTCATTTATATAAATATTGAATAAAGTTGTGCTGAGGACAGCACCCTGAGGTAGACCTCGATATGTTTGTCTGTAACTAGAAAGTGAGTTATTGAATTTAGTGGCAATGAATCTTTGACTAAGGAATTCTGATATCCATCTAAATATACTGCTGGAGATACCTAATTTCTGGAGTTTTAGTAATAATTTATTTCTCCAAACAGAGTCATATGCTAACTGAAAGTCAATAAATATTGCCAAGGTATCTTCTTTCTTGTTAAAACTGTCTTTTATTTCTTGATTGAGGCATATGACTTGTTCATTGGTAGAGCGTAGTTGTCGAAAGCTGGCTTGTCTTGGTGATAAAAGATTTTGGGATTTTAAATACCAAGTTAATCTGTTGGAGATCATGGACTCCATGATTTTTGCTATCATGCTTAATAGTGCTATTGGTCGATAACTATTAACATCATGAGCAGGTTTCCCTTTTTTGTGAATTGGTGCAATGATTGCTTTTTTCCAAGCTGCAGGAATTGAGGTGTTCCATAATAAATTGAAAATGGATAAAAGTACAGACTTGGCTTTTTCCCCCCAGGTAACATAAGGAGTATATACAGATTAAAATAAACCGACCATAGTACCCTAGTTATCGGAACATTTTAATAAAATCACATAGTATTATGGCCGGTTTGTCCAAGTAATGTTTAATTTGGCTTAACAAATGTTAAATTAACAGCTGGTTTATTTTTAACATTTTGTTAAGATTTTTTTCATTTTTCCAACATAATTTTGTTTAAAATAACCAACACTTAACTTTAACTGTCGTTAATACTATTCTAACTACTCAACAGCAGTTGGTAATGATTTTGCATATATAAGACAACTTCTTATTGGCTGATATTATTATTTAAATTCTGTACTGTAGAATATGTCATGAAACATGTGTAAAATCGTAACCTGTTACAGTAGCCATGATTCATACAGTACAGAGAGTTGATAAATGAAAGTTGCATTGACTACTATTGAATAATAATAATTATTATACGTATGGTTATATTTTATAATGCTAAATATGAATTTCTGTTTAGAAAAACTCAGCATTATTACCACCAGGTGACAATAATTACACGAATGTGTGTGTAGTACACAAAACCCCGAGGAGAATTCCGTATCATATAAAATTCTCTAATTCAGGTCCATGTATAAATTATATGTACTTTAGTCCTAAAGAAGCAATTGCTGCTGAAACATTTTATTATTTACTCACTGTGTATTTTGAAGCACTATTGATATCGGCTATAGTTGAAGAGCCAGTAACATAGAATCTAGAGTTAATAGTAGCTGGTGAATTGGAACAAGTGGCCTATTTCTGTTTATAGGATATTCAAATCTGACTTCAATTTCTTGCCACGTTGAGATCGCACATTTCCTCAATATTAAATGGATAATAGCTCAGCATCGAAATAAGTGTCAGTATGATAATCAGTTGACTTATAAAGATTATCTTCCCTATATTAATATTCCAAAATATTTTTGAAATTATATATTACCAGTCTTATGGCCGGTTTCACAAAGCTTCATTAATGTATTTACTGGTTCATTAAATCATTTTTATATCTCACCAAGCATCTTTAGCCTAACAAACCAGTAAAACTATCATTAAATTTAGTGATAGAAATTTCCGTCTTTAAATTTTTAATTATTCATTAGTTGCAATATAAAATGGCGGAACGTTTCGACACAGAATTGTTATATCTGGAATTGCTCGAAAATTAAGAGTCAAATGGAGATAATGTTAACCATTTAAAAACCGATCATTTTGAAAATTTGAATGACATAAAAATTCACAAAAGATACCGCGTCACGAAGATCGTGGAACCGGTACTCAAAATTTTAGAAGAAACTGATTGTAGGTTAGAATATCATAAAAACGGCTGAGACAAAGCTGAAACTAGTCAACTAGGTAACATACAACTGAGTTTTATTTTAAGACATGAAAGTGATTATTATAACTACATACCAGTATATCTAAGAAATATTAGTAAATAAATACATAATGTGCATTCAAACAACAAAACTTAATTGGTATATTAACTTTCATTTATTAGAATTATATTACAGCTAGCGATAAGATATGTTTGCACTGGCTTTAAAACAGAAGCAAAAGAGCTGGATTCTTGGAATTTATAATCGTTTTCTTTCCGATGGAAATTTAATTTTCCAGCAGGATAATCACCCCGCGCACTCCGCCATATACGTTCAAAGATGGTTCACGGAAAAGCACGAAAAAGAGGAGGATTGACAAATATCGAGACATCCCACCTCAAAATCCAGATCAGTTCTGGGATCAAGTTCTGGCTACCTGGGAAGATTTCGCTAAGGACCAGAACTATTTCCGCGATCTGGTGGACTCAATGCCCCGAAAATGCCAGGCAGTGATAGACGCCGGTGGCATGTGGACAATGTATTAGATCCACATGTGTATTTCTTTTATTTTTCTTTAATTTGTTTGTTTATCTTTGTTTTATTTCGGGAAGAAAATTGATCTCCCAAGAGTTTTTTAAATTCTCCTAGTGGAGCCAGAGTTGCGAAATAATTTGTTCCACTACGCAAAATTAAAAAAAAAAAATGAAAGGTAACATGCATAAAAATTAGTTACGTTGATAAAAAAAAAGGGTTACCACCGAGATTCGAACACGGGTCCCTGGGATGCCAAGCCAACTCGCTACTGACTGCGCCATCAGAGAGTTGTGACGTAACCAGCGCGACGAGGCACATATAGGAGCTCGGATTGAAGCCTACGGAGACACCGCACATATAAACGTACTCGTGTAAATATTTTTATGTTCAGTACTAGTTAATGTTTCATTTGGACTGATTTACTGAAGCTTGGTGAAACCGGCCCTTACTCTAAACATTCCTCAAAGAGAAACATAACATGTTATTTTCACAACTTTTGTCTGAACAGCTGTGGTGTTATCCGCCATGTTTAACTGTTTGTTAAATGAGTTAACGGCCTGAAATCCTACATTTAAAGTTAACAAACGGTTAAGAAGCTGTTAAGCCAAACTGGTGTTGAACAAATGGAAAAACTGTATTTAACAAACTGTTGAAGGTTTAACAGTCGTTAAGTGTTCTAACAATACTTGGACAAACCGGCCCTTAGTGTTTTATTACAATGTCAAATATCAATTATTACACGATTACATATTTCTTATAGCATCTTTGTCATTTCATTCAGTGATTTTATATGTAAAAAAAATTCGTGCTTCTGTATTTTCAACAATGTTATGTTATTAGTTACTCTGCAACAAGGTTTACATTACGTTACATGCGCTGTGATAAATCTCACTCGAAACATCAAGCCTGCAGATGACTGAGAACTGCCAATCAAATCGAAGCGAGGTCGAGTGCACCCGAACGTTACCATAAGTTCGAGCAGCTTACCGTGGCAAGCTCTTCTTGCGTCTGCCCCACTTTCACCTCTACTTTATTCATTTTAACTGACTGCACGTCACTTGGGTAAAGCATATTGTCATATCTGACAACTACCCAGTTCTGTTTAGGCGTCAATGCCATTATACCTATAGGTTTAGTCATTTCTCATTACATTATCAGTAAGCCTATCTGATGAAGCATCATCATCCTCATTATCAGAGGAAGTGAAGGAGTTTCTCTCACCAAAACACACTTATTATTCAGAGCAGAGACATAATGAATGCTGTGTGTGTTTGGAACAGGAATAGAATCAACAACTCACTTTTCACATAGCCTACGTAATCTTGGCTCCCTTCAGGAACTGAGAATGCCTTTCATCAAAACATGACTGACACTGTTAACATGAGAAATTCTGTATTTACGAGCTATAGACTTACCTGTAAAACAAGTTGGTCTGATAGCTCCAGAGTTGCATTATAAGAACTCAGAAATACTGGAACATGTGAAGCTGACATTACTGACGGATCTTTCTGGACAAGTATGAGCAACAGTGCTAGAATTTTAGCTGAAATTAAAAAGTAACAAATATAGAAATGTTAAAAAAATACATATACCAAGATACAGATCATTATCACCTTAGTAATAATGCTTTACAGAATCTGATTTCTTCATAATATACAAGGTGAATCAGAAGTCTGAAACTATATAAATATCTTCCATATGCTTGATTTTCGATTACTATAGGGTTACTAGTATTTGTAAGACCAAATTGCTCTATCAGTGACACATTCGATTCTAGCCCTCAGCTATCTCAAAAGCCGCCATTTTGCATGCAACTTTGAAATTGTAAATGGAAAGGGGGTCATGTAGGTACTCAAAATCATGTGAAATTTTCTGGGGGGGGGGGGGAAAGATACAATCTGTTTTGAGATATCTCTAATCGTTTTCAAGTTATTTAAAGACAACTGTTCATAATGTCACAAACATTAGTTACTGCATCTACAGATATTTTGTAACATGGTACAGTACTAAGAAGGCTTTGGAAAAGATATTTTATGTAACTCTGGTAATTAATTTTTCCTGCTTTACTGTTTGGTTAACCTGTGATAGTTTCAATGATTGTTGTGATTATTTGAAGCGTTCCCATAACAAATTACTTGATTTTCATGATGGCATTATCGAAAGAAGAAAGAATTGATATCATTCTTCATTCTGGTGGGTTAAGCCATAGAAATGTTGCAGCAAACTGGACAAACAGTTTCCTGGATATTGGATTGGTCAATGTGGACCAGTAGAATGGCTGGCCAGGACTCCACATTTAACACCCCTTGATTATTTCTTTTGGTGTTACATAAAGAGCTTGGTATATAAAGAGAAAATTGAGAATGTGAAGAGAACATTTTGTAGCATTTCCGGGGTGACTTTAGCACAGGCTTCAATGATACAGTTCTTTAAATGTTCCACATTCTCAATTTTCTCTTCATATACCAAGCTCTTTATATAACCCCAAAAGAAAAAATCAAGAAGTGTTAAATCTGGAGACCTGGCCAGTCATTCTACTGGTCCACATCGACCAATCCAATGTCCAGGGAACTGTTCGTTCAGTCTGCTGCAACATTTCTGTGGCTTAACCTACCAGAAAGAAGAATGATATCAATTCTTTCCTCTTTCGATAATGCCATCACGAAAATCAAGAAATGTGTTATAGGAAAGCTTCAAATAACCACAACAATGCATTAAAACTGTCACAGGTTAACAAAACAATAAAGCAGGAAAAGTTAATTACCACAACTGCATAAAAATATCTTTTCCAAAGCCTCCTTAGTGCTGTACGATGTTACAAAATATCTGTAGATGCAGTAACTAATGTTTGTGTCATTATGACAGTTATCTTTAAATAACTTGAAAACGATTAGAGATATCTCAAAACAGATTGCACCTTTTTTCCAGAAAATTTCACATACTTTTGAGTATCTGCATGACCCCCTTTCCATTTAAAATTTCAAAGTTGCATCCAAAATGGCGGTTTTTGAGATAGCTGAGGGCTAGAATCGAATGTGTCACTGGTAGAGCATTTGGTCTTACAAATACTGGTAACATCTAGTCAGTGCTGTCATGGAGGCCATATAGGGCCATACAGCATATGGGAACCTAAATTTTTTTAATTAATCGTATGGGAAAAAGAAAATTTTGTCTGTATGGAGCCATACGGCATATGGGTGCCTAAGTTTTGTATGCAGAGATCTGTAAAGATCTTAGATCATCTCTTGCTGTTCCTAATGTAATAATAATAATAATAATAATAATAATAATAATAATAATAATAATTCTTTATTTATACTGGCAGAGTTAAGGCCATAGGGCCTTCTCTTACACTCTCCAGGTCACAAAGTATACAAGCAGTTAAAATTTAACAAAAAGTTAAAGAACAGAATACTAACATATTACAAAAAAAAAAAAAATAATAATAATAGCATAATAAAAGCGACACTAAACAACATGAAAATAATACAATAATACAAAAAAGAAAGTAAAATACATTGGAATATAGTATAAGCAACTCATTTAGTATAAATGGTTAATATGGAAAACGTAAGGTGGAATATAACAAAATGGAATGTAATAAAATAATAATAAAAAAGAAAACAAATACGAATATTAAATAAAATTCACAATAAAAAGGCTATGATAATAAATTCATCGGCTGATAAAGAGAACAAAAAGCGGAAAGGAAGGAAAGAAATATATAGCCTATATTTTTACAAAACTATCGCAGACAATGTCAGACAGTTTCTGACATGTTGTGGTAGAGAGTTCCAGAGATGAGCTGCAGAGACCGTGAAAAATGAAGAGTAGAAGGATGTTCTGTGTTTAGGAATGGAGAGCGTGATATGGTGTTGTGAGTGAGTATCTATTTCGTGATATGAGGACAAATGTTGAAAACGAGAAGCTAAGTAGCTAGGGTTAGAGGCTTGAAGAATATTGAAGAGTAAAGTGAGAGAGTGAATAGTTCTTCACTCTTTGAGACGGGCCCAGGACAGCGTATTTTATTTGATGGTCATAAACAAAAACTGTCCAACTCTGCAGCACTGGAATCCAGAATTATATAAAATAATGGTTGAAAAAGAAGAAGTGCTGCAAATACATGCAAATACACACTCCAACATTCATCGAGACAAGTGTGCATCTATGGTGGGGCTACATCATATATTCTTTAAATAAAGCTTGTTCTACAATTAAAATGTAAAGCAAAACAATTTCTTTACTTCTTCTTCTTTAATATTAAAAAATCATTAAATGACAGTCGGGGAAATAGAGAGAGGAGAGCAAAATATATTTCAAGGGAGAAAACAAGAAGTGGGGCGTATGGCCAAGAGAAAAATTACTGTGACAACACTGTCTATAGTAATCGAAAATCAAGCATAGGGAAGACATTTATATGGTTCCAGACTTTTGATTCACCCTGTATATGCATTTTCATAGACAAATGTGCTTCTGGCATGATGCATAATGGACTTCACATTTCACAAAGAAGTAACAGACGAATACTATCATGAAATGCACTCTGTTTTTTTCCAAAGATCATAATCGATATTAAAAAGAAGACATAAGAAGAAATATATTACTTTTTTATCTACTGTAATTAACCTTTTCAACTTCTGTCAGATGCGTTTCCAATTCACTGTGGGCTAAAGCAAGGAGATGCACTATCACCTTTACTTTTTAATGGCTTCATTGCCAAATGCAAGGCACTGGACAACAACTTTTTAACTTTGCTCTAGAGTATGCCTTTAGGAAAGTTCAGGATAACAGAGAGGGTTTGGAATTGAACGGGTTACATCTGCTGCTTGTCTATATGAATGACGTGAATATGTTAGGAGAAAATCCACAAACGATTAGGGAAAACACGGAAATTTTACTTGAAGCAAGTAAAGAGATAGGTTTGGAAGTAAATCCCGAAAAGACAAAGTATATGATTATGTCTCGTGACCAGAATATTGTACGAAATGGAAATATAAAAGTTGTAAATTTATCCTTTAAAGAGGTGGAAAAATTCAAATACCTGGGAGCAATAGTAACAAATAAAAATGACACTAGGGAGGAAATTAAACACAGAATAAATATGGGAAATGCCTGTTATTATTCGGTTGAGAAGCTTTTATCATCCAGTCTGCTGTCGAAAAATCTGAAAGTTAGAATTTATAAAACACTTATATTACCAGTTGTTCTTTATGGTTGTGAAACTTGGACTCTCACTTTGAGAGAGGAACATAGGTTAAGGGTGTTTGAGAATAAGGTGCTTAGGAAAATATTTGGGGCTAAGAGGGATAAAGTTACAGGAGAATGGAGAAAGTTACACAACACAGAACTGCACGCATTGTATTCTTCACCTGACATAATTAGGAACATTAAATCCAGACGTTTGAGATGGGCAGGGCATATAGCACATATGGGGGAATCCAGAAATGCATATAGTGTGATAGTTGGGAGGCCGGAGGGAAAAAAACCTTTGGGGAGGCCGAGGCATAGATGGGAGGATAATATTAAAATGGATTTGAGGGAGGTGGGATATGATGGTAGAGAGTGGATTAATCTTGCTCAGGATAGGGACCAATGGTGGGCTTATGTGAGGGTGACAATGAATCTCCGGGTTCCTTAAAAGCCAGTAAGTAAGTAAGTAACTAACCTTTCTTCTGTGCTGTTCCAAGCATGACAGTCAGAAATTCAGAATGTGATAATGTCCACTGAAACATTTTATTTACATCGGGTTCTTTTATGTTACTTCTATAGATAATATCACATAATTTTCCAAGAGTCTCAAGTAACATTCCTTTGGTATCTTGCTGTGTCTGTAAACCAAACTTGAGGGACATCTTAATGCATGCAGACCATTCACTACTCTTCTGCAAAGCTGTGCTGTCATTCAGTAACCCCACAGAGTCTTGCAAAATTTGACACACATGTTCAACTCGTTTTTCATCCAATATTCCTTCTTGTGATGAGTTAATTAACATTTCAAGTAACAGCAATACAAAGTTTAATTGTGATTCCTCATCATTTACTCGATTCTTTGCAAATATGCATTTGAGAATGGTGACATGAAAATCTTCATATTTGAGCGACTTTGTAACAGTTGATTTGAATTTGTGACATAGATCTTTTGCCACTTCAGTATCTGAAATGAAGTTGCAAACACAATAAATATATACATATAAATGGACAGACATTACTTTATACACTAGCTTAAGGTAAGTATGTTTCATTTACAGAGACTTTTAAATTACAGGAGCTATAGTCCGGATCAGCTTACTTCATACCCTTAGGGTGAAACCTAAACATTTTTCCCAATTACTACATATGCTAGTGGATTGTGGTGGTTTTCTAGTTTGCAGGTTGAATTTTCTTTTGCGAACTTCGTTTCGAATTTCGATACTGACAAATACTGCAAATGGCAGTGATTTTGTAACTGGTATGTTGGCAGCTGAGACAAATATCGACAATATTTGTCGGTACTGGAGTTCCATGAAATTAAAATTGTACTAGATTTCTGAGCTGGTTACTGGAAGCTAGTGAAATTTGAACATACTAATAATTAATTAATATCAGTATTAATATTAATACATAATAGTTTTTTATGTGTTGTGTTGTGCTTATAATTCAAGACTATAGTCAGTTAAGTTTTCGGAGTTAGTACTAACAATTTCATGTGGTCAAACAAAATACATTTTTAGGTTAGGTCTTGTGAGTCAATCGTTCAGCCAAACCAATGAATTTCGTATTGTCAGACAAAATACTTGACATGTTGATCCCTTTCTCATATAGTTTGCCTACGAAAATATGTTACAAATTGTTGAATTATTTAGAATAACCTTCCAACAAAGTAATAAGTCATTCAGTACATAGGATCGTGTGATATCTGGTAACAGTTGGTAACACTGACAAGACGGCAATATTTGCTGTTTAGGAACTGTTCTTATGTGATCCTCACTATAATTAGAATTAGTGTTGGTCGATGGATGACATAGTTGGAGCAGAGCAATGGTGATATGAATAGAAAAATTGAAGTACTCAAGAAAACGCGTCCCACATTCACTATGTCTACTGCAAATCTCTATCAATCTGACTACAATCAAATTTCATTCCCTTGGATGGAATGCCTACAGTTAATGTCAGTTACACTGCTCCATCAATTTAATAGAATGCATTTGAGTCTAAAGAAAGTAGAAAACAGTACAAGTGGTCGATTGTTGTGACGAGAATCCAAGCCCCCGCATACCGATAAGGCATCATGTCACTGATGTTCAAGTTTCAGTATTTCTGACAAATAAATATTATTCAATGCCTAGAAGACAGTGCAAATATTAAGTTGGATATTGCTGGAGAGTTTAAGATAATATTCACTTATCCATTCACTCATTTATTTATTCATTTAGTTATTAATTAATTAATTTATTTATTCAGTTATTTATTGAGTTACTTATGTAATTATTTATATACTTATTTATTTACGTATTTATTTACTTACGCATTTATTTGTTTGCTTGGCTTGCTTATTTATTTATTTATCTATTTATTCAAGTGCAGACCATTCTTAAAAAAATTACATATCTTGCCATTACCCTGTATTTATATTTATGAAACCTTAAATTTTATCAAATATAATTTGTATAGTTTTCCTATAAATTCAGACACACACCAGTACAATAAAAAAAATAAAGATAATATTTTTATTGAAAGTTTTAACACAACTCTATATAAAAACAGTTTCATTCATGCTGGTCTTCTTATGTATAATAGCATATCAAATTATCTTAAAGAAATATCTGCACATCAGAAATTTAAGAAAGCTCTTTATAAAATTTTAATCAAAAACTGCTTTTACAGTATGAACGAATTTATTGAAAATTGTCATAACTGAATAGAAAAAGAACGCCTTACTTCAAAAAATTTTACTTTCACTTTTCCAGATCCTGACTTCGAGAAGGATGTCTTCTCATGAAGGACGCGGCGGTTGAAACTGACTCCTGACTTCAAGACATACTGCAAATGGGACTTATAGCCAAAATCGACCGACCTGTAGTCTTCTTCAATCAAGTTCCAAGTTTTGTATATTTGTGTTTGTGTTGCATTTAATTATAGTTATTACTTTTATGTATATTATGTAATTAATTATTAGTTTGTAAATATGACATGTCCCACATCATGTGTATGATCAGTGGATGCAATAAATGATTATGATTATTTACTCATTGATTTATTAATCGATTTAATCATTCTTTTACTCATTTATTTATTAATTTATTTACTTATTTATTTGTTTGCTTGGCTTGCTTATTTATTTATATATTTATTAATTTTTTTATTCATTTATTTACTCATTTATTCATTGATTCATTTACTTATTTATTTATTTACCCACTTCTTTATTCACTTATTTATTTATTAATTCATTCATTTATTTAATTACTGTATATATTTATTTGTTTGCTTGGTTTGCTTCTTAATTATTTATTTATTTATGTATTTATTTATTTGTGTATTTATTTATTCATTAATTTATTTAATCATTTATTATTTTATTCACTCACACATTAATTTCTTCATTGATTCATACATTAATTCATTTATTCATTCATCATTTCATTTATTTATTATTGTATTTTATGGATAGATATATTCTAGGAAATAAAATTAATTTCTTTTAACAAGTCTTAAAGACCCATTCCCATATGATCAATGTCTTCTTGTCCATAATATTCCTTGACTTTCATGCTCTACCAAGACCAGATTAGCCAAACATGATGCTTGTCAATTACAGGGGACTTGTTCTACGTGTTACATCGAAGTAGGTGAACACTGACTTTCTCCAATATCGACAGAGCAGTGTACTGAATTGTGGAACTCTTTGGTTTAACTTCTGTAATACAATTTTGGTGAAGATTTTTGTTATTTTCTATGGTTTGTGACAATTATGTATCATTATTTATACATAATTATAATTATCAGTACATATGACGAGATTATGTGTGTTTTCCAAAACCACTGAGGCAAAAATAAGTCCAGAAAATATATAGAATTTAAATGGCTACAATAATATTTGAATATTATGACCAAGTTCCATTCACAAATGATAAAATACGAGAAAACAAATGTTAATCTTTTATTTAACGGTATAGATCTAAGTTACATATAAGCAAACAAGCTCATCATAATTGCCTTGTTTACTACTACAATAATTTGATGTCTTAAATTATTTATTAATACTAGTATAATTATTATTTTTACTCTAAAAATGTTTATTTTTGAGCTTGTAACGCATGAGTAAGACAAACACGAAAATAATACCCAATTTTTAAGATGTAAAAATTAGAAGTCAATTCAAAAAGATACAACTAGTAACTTAAGTTTATTAGGGGATTTGATCAGGAAGTACTGAAAATGACATGCAAATGTGGAGAAAGTAAATTGATTAACACATAATTCTGGTGTAATAACGATGACAACAGAAACAGAAACAAAAATAATAATAAGAAACTATGAAATGGCTATGAGGTAGTAGTGGCCGGTGATCGAAATTCTCGGTGAGGCCAGATGCTACTACATAGTTTAAGTGCCTCCGATAGGAAATGTTTATTCATGATATTAATTATCAGGGAAAGGATTTATATGTAAATACATATTTACTTATAAAGCTAATATAATTTATATTTTGCATTATCTTTATGTTTCACAATGTGTAGGGTTGAAAAATCCTACTTTTATTTTCCATATTTTTCCATATTTTAGAGTTTAGTACATATTTTCGTTAATTTCCATATATTTTCCATATTTCATATAAAACAGTCCATATTATATTAGGTTTAACAATAAAACAAAACAAAATTCCATTAACTTTTAAAAATACATTTCAACAATAGAGATTTAAACACATGTTCAGTAATCCCTTTAACATCAGAGTTATTTGAAAATTAGCAGTCCTATCAACAATGGGAAAGTAAGTTACAAAACTGTATTAATTTAATTTAAAATTTTTAACAGACTTCAGTTGTGCAGCTCAACAGTTAAATGCCAGTCAGAGTACACATAGGTTCAGTTTTGTAAATCATACTATAAAGACGGTAAATATGCCAAAAGTACGTCATTCAGTCAATTTAAAATCAAAACTAACAAGTTACATTTCAGAATTTAAAGAAGATGGTTTATCAACTGACAATAAAATATTATTTTGTAATTTGTGTCAGTGTGCAGTATCATCTACACAAAAGTTCCTGGTGCAACAACACATTACAACTAGTAAACATCAGGCCAACAAACAACTAAATTCCAAGCAGAGACAATTGTTTTTAACACAACCAACAACATCGAATGTAAGATCTGAGTTTAACATCGACCTGTGCCGTTCTCTCATCTCTGCTGATATTCCTCTCTACAAACTAAAGAATAAGGTCTTCAGGGAATTCCTTGAAAAATATACTCAACATACAATCCCGGATGAGTCAACACTTAGGAAGACGTATGCTCCATCCATCTACGATGAGACAATACAGAAGATAAGAGATGAAATTAAAGATAGTTCAATTTGGGTTTCCATTGATGAGACTCCCGACAAAGAAGGTAGACTTGTTGGTAATGTAGTTATCGGTTTGTTAAGTGAACAATATTCTGAACGAATTCTTTTACATTGTGATGTTCTAGAAAAGTGCAATAACAAAACTATAGTTAAACTGTTCAACGAAGCTATGGGTATCCTGTGGCCAAAGGGTATTATGTACGATAATGTGTTATTCTTTATTAGCGATGCTGCCCCTTATATGGTCAAAGCTGGACAAGCATTATCTGTTGTATATCCTAAATTGACTCATTTTACTTGTGTGGCGCATGCATTTCATCGTGTGGCAGAAGTGGTCAGAGACAATTTCCCTAAAGTAGATTTGTTGATTTCATCAGTGAAAAAAGTATTTCTCAAAGCTCCCAGTAGAGTTAACGTGTTGAAAGAAATGTACCCTGAAATTCCATTGCCACCAAAGCCAATTTTAACTAGATGGGGTACATGGCTAGAAGCAGTTGAATATTATGCCGAACATATAGACTCTATTAACAATGTTCTCCTTGCATTGGACTCTGAAGATGCAGTCTCAATTGATACTGCGAAAACAGTTACCTGTGACATAAGTGTGAAGAATGACTTAGCTCACATTCAGCATACATTTTCATGCATCATAAAAACGCTCAAAAGTCTCCAAAATAGGCACCTTTCACTATCTGAAAGTTTTGAAATTATAAATAGTACTGTGGAACAACTGAATCGTGGTAGAGGTAAAGTTGCAGATGCAGTAAGAGCTAAGGTGGACACTGTACTTTCAAAAAACCCTGGATATGAAGAACTACAAAAGGTTGTTGCTGTGATGAGTGGTGAATCAACAGTGAAGATTAACTTGGACTTATCCCCAGCAGACATTGTGAAATTGAATTATGTACCAGTTACTTCTTGTGACGTCGAACGCTCTTTTAGTCAGTATAAATCTATCCTCAGAGACAATAGAAGAAGATTCACTTTTCAGCACTTGAAAGAAATGTTTGTAACCTATTGTTATGGTAACAGACAATAAAAATTGTGTTTTGTTGAAACTACATTGGAAGATAAGGTACGTCCATTATATTTTTTGTTTAGTTTGATTAAAATGTACCAATATTTAACGTACATAGTCATTTTTTTATAATTTTAAGTCCATATTTAATTCCATATTTTGGTAAAAATCCATATTTAATTCCATATTTTGGTAAAAATAACTACATATATATTTACATATTTCATATATTTTTAGTCCATATAAATCCGTTCCCTGTTAATTATTATTGTTATATTATTAACTAGCCGTACCCATGCGCTCCGCTGCACCCATTAGAAGTAAATATAAAGTAATTACATAATTAAAATAGGACATTTGATCCAGGGAACATTCGTGTTTGATAGAAGGATAAATTGTTTATTATGTTACTTAAATTGTATTAAAAAAATTAAAATGCGATCATTTTGATCCAGAGACCACTCATTTGGCCACAAAAATTATTTTAGGAAATAGAGGAAACGAATCCATGTATTGTGGGTCCCTATCACCACGGCATGGCGCGTCCTCAGGTTGCGGATCGAGGAGACGGCCTCCAGATATGGAGGGTAGCTGCGAATATATTGAATAAGCAGTCGCGGACAGCAGATGAGGGGTGGTCCTCCAGCTTGGGGGTTGGGCGAAGGGCTAACAACCCATCACCGTAAAAAACAGCTTGTTACGAATCCTTCAAATAAGGAGGTGGGATGTGATGGTAGGGACTGGATTAATCTTGCTAAGGATAGATACTGGTGGCGGGCTTATGTGAGGGCGGAAATGAACCTCTGGGTTCCTTAAAAGCCATTTGTAAGTAAGTAAGAGGAAACGAATGCCTATCAAGTTTTCTGTGCATAAGAAGGTATTTTAATCTTACCTGTCCTCGATTCACTCAGAAGTTAGTGTAATAACATTATAGCATTATGTCTATCTAGAGAAACTACACTTTTCAATGGTGAATTAATAATTAATTATACAAATCGGTTAATTTAGCTTCCGATATTACTTCATACAAACACAGAAACATTCTCTGTAGGCTATGTTTCATAGCTTTCGATTGTTGGTGTCCAAGGCCCCTTATAGACTAAGTCATTTGTTTTTTATTTCATTACATTGCCTCAGATGGAGTTGTTATTGTAATTTTGAAACTCATTTATCTCATTAAATATCAGTCCTATCAAAATTTTGCATGGAATAAAACTTATCGGAAATTATTTTTAAAGAAACTTTTGTTATGTAATATTTTTCATGAAAATTAATAATAAGGGAGATTTTTCGATTTATTTAATTCAGGCCTCTTTATAACCCCCCTTTTAAATAAAATATTTTGAATGCCATATAGCCTAAATTCTAAGTTACAACGAACTTAATTTGTATTCCAATTTTCATATAAATCGGTTCTGCCATTATCACGTGAAAAGGTAACAAACATCCAGACAGACAGACAGACATACAAACAAAAATTAAAAAAAAAAAGCGATTTTCGGTTTCAGGGTGGTTAATTATATATGTTAGGACCAATTATTTTTGGAAAATCGAAAATTACCAGAAAAATTTCGGCTACAGATTTATTATTAGTATAGATATCATTATTACTGTATTATTATTATTATTATTATTATTATTATTATTATTATTATTATTATTATCAGTATTATCATTATTATTAATGAAAAATAATAAGTCATTCACCAAATAAGTTATGCTGTGAGTTTGTTTCAGTGACTGTTTGAGTGTGATGAAGCAACACATATTATGCTCAGCAAGAAAATGTGTTGAAATTCCCCTTTCTTCTTTTTTTTAAATTTTTTTTTTCCCTTTGACAGCAACAAACAAGGCCAACAGAAAAGTTTATTTCGCACCACATTACCACTTAACCATTTATGTTGCCCATACCAGGATGCAATAGAAACTCGCGTTTAAGATTATCTATCACAAAAATTGTCAGCGATGTCGTAGGTTTCTCGGTACGTTATCTCTTTATTTAAAACTTCCTTTCTTTCAATATTATTTCTTCTCGAAAAAGGACACTCTAACAATGAATTAACTATAATTATCATCATTATTTCTCGCATTTGTGTTTATATTTTCCAGAAACACATAACATTGAACCACACTCACTACTGTACTATGAAGTACAATACCCTCGCTTAAGTCATAGACTGAGACATAAGGGGAGAGAACAGTGTGGGTCTCTGCCTGCCAAAGAGCTGGAATTTTTACTTTATTTATGGACTATTTAGGAAGACAAGTCACAACCACTATTCCCACTCCACTCTACCCTCAAGACCGGTCAACGGATGGGAGGAGTAAAAGCTGACCAGGCAACGAGGCCAGACGAATTGTGCCTCAGCTACAGCTTTTCAAGCCCAACATCAAAGCCCGCGAAGACACATGGAATGCAGAAACCAGACCCGGCATGAGCAATCCTGGCCTCAGGAACAAATTTTACGGCAAAACAGGTCTATATACACTACAAAGTTTTCAAATACTTCTACAGCGATATATGCTTCATTCAAATAACTAATATCTATATATATAATTTGAACAGGTAATGGAAATTACGGGAAAACGGCTGAACGGATTTTAATAAATGACCCCTCATTTCGAAGCTTGGACCCAAAGTTTTTCAGAAAAATAGTAGTTTACAGTGAAATGTTAATTTTCCTATTTTCCAAAATCCATCTGTCGTCAGTTTTGAGAAATAATGGCTTTTCAAAATAAAAAAAACACAAACACACTACAATCTATACTAATAATAAATCTGTAGCAGAAATTTTTCTGGTAATTTTCGATTTTCCAAAAATAATTGGTCCTAACATATATAATTAATCACCCTGAAACCGAAAATCGCATTTTTGAAATGTTTGTTTGTATGTCTGTCTGTATGTTTGTTACCTTTTCACGCGATAATGGCTGAACGGATTTCGATGAAAATTGAAATATAAATTAAGTTCGTTGTAACTTAGATTTTAGGCTATATGGCATTCAAAATACATTATTTAAAAGGGGGGTTATAAGGGGGCCTGAATTAAATAAATCGAAATATCTCGCTTATTATTGATTTTTGTGGAAAATGTTACATAACAAAAGTTTCTTTAAAAATTATTTCCGATAAGTTTTATTCCTTGAAAAATTTTGATAGGACTGATATTTAATGAGATAAATGAGTTTTAGAATTAAAATAACTGCCATCTAAGGCGGTGTAATGAATTAAAAAACAAATGACTTCGTCTATAAGGGGCCTTGGACAGCAACAATCGAAAGCTATGAAACATATCCTACAAATAATGTTTCTGTGTTTGTATGAAGTAATATCGGAAGCTAAATTAACCGATTTGTATAATTAATTATTAATTCACCATTTGAAAGTGTAGTTTCTCTAGATGGACATAATGCTATAATGTTATTACAGTA
Organism: Periplaneta americana; assembly: GCF_040183065.1. Taxonomy (NCBI): domain Eukaryota; kingdom Metazoa; phylum Arthropoda; class Insecta; order Blattodea; family Blattidae; genus Periplaneta; species Periplaneta americana. Next base: position 115,533,314 of record NC_091132.1, on the reverse strand, counting down.
ACTTCTGAGTGAATCGAGGACAGGTAAGATTAAAATAGCTTCTTATGCACAGAAAACTTGATAGGCTATTCTGTACATTCGTTTCCTGTATTTCCTAAAATAATTTTTATGACCAAATGAGTGGTCTCTGGATCAAAATGACCGCATTTTAATTATGCAAATACAGTTTAAATTAAGTAACATAATAAACGATTTAGCCTTATATCAAACACGAATGTTCCCTGGATCAAATGTCCTATTTTAATTATGTAATTACTTTATATTTATTTCAAACGGGTGCAGCGGAGCGCACGGGTACAGCTAGTAAACAATAAGCTATTATACAAAGGCCATGACCTGCAGGATTGCTGACTGTTCAAATTCAATTGGTTATTAAAAACTTCACGACGTACTAAAAATAATTTATAGGTGAGTAATTTTCTGAGTACAGCTGTGTATTGGATATTAAAATCTACAAAACGTGAGGTGGTTTGATGACATTATTACCATTAGAAATGAAATATTGTTATAGTTAATGCCATGATGTGATTATTCTTCATTAATTATACATATTAATGCTATATTGATGATATGAAAGTGAAACGTTTTGGGGTTATGTAAGTAGATGTAGAGAATATCTTACATTAGATCTTCATTTGTATAATTTACTGAGTGGCGGCTATATAACTACAAAACTTACGTAAGATAATATTGTTATTAAAAATCAAACATTTTTATAGTTATTAATCAAGTGCAGTTAGGTCTTTTTCATATACTTAATTGCGATGTGGTGTAGATATTTATATTCGTCATTCTCTTCAGTACTGACTCGAAAGTTTCACATACAATCCATAATGACCTGAAATAGCTACCGGTATTGCTTTACTCCCACATGAAAAACCTACTGATCGTCCAGACATTGTTACGAGTACTTGCGTTTTCGCGTTGAAAGTCAAAAACTGATGGTGAATAAGTCAAGTTCAAGAAACAGTATTTGGCATAAAAATATTCAAAGGGAGTATGTTTAATTATTATGGAAGCAAGTAACTTCCAAAATGTCTGGTATTCTTCATTGAAAATAAATCTGAAAAAATTTTATTTGAACGTCTAATGAACTTAGTTTGCAGCATTTGCTGCACAAGCCACTAGTATTATATAAAAACACAAAATTTGATTTCAGTTAAGCCAAGTAACTGAGGCCCGGCCTCACTTGCCTCAGTCAATCAGCCGCCACTGCTATGAGGGGAAGAGGAATAAGAAAAAGATGCGAGTGAATAGAAAACAAAGGAAGTAGAGGGAGAATGAGGAAGAGATTAAAGGATAAAACACTGATGTGGAGGGACGAGAAAAATATAGTGAGATGATGAAAGGTGGAGAAGCAGGAGCAGAGGAAAGCAGAAAATTAATTACCATGAAAAATTACTCACCCATACACTTCTCCAGAAGTTGTACTGCAACATCACTATGACACTTTAACCACCATGATGCTTTAGACGGTTCTAGAACTGCAGTCTGAATCTCACTGCTGCACTGACTATATATTTTATTAAGAACAGTTTGTTCAATTGGAGCACCATAGTCGAAGGCAACTGATAAGAGTGGAAAGAGAAGAGTAGAATTCTGTCTCAGACTTTTACTCTGTCTTACAAATGATATGAAATCATGAATCAGGACTGATTTGCGATTGAGCAACAATACACAAAGTTTTACAGTGGAGCTGTGTACTGGTTGTTGTTGCAGAAGGGAATGCAGTAAGCCTGAAAAACACAAAAATATTATATCACAAAGATGCAAAAAAATAATACAAATGTAATATCACTTTAGGTATAGATATACATCAATTCTTCCTTATGTAGATGAAATTATTGGGATCATCAGTGTGGTCTTAGGCATAATAGATCAACTATTGATTAGATATTTTGTATTCGTTAGATAATGGAGAAAAAATGGGAGTATAAGGGTACAGTGCATCAGTTATTCATATATTTAAAAAAGGCATATGACTCGATTAAGAGAGAAGCTTTATATGATATTCTTATTGAATTTGGTATTCCCAAGAAACTAGTTCGATTAATTAAAATGTGTCTCAGTGAAACGTACAGCAGAGTCCGTATAGGTCAGTTTCTGTCAGATGCGTTTCCAATTCAGTGTGGGCTAAAGCAAGGAGATGCTCTAGAGTATGCCATTAGGAAAGTCCAGGGTAACAGAGAGGGTTTGGAATTCAACGGGTTACATCAGCTGCTTGTCTATGCAAAGACGTGAATATGTTAGGAGAAAATCCACAAACGATTAGGGAAAACACGGGAATTTTACTGGAAGCAAGTAAAGAGATAGGTTTGGAAGTAAATCCCGAAAAGACAAAGTATATGATTATGTCTCGTGACCAGAATATTGTACGAAATGGAAATATAAAAATTGGAAATTTATCTTTTGAAGAGGTGGAGAAGTTCAAACATCTGGGAGCAACAGTAACAAATATAAATGATACTCAGGAGGAAATCAAACACAGAATAAATATGGGAAATGCCTGTTATTATTCGGTTGAGAAACTTTTATCATCCAGTCAGCTGTCGAAAAATCTGAAAGTTAGAATTTATAAAACAGTTATATTACCGGTTGTTCTGTATGGTTGTGAAACTTGGACTCTCACTTTGAGAGAGGAACATAGGTTAAGGGTGTTTGAGAATAAAGTGCTTAGGAAAATATTTGGGGCTAAGAGGGATGAAGTTACAGGAGAATGGAGAATGTTACACAACACAGAACTGCACGCAATGTATTCTTCACCTGACATAATTAGGAACATCAAAACCAGACGTTTGACATGGGCAGGGCATGTAGCACATATGGGCGAATCCAGAAATGCATATAGAGTGTTAGTTGGGAGGTCGGAGGGAAAAAGACCTTTAGGGAGGCCGAGACGTAGATGGGAAGATAATATTAAAATGGATTTGAGGGAGGTGGGATATGATGATAGAGAATGGATTAATTTTGCTCAGGATAGGGACCAATGGCGGACTTATGTGAGGGCGGCAATGAACCTCCAGGTTCCTTAAAAGCCAGTACGTATGTAAGTAAGTAAGTATGCCATTAAGGAAAGTCCAGGTTAACAGAGAGGGTTTGGAATTGAACGGGTTACATCAGCTGCTTGTCTATGCGGATGACGTGAATATGTTAGGACAAAATCCACAAACGATTAGGGAAAACACGGGAATTTTACTGGAAGCAAGTAAAGAGATAGGTTTGGAAGTAAATCCCGAAAAGACAAAGTATATGATTATGTCTCGTGACCAGAATATTGTACGAAATGGAAATATAAAAATTGGAAATTTATCTTTTGAAGAGGTGGAGAAGTTCAAACATCTGGGAGCAACAGTAACAAATATAAATGATACTCAGGAGGAAATCAAACACAGAATAAATATGGGAAATGCCTGTTATTATTCGGTTGAGAAACTTTTATCATCCAGTCAGCTGTCGAAAAATCTGAAAGTTAGAATTTATAAAACAGTTATATTACCGGTTGTTCTGTATGGTTGTGAAACTTGGACTCTCACTTTGAGAGAGGAACATAGGTTAAGGGTGTTTGAGAATAAAGTGCTTAGGAAAATATTTGGGGCTAAGAGGGATGAAGTTACAGGAGAATGGAGAATGTTACACAACACAGAACTGCACGCAATGTATTCTTCACCTGACATAATTAGGAACATCAAAACCAGACGTTTGACATGGGCAGGGCATGTAGCACATATGGGCGAATCCAGAAATGCATATAGAGTGTTAGTTGGGAGGTCGGAGGGAAAAAGACCTTTAGGGAGGCCGAGACGTAGATGGGAAGATAATATTAAAATGGATTTGAGGGAGGTGGGATATGATGATAGAGAATGGATTAATTTTGCTCAGGATAGGGACCAATGGCGGACTTATGTGAGGGCGGCAATGAACCTCCAGGTTCCTTAAAAGCCAGTACGTATGTAAGTAAGTAAGTATGCCATTAAGGAAAGTCCAGGTTAACAGAGAGGGTTTGGAATTGAACGGGTTACATCAGCTGCTTGTCTATGCGGATGACGTGAATATGTTAGGACCAAATCCACAAACGATTAGGGAAAACATGGGAATTTTACTGGAAGCAAGTAAAGAGATAGGTTTGGAAGTAAATCCTGAAAAGACAAAGTATATGATTATGTCTCGTGACCAGAATATTGTACGAAATGGAAATATAAAAATTGGAAATTTATCTTTTGAAGAGGTGGAGAAGTTCAAATATCCTGGAGCAACAGTAACAAATATAAATGATACTTGGGAGGAAATTAAACACAGAATAAATACGGGAAATGCCTGTTATTATTCGGTTGAGAAGCTTTTATCATCCAGTCTGCTGTCAAAAAATCTGAAAGTTAGAATTTATAAAACAGTTATATTACAGGTTGTTCTTTATGGTTGTGAAACTTGGACTCTCACTTTGAGAGAGGAACATAGGTTAAGGGTGTTTGAGAATAAGGTGCTTAGAAAAATATTTGGGGCTAAGAGGGATGAAGTTACAGGAGAATGGAGAATGTTACACAACACAAAACTGCACGCATTGTATTCTTCACCTGACATAATTAGGAACATTAAATCCAGATGTTTGAGATGGGCAGGGCGGATTTGAGGGAGGTGGGATGTGATGATAGAGACTGGATTAATCTTGCTCAGGATATTGACCAATGGCGGGCTTATGTGAGGGCGGCAATGAACCTGCGGGTTCCTTAAAAGCAAGTAAGCAAGTAAGTAAGTAAGTAAGTGAGTAAGTAAGGGGCATAATTATTAATAATTATTTATAGATTAGCACATCAGCAAAGGTACAGTTAAACGAAAACCAGAACACATTGTAATGCCCATGTTATGTACCTAATAAAATAAAATAACAAAAAACACACACAGACCCATGCATGCGCACATACATACTCTCCCTCCCCTACTTTTTCCTTCCTCTTCTGTTCTTTCTGTCCCTTTCCCACTCTCTCCATCCCTCTCCTCCCCCCATCTGTCTCTCTCTCTTTTTCTCTCACCAAAGCAAGTGTATGGCTTCTTTACAGATATCAGCACAGTCTAATATATACAGTCAAGAAGCTCAATACTTACTAAATATGCAAACATAGATAGCTGCTCACCACCAGGATCGCTACTATCGCCTCATCACAGACTCTTTCCCTAGCAGACCATAATGTATTCTACTTTCGATATCATGTTCTTTTGAAAAAATTAACACCTTCCTTCCACTATTTAAATATGAAATACATAAGGTTTATATATTATTTTCATAAAATATATTCTATAAACTTACCTTCCTGGGTCTTTCGGAAGAAGGATAACTCTTACCTATTTTTCTTACAATTTATAGTACTACAAACGTCTCCTTGTCCCATATTATTATTCAAATTATTGTATTTTAGCCATTTACAGTTATTACAACCGATAACCAACATTTCACAGTTTACATAGCTTTTCACAAAAATGTGAAATACGGCACAGTCAATGCCTTTTCGACCTAGAGCACGCCGTAATGTTTGTTTGGGTTTTCTATTTCAGTGTATGGAGCTCAGTGAAATATTATATTATAACTTTATTGCGTATCATTGCTAAGCTTTATTTAGTGTAATGTGTCCATAAGTTCTGTTTACTTCTTGTTGCATAATATGTTGCAGAAATAATTACAAAACTGTGTTATTTTAATGTGAAGAGAATTTTACATGTTAACATAATCTGTTCGCGTCAACATTTTAAGTTTAGAATGGAAGCTATTTTGAGGTTTAATAAAAAGAATTTATATTGTGATTTCAATTTAGCACATCCACCTTCCTTAATTTTAGACAAAACATTTACCATACCACTCCTATGAAATTAGTGTACGTACAATTGTGTTACTTCATCTCATTAAGTAGTACATAAATACAATAATTCGTTACTCAATTGTAGTATTAAAATACAGACAAATTGAATGTCTGGGGTATCATACATGACATTATGCTTAATTATAATGTATGATTGCGGATTTAGGAATATAAGTTAAATATAGTAAACATAACCTATAATTTTCATATGAATGGCAATGCATTGGAGATCACTAAATTTAGACAGAAAGGGACAACTGGTACAGTAAACATAACCTATAATTTCAACATATCTAAATATCCGTGCGGTGCAATTGAAAATTATTGAATCGTGGATAAATGAATGTACAAGAATTTCGCAATGTTTAATCGAAATAAAGGTAGGTATTAAACATACGAACAACGTAATTTTCACACCAAAAATAATATTACACCTTAACTCGCAAGTGAGTTATGTCTGAAGTGTCTCATAATCATTGTTTTAAATTTTATTAATGGAATTACACTACATTTTAGAGAAACATATGTTACTCTTTATGCATTCCAACTAATTTATATGGTTGAAACGCTGCCCTTCGTGATCGGGTTAAGTGAGTTACATGGTCAGCCTTATGGCCTGTATCATGATGGCTGTGGCACAGACTATTGTTCCTAGTACTCACAGCACTCCAAGAGGCTAGCAACTATCGCGAGAATTGCAAAAAATCATTCCAAGCTTCGTGACTGTATATACTAGACTATGATATTAGTGAGAGGTCTGAAGGCTTACACTGCAGGCTAGTTTCAGAAAACATTCCTCGCAACATTCATAATGAAGTGTTACTGCTCACTATGTATTGTCACACAAAAAACTTATTGAAATGCAAATGAGTCAACTGAATTAAAAAGAAACAATAATGAAAGCTCAAGAATTTAACTCCTTGAACACACAGCTGAACAACATACCGATGTGAAATGACAGTAATGATTTATGGCAACTGCCGATAGATTATGTCACAGTTAATCACAAGATTACCTATTCTATACCCCTTCAAGACTCATACTTGCCAGCTCACCAGTATACATACATATATGGGTCATTTGCAAAATTTGTATAACAAATGGAAGATTGAGAACGTCAAAATTAAAGTACTATTTAGTGCATATTCTGCATGTATTACTATAGTGCAATGTCTCTGCCATAGTAATCAGCCATTGTACACTTGCCTTGCTTTACAGCATTCCCTACAAGTATCAATGAATCTCTGATGACATGGCTAAATGTCAGGTGTATTACAGGACAGGACAATGGATCTTTTATAGAAATAGAATTCCTTTATTTTTTATATCAGATATTCTTTAAACAATGCATAGGTTTTAGAATAGTAACGGAACTAACTTCAGATCAAAAATGAACAAATATTTTAAATATCTTAATATCAGATCTGTTACCTAACGTAAAGATAATAACTTGCTCAGTAACTAACAGAAAACCATTCTTTCAGTAACAATTATCTTAGTAGATTGCCCTTAAGGCGAAGATATTTGAGCCTTAGTTTCTTTAATGACAGATAATAAGAAAAAATTATGGCACTGTTTTGAATGATATAACAGACATGAAATGGAGTAACAGATCTGACAGGTAACCAACATGACAAAGCAAACATAAGCATGTGCTAACCTAAAATTTTTTTGCCTAATATTGTTCAAAATAGCAACTTAACTACTGCACACGTGTACTATTAAGTGCTCTTGATCTTGACTTTATATGTTGTTATTTATGGAAAACACAACACAAACAGATCTGACAAAGTAAAAATGCATGCTTAGACTAAAACACAAAGCAAGAGTATGACACACAAACTCGCAAATCAAAATGGGTGAACATAGCAGTACACTCAAGATGGCTCTTGTGCATCATCTTGGCTTGTGCTGACATCTGTGGGATTTATTTTTCAACTGTGTACCCATAGGAACTGAATGGTGTAACAGACCTGACTGATTTACTGGACTAAAGTAATTATGCAATCATATTTAAGGAAATAATAAAGTCAGACATAAATGAAGATGATTTGATATCAAATGTTTCTTTAATTTTTTTCTCAATTGCATTATTAAACAAACCTTTATCTGGACATAATCATGCTCCATTTTAAAAACTTAACTAATTCCCATTTCAGTTTGGTTGAGAGGCTTTCCCCTCTACTCACACTCTCTACCGTCAGTGAAGGGGAAGGTGCTACAGTCCGTCGTAAAAACGTTCGACTAATTGACTTACAACACAAAGTGTCAAAATCTATATTTCGAAAGTCTATACCAAGAAGTCAATTCTATTTTTATTCCTGTCTATATCAATAAGTTGCACATTAAAAATATTTAATGAGTTCAATATACGACAGTTACTTGTAACGTAAGAAGAAATAAATACTAAAACAGGCGTACAACTGACATATTAAATTTAAGTATTTCGATCTTAATAAGCATAGGTCTACTGAACCAGTAGTAATGCGTTTCTACTTGCAGCTACACAAATTATAGTACTATGCAGTGAATTTAAGTGGAATTATGAATAATAACATTATAATACAAAGCCTGTATTATGACATGCATTATAATAAAATTAGAACTAGGAATATTTTTATAGACTTTCATAATCTGTTTTGTGCGGAAATCAAGAATTAATTTAAATTAACATACCTCTTTATGTCTTATCTTATCACTATTATCTTCATCACCGTTCACCGCAGCTAATATTTTGACTAAAGTTGGCAGTTCCTGACGAAAAAAGAATTGGTGAACTTCAGATCTTATTGCTGATTTTGTGAATTCGTCGTATTTTTCTAATAGTGGAACAGTTTTGCGAAATTTCACCGGACTCTTTAATTTATTGTCATTCATCTTCGCCTCTCTTCTGATGCGATAAACACTTGCTTTTCCCACTCCCGTTAGTTTCCCCGTCATCTCAGCCACCTTTTCTAAACTGTAAGTTAGATTTTCAGCACATAACGTTTGAAATAAATTCAACACACATCTCTTCTGACCACTTCGCATTGGTTTACCTTTTTTATGTTTTATAACACTGCTGGAAGCCATAATGTTCGTTAAATAATTTACAAACTACGATAAAATACGGTCCTAATCCTAAATAAAAAAAAAACTATGTACTTATGTAAGAAATTAACACTACACTATGTACACTATTTCCTATACCGATATTCACAAAACACTACGAAGTAAACTGTAGGGACGAAACAAATCTCAAACCACTCAGGGCAAAAGATAAATGTTTTCTCCACCGCTAGTTGCTACACTGCGACATACACACTGGGACAATCTACACTGTGTCGCTCCCCAACATTCAAACCAACATTCGTTAATTTTATTAGTAGCCAGTTGAAAATATTATAACAATGACACTAAAATATACTGAAACAAATCACTGTCAAACATCTGTATGGCTGCATTTTATATCCCCTAGTGTACTTTATTAAATATTTTATTTTGTTCTGTGTACAGCGTAGGGGGTGCAGGTATAAGAAGTAACAGTTACTGCTCGGTCGCTAACAGTATCTGGGGAATAGGGAGGGGGAAAAGAATGTCTTCGCGCCCTCTCAACTTGCAAGAAATGCCGTTTAATATGGACACGGAATTTTAGCTGTTACTATGAGAATTTTATTTTATTCTCGTGAAATATTTCACTTCAAGGAAATAATTCTTGTGACGTTTACTACATTAGTATTGAAACTACTCACTGTTAGGAATTCATAACTCTATCGTTATAAATGCAATAATGGGAAGGGTATGAATTGATGGATGTCATTTGTATACAAATTCTGCAAATGACCCATATACCACTATAAAATAAAATAAAGTGAAATATCTTACGTGTTGGTATGTGTTCCAAGTGATGTGGAAACTGCTCCAAATACTGCAAGAAATGTTCTTCCAACAACATAAGATATAAATGTTGTTGTTTTGATGCCAAATAATTGGCAATGATGGTAACCATGGTAGACTTCATTGGTTTGTGCAAAGTTACAAAACGTTTCGTGAGGTGCACTAAAAGATGTCCCCATAGAGAAAAAGAGGGGAGATCACCATCTGAAGATACCAATGCCTCCACTGGCAATTTCACCATATTCTCCATAAGTTTCACTACATCAAAGAAATTCAGTTCAAAAATTTCTACCATTGCCACAATATCATTCACATCAAAGGAAGACATTTTGTTTTTATCAAATTTGTTTAACTTTCTGATGATTTGATGAATTAATTTCTGTTTAAATGGTCTGAAGAAGCCACTTAAATTTATTATATTGTTCTTTGATTGAGATGATAATTTCACTAATTCTAAAACAAGTTCAGTTACTAATTTCTGCACAGACTGTTTCTTTCTATGAACAGGACTGAAAAATTGTACAAGACAAGGATGTGTAAATGTGTGTTGCAGACAATGTATGAGTAACTGTTTACCATCTAATAAACCAAGTACTTCCTTGGAAGATGTCAACACTGCTCTATCTGAATGATTGTCTACATGTGAGACTGCACTTAGTAGAGATATCAATGCATCTTTACATTTATCTCTCAATGTTTCAGTTAACTTCCCATGGGATGCAAGCTGCACCATATGAAAAACTGATAACTTATAAAGCAGTAGCAAATGGACTGGATCTTGAGTACAAAACTGTCTTTTGCTATAGAGCTCCGAGGCCATTTGCACTGAAACCAAAGTTCTATTTTCATTTTCAAGAGATTTTTCGCTCACATCTAAGCCCAAAATGTGATCAACAGAACTTCCACTATGTTGCAAAAGGGCTACACTAAGTTTGCTCTCAGTACTTTTGCTTCCAAAAGGCTTCTTAAGCGGTTGTGGTGTTCCTTCAGATGACCATCCTTTAATATAAGTCATGACAGCAGATGGCACAGACATAGGCCAACGCTCAACAAGATGTAGTAATGTTTCTGGAGATGTTTGAGAATGTAGAAGATGAATTATTACACAAGAAATAAAATATTTAACACCATCTGTCTGATAATCTTCACTTTCAATAGCTGCAGTCTCTAATACACCTGGGAGCAATGGACTCAGTATAACCATACTATTAGGTACAACATCTTCAAATCCATCTTCATTCACTTCATTTTCGGAAGTTTCCAGTAATTCTGTAAAAATACAATTTTATATAAATATACGAAGTCTTATTACCATTGAAGGTAAAGACAACTTCTTGGTGATGATGATGATGATGATGATGATATTATTATTAGGACTGAGATTTTTATGCATTTGTATCTTTCTCATGGTAAGGCCAAACACCAATGTTTTTCAGAATGAAAGGAGCTAAATTGTTCTAATCATATTTGTTAGGGCATTTTTTGTTGCATTTTTTTTGCTGATTTTGTAGAATGTGACTTTTTTTAATGAAATTTTAGTACTTTTTAACAATTATTACACATTATTTTGCATTTTTTAAGTTTTCACAAAGGCACTTTTCTTAAAACGCAATTAACTTTATTTGTTTCTTGGCAGTACAAAAGCTAAAATAACCTACACTTTTACATAAATAAACATGGCCAAGACTACCTAGCTCTCCTCTGCCCAATACCGACAGACAATGAATTTTACTAAAGAACTTTGGCTTCAGGATATCCAGTAAAGCCTTATTTCCTCTCTTTCTACGAATGAATTTGCACAATCAGTCATACTAAATTGAAACATGACTCATTAACAGCAGATACTGTACATGGTTAACTGCTATCAATTCACTGTTTTTGGGAATTTTTTTTTTTTAATATAGCAAATTGTTGCGTAGTGAAGTCACGCCAAAAGTAAAGCAAAATAAAACGTAAAAATTAGATCGTTATAGATCTAGATTCATTTTTCGGGCTGATAGGCTATGGTCTGTTGGTTGATTTTCTACCAGATGTTTAGTCTGCAACTGTGGCAGACATCTTCAGTAGAGTGGTATTCGACATCAATCAATCTTCTTAATGTATCCAGCTGTTTGCTGACAACATAAAGTCCACTATAGTCCACTGTAGTCTATTCAGTTGTTGTTTTTCACGAGAAATGAGGGGTATTTAGATCGGTGATCATTATAGATGCCTGTTGCTAGTAGCCAGAGGTGGGGTGTAGTCAATATATACTGCAGAGCTTTGTCTTCTGCAACTGGTACTAATGATTGGGTACTCACCATCTCGTGGTGAGGGGGCTTAACCTTGTTGTTTAAGCTAACAAGTAACAAAGAGGTACCCACATTAGCTGCATTACCACCAACGCAGTCCCACTATATTTTTCACTGTTTATATTCATGGAGTCCCTCAGTGTAAAATTTTCCAAAGGTAAAATAGTCCCTCAATCGGATCTCTGGGTAGGGACTGCACTGAGACATGCCAAGAATTGTACTAAAGTACTTATTTGGAACACCAAAAGTCACACCGTCCAGTCAATCGAAGTGGTATCCGAGGTCGCAAAACTCTTCTCGGTGTACCTGAGGCAACTGATCCCGTGGCTGGTTGTGTGTGCATATTTATAGTGCATCTAGCAGGCCAAGGCCTTGGCCCGCTAGATGCGCTATAAATATGTAGGCCTTGGCCCGCTAGATGCACTATAAATATGTAGGCCTTGGCCCGCTATATGCACTATAAATATGTAGGCCTTGGCCCGCTAGATGCACTATAAATATGTAGGCCTTGGCCCGCTAGATGCACTATAAATATGTAGGCCTTGGCTCGCTAGATGCACTATAAATGTGTAGGCCTTGGCCCGCTAGATGCACTATAAATATGTAGGCCTTGGCCCGCTAGATGCACTATAAATACGCACGCACAACCAGCCACAGGATCAGTTGCCTCAGGTATGCCGAGAAGACTTTTGCGACCTCGAATACCACTCCACTGAAGATGTCTGCCGCAGTTGCAGACAAAACGTCTGGTAGAAAATCAAACAACAGACCACGGCCTATCAGCCCGGAAAATGAATCTAGATCTATAGACTCCGGCCATGAAAGCCTACACTACAAGATTAGAGCATTATGTTTCTCATTATGTAAAAAAAGTTTTTAGCACAGATACAAATATACAAAATATATTGTAAGATGTACGAAATGACAGTTGGGCTTGAAAGAAAGATTGCTGTGGATCAACATGTGAAGAGAGAACTTTGGTAGATCTTTGAATCCATTATGCCATAATGACATTTAACATGACAACATACTGTTGTTGTTGATTGACAGTACACCATATATGGCTAAAGCGGCTAATTTTCTGCAAGCTATTTACTCAAAAATGGTGCACGTAATGTGTCTTAGCACACACTTCATACGTATATAGAATTGCAGAGTAGGATGTGGAAAGAAGGTTTTATTGAAGGTGCCTTCTCAGGTACCATATTCCAAGTCTGTGGCTCCTGAAGGCCCTTATCCTGCTCGAGTTGCAGTAGCAGAACAAATAGTGATGAAAAAAATTAGTAACAATGTAGAAGAGAATAACAATAAAGACAGAAATATGGTGGAAGTGAACAGTGCTGAAAAGATTGATCCAGAGACATGGAAAGTATTAATGGATGATATGAGGGATAAAATGGATATATTAGTAAATGAGGTAAGAAAGGAATGGGTGTGAAGGCATAGGGAAAAAGAAGCATGTTTTGAAACCTAGTAAATGGAAATAGTGTTATTGATAGTAAAGAGTAAAGGGGTATGGGGTAATATAATAAACAGTAAAGGGGAATGATATTAACGTAGGTAGTAAAGAGCAAAGAGGAATAGCATTAATATAGTAAAGAATAAAGGGTAATAGTGTTAATATAGTAGAGAGTAAAGGATATAGTGTTAAGATAGTAAAGAGTAAAGGAAAATAGTGTTAATATAGTAAAGAATTAAGGGGAATAGTGTGATTGTAGTAAAGAGTCATGGGCAATAGTGTTAATGTAATGTGGTTTGTTTCAGTACGTAAACAGAAGTGATAGTTGAGAACAAAAGTGGTGTTTGATCTGTTGAGTAGAAAAAAATTCCTGATTTTAACAATAGGATCAGAGAAGAGATAAGCAGACGATGAGAAAAAGTAATGTGATGGCAAAAATGTAATGATGAGTTGTGGTGCTTCCTAAATACAGGAATGTGAAGGTACACCATGACATGATAGATGCTGTTTGACTAATAAATATATCATATCATATCATATCATATCATATCATATATATCATTTCATTTCATATCATATCATATATCATAAAAAAAAGGTAAAAGTATCCCTGTAGCATGACATGAAGGCACTTGGGGGGCATGGAGGTAGAGTCCCATGCTTTCCATGACCTCTGCACTAGAATGAGGTGGTGTGGTCGGCACCACGCTCTCATATATATCATATTATATCATATATCATTTCATTTCATATCATATATCGTATCGTATCATATCATATCATATCATATCATATCATATCATATCATATCATATCATATATCATATCATATATCATATCATATATCATATCATATATCATATCATATATCATATCATATCATATATCATATCATATCATATCATATCATATCATATCATATCATTTCATATCATTTCATATCATATCATATCATATCATATCATATCATATCATATCATATATCATATCATATCATATATCATATCATATCATATATCATATCATATCATATATCATATCATATCATATATCATATCATATCATATATCATATCATATCATATATCATATCATATCATATATCATATCATATCATATATCATATCATATCATATATCATATCATATCATATATCATATCATATATCATATCATATCATATCATATCATATCATATCATATCATATCATATCATATCATATATCATATCATATCATATCATATCATATCATATCATATCATATATCATATCATATCATATCATATCATATCATATATCATATCATATCATATCATATCATATATCATATCATATATCATATCATATATCATATCATATATCATATCATATATCATATCATATCATATCATATCATATCATATCATATCATATATCATATCATATCATATCATATCATATATCATATCATATATCATATCATATCATATCATATCATATCATATCATATCATATCATATATCATATCATATATCATATCATATCATATCATATCATATCATATCATATCATATCATATCATATCATATCAAGTGTAAAAGTGTATAACTGAATACAGTAATTTAATATGAAACATATAGGTATTTTGCCGGGACTTCAGAAAAAACGTGTAAGTGTGGAAAACATAAGTGAGAAATGTATAAATGAAGTTTTATTGTAATATACTAATACTAATAACAATAATAATAATAATAATAATAATAATAATAATAACAATACATTGAGATTCTATTCAATTTATTATATACTTGAGCACCTACATTAATATATATATATATCCCTCCCTTCCCTCCATCCGCGCGCGTGTGTGTGTGTGTGTGTGTGTGTGTGTGTGTGTGTGTGTGTGTGTGTGTGTGCGCGCGCACATGTAATATTACAAATTCCTAGCTTTTGCTATTTCTTATCCAGTATAGGCTGCTTCACTTACATCACAAACAATAATATAGTCTATGTAAGACAAACAACGTAATTTATATTTCTAAATATGTAGCACAGGTAATAAAATAAAGATTCTAACTTTACTCACCATCAAATACATCCTCTATCTGACTTTTATCTAGAGTCTGATTGGTGTCTTCGCCTACTTCTTCTGACTGTGAAATATAATCTGTGTATCTAGCAGGATCCTTGCAGACACATACAACTGCATCCACCAGAAGTTTGACCACAGATTGTCTGTGATCAGCAGGCGTAGCAAGGAAACAGTGAAGCCACACAAATACCTCATTCAGGACTCCTTCAAATAGCCCAGTGTTGATGAGAAGTGTGCAGAGAATATTCCTTGCTTGCAGGGGAATGGCGACTGAAGGAAAGTCAGCTAGGTTTGACAGACGATGAACAGCACTCCTGAACATATCCTAACAGGGAGAGAAAAAAAAGAAGCAAATTCACTGCCACAGAGACCAAATAATTTTAAAACAGGAAAGAAGCACATCATTCACCGAACAGATAGAGCACTGACTTCTTAGTGGAGAGTTGGGATTAAATCTCAGCAAGTCAAATGAAATGTGTGATGAACAATGGCAGCATGGGACAGGTTTTCTTTGGGACCTATTCTTTCCCATCCATTATTCCATTAATTATCACTAGGGGCCGGATTTTTATGTAATATCAAGGTGTGAAATATGTACATATTTATGTAAGAAAAATAAGCTGAATATGTACCAAAATATGTAAAATCATGAAAATATTTAATATCAATATCTGGCAGGTATAGGATAGGTAAGACTCTCCAGTTGTGATTTCATAGAGCACACGACTTTTTTACCGCACACTTGATACATTACTATTTTTCCATCTGTAGTGAAAGCTTCGTCCATTACAATCCATGATTTTATTTTTGTCATTAGGGTTGAAGATACAGGGGCCATTTTAGTTAGTTAAAAGCAGTGGATAAACTCATTTGCACTTTATAGGTATTGTAAGAACTAAAACTAGAAAAATGAGCGAAATGAATGACACAACAGTACTACAAGCACTGTTTCGCTTTACTGGATTAGGAGAAAATAAGAGGAGATGTCGGACACATGCATTTTAGCTGCTCCCTGTAAGAAACAAGATACCTACTAAAACCTCAAACTATAGGCATTTATAAATTGTTGTTTGAAAAGTGACATTCCTGTCTCATTCAGAAGGGTAGCATTATTCTAGCTAAGAACCATACTTCCTAATTATTCGGAAAATCCCATTTCTGTGTAGGTCTAGTAAATTTAAAGTAAAGAGGTCAAGCAATAACCTGAAAACTATTTTAATTTTTCAACAACTTTCCAGTTTCTTTCTTCACAGCTACTTTTCAAAAGTCGGCTACTTTATTGCAGCTCATGTCACACTTGACACGGGTTTTCCCTGGAAGGATTAGAAAGAGAGTGGGTAAGATTGCAAATTGCATGGGAAAGCTTGTTAAGACGTGTGCAGAACAATTATAGTTCGAGACAAATCATGTCGTTCTCGTCCCACTCCATTGCATGAAGGCAATGCTACTGTCTGAGTGACTTTTACAATACAAGATAGTTGTATGAGAAAGGTTGCCTTTTCTTCACCAATATTTAGAGCGGGTGGTATGGGATGAGTGCCTCTATTACTTCCTGGAACTAAGGACATTATGTTTCATCCCGAAATATATCCTTTCTTGGGCTGGTAAAAAGGCTTTTTAAAATCTGTGTATTTCAAATTGTAAACTTACCCAGCAGAAGTTTCGCCCCCCCCCCCCTTTAGAGAAGTAAAAATGAATAATACCCCTAAATATGTAGATTTATGTAATACCAACCCATAATATGTAATGTGGGATAAATATGTAAAAATATGTAGTATCAAATTTTAATATATTAATGGTAATCAATGATGGGCAGGACATGTAGAACATATGGGCGAATCCAGAAATGCATATAGAGTGTTAGTTGGGAGGCTGGAGGGAAAATGACCTTTGGGGAGGCCGAGACGTAGGTGGGAAGATATTAAAATGGATTTGAGGGAGGTGGGATATGATGGTAGAGATTGGATTAATCTTGCTCAGGATAGGGACCAATGTGAGGGCGGCAATGAACCTCCGGGTTCCTTAAAAGCCAGTAAGTAATGGTAATTACAAGATTCGCGAATATTTATTATTTATATATGGTTAGGTTGAAAGGAATATAATATGTAATTACATAAAAATCCGGTCCCTAACTATCACCACCACCTCACAATCACTTCCTTACGAGAAAGTGTCCATTTTTACCACCCACACT
This sequence comes from Periplaneta americana, assembly GCF_040183065.1. NCBI lineage: Eukaryota > Metazoa > Arthropoda > Insecta > Blattodea > Blattidae > Periplaneta > Periplaneta americana. The sequence continues at coordinate 115,515,575 of NC_091132.1, read as the reverse complement.
GCAACATAATCATCAGCAGATAGCAGTAGCTTCATATATAATAAGCAGGGAACGGATTTATATGGACTAAAAATATATGAAATATGTAAATATATATGTAGTTATTTTTACCAAAATATGGAATTAAATATGGACTTAAAATTATAAAAAAATGACTATGTACGTTAAATATTGGTACATTTTAATCAAACTAAACAAAAAATATAATGGACGTACCTTATCTTCCAATGTAGTTTCAACAAAACACAATTTTTATTGTCTGTTACCATAACAATAGGTTACAAACATTTCTTTCAAGTGCTGAAAAGTGAATCTTCTTCTATTGTCTCTGAGGATAGATTTATACTGACTAAAAGAGCGTTCGACGTCACAAGAAGTAACTGGTACATAATTCAATTTCACAATGTCTGCTGGGGATAAGTCCAAGTTAATCTTCACTGTTGATTCACCACTCATCACAGCAACAACCTTTTGTAGTTCTTCATATCCAGGGTTTTTTGAAAGTACAGTGTCCACCTTAGCTCTTACTGCATCTGCAACTTTACCTCTACCACGATTCAGTTGTTCCACAGTACTATTTATAATTTCAAAACTTTCAGATAGTGAAAGGTGCCTATTTTGGAGACTTTTGAGCGTTTTTATGATGCATGAAAATGTATGCTGAATGTGAGCTAAGTCATTCTTCACACTTATGTCACAGGTAACTGTTTTCGCAGTATCAATTGAGACTGCATCTTCAGAGTCCAATGCAAGGAGAACATTGTTAATAGAGTCTATATGTTCGGCATAATATTCAACTGCTTCTAGCCATGTACCCCATCTAGTTAAAATTGGCTTTGGTGGCAATGGAATTTCAGGGTACATTTCTTTCAACACGTTAACTCTACTGGGAGCTTTGAGAAATACTTTTTTCACTGATGAAATCAACAAATCTACTTTAGGGAAATTGTCTCTGACCACTTCTGCCACACGATGAAATGCATGCGCCACACAAGTAAAATGAGTCAATTTAGGATATACAACAGATAATGCTTGTCCAGCTTTGACCATATAAGGGGCAGCATCGCTAATAAAGAATAACACATTATCGTACATAATACCCTTTGGCCACAGGATACCCATAGCTTCGTTGAACAGTTTAACTATAGTTTTGTTATTGCACTTTTCTAGAACATCACAATGTAAAAGAATTCGTTCAGAATATTGTTCACTTAACAAACCGATAACTACATTACCAACAAGTCTACCTTCTTTGTCGGGAGTCTCATCAATGGAAACCCAAATTGAACTATCTTTAATTTCATCTCTTATCTTCTGTATTGTCTCATCGTAGATGGATGGAGCATACGTCTTCCTAAGTGTTGACTCATCCGGGATTGTATGTTGAGTATATTTTTCAAGGAATTCCCTGAAGACCTTATTCTTTAGTTTGTAGAGAGGAATATCAGCAGAGATGAGAGAACGGCACAGGTCGATGTTAAACTCAGATCTTACATTCGATGTTGTTGGTTGTGTTAAAAACAATTGTCTCTGCTTGGAATTTAGTTGTTTGTTGGCCTGATGTTTACTAGTTGTAATGTGTTGTTGCACCAGGAACTTTTGTGTAGATGATACTGCACACTGACACAAATTACAAAATAATATTTTATTGTCAGTTGATAAACCATCTTCTTTAAATTCTGAAATGTAACTTGTTAGTTTTGATTTTAAATTGACTGAATGACGTACTTTTGGCATATTTACCGTCTTTATAGTATGATTTACAAAACTGAACCTATGTGTACTCTGACTGGCATTTAACTGTTGAGCTGCACAACTGAAGTCTGTTAAAAATTTTAAATTAAATTAATACAGTTTTGTAACTTACTTTCCCATTGTTGATAGGACTGCTAATTTTCAAATAACTCTGATGTTAAAGGGATTACTGAACATGTGTTTAAATCTCTATTGTTGAAATGTATTTTTAAAAGTTAATGGAATTTTGTTTTGTTTTATTGTTAAACCTAATATAATATGGACTGTTTTATATGAAATATGGAAAATATATGGAAATTAACGAAAATATGTACTAAACTCTAAAATATGGAAAAATATGGAAAATAAAAGTAGGATTTTTCAACCCTACACATTGTGAAACATAAAGATAATGCAAAATATAAATTATATTAGCTTTATAAGTAAATATGTATTTACATATAAATCCTTTCCCTGATAATAAGTCACTTTATTTGCAAACATATTTAATTTAGAGAAAAATAAAGTAACAAAGTAAATAAAGAAATACAAGGCAGAAATTACAAAACAAAGAAAGTTACAAGAAAGAAATGCAGAAAAAGAGAAGGGGAAAAGGAACGCATATAGAAAAATTTATTACAACAACGAAATAATGGAATGTCAAAATAATGTTACAAATTTAAACCCAAGCAGAATAGAAAAAAAAGTACTTGTTTAGGAATATAAAAAAAAAAAATTCATTGAAAAACTAACAGGAGCATGGACTATTACTAGTGAAGTTGGCGAGCAACCGTTAGCTCCGAATTAGAAAATGAGTCATCAATAGTCTCAGTCACAAGAGAAACCTAATTTCATTAAAGTTACAATTACCAATACAAGTTCTGGTGTAAATTTTTTTATTTTATTGGGTTATTTTACGACGCTGTATCAACATCTAGGTTATTTAGCGTCTGAATGATATGACGGTGATAGTGCCGGTGAAATGAGTCCGGGGTCCAGCACCGAAAGTTACCCAGCATTTGCTCGTATTGGGTTGAGGGAAAACCCCGGAAGAAACCTCAACCAGGTAACTTGCCCCGACCGGGATTCGAACCCGGGCCACCTGGTTTCGCAGCTAGACGCGCTGACTATTACTCCACAGGTGTGGACTCTGGTGTAAATGTCTGACCCCTTGTTGAATGCATGCCTTACATCTCTTGAATAATTTATGAGACACGCTGTCGCTCCTTACATGTAATTTCTAATTAAGTAATTAGTGATATTTGTAAGAAATTCTTTTCCAGATTCTGCAGTGTGCGAGAATTTGTTTTATACACTTTATCTTTGAGATGTCTCTGCTGATAAAAATTACAGGGGATATTGCTGGTCGCAAATTATGGCTTATCCGGTAATAATGCTCAAGTTATCAATAGCAGAATACTGTAATGTTTACAAATGTATACTTGTTGTTGACAACAATTCCAAGGAACTTTCTTATGAATCTAATGTGGCACCTCATATAAGATTTCGTTTTCATGTATACATACAAATACATTGTCTAATACCTTATACCATTCATATTGCATCACTGAAGCAAATACGAGGCGTGTTCTTAAAGTAAGTTCCGTTTTCAATTATAGCTGTCACATCGCTGCAATCGTTATTTTGCGCATGCGTGTTTTCTTATTCAGTCCTCAGGCAAGCTGTACATGCAGTTTCAGAACTTCAGTCCGTGTGTGTGGTTAGTTGTGATCAGTTTAAAGTGATGGAGCACCCCGCCGACTATGAGATGCGGTCTGTCATCCACTTCTTGAATGCGAGAAACATCAAACCAGCTGATATTCATCGTCAACTTTGTGAGGTGTATGGTGATGATGCCATTAGTGATGGAATGGTCAGATGGGTTAGAAAGTTCAACAAGGGCCGTGTCTCTGTGCATGACAAACAGCGTACCGGTCGGCCATCTTTGATCAATGACGATTTGGTGCGTGCTGTCGATGAAAAAATTCATGAGGACAGGAGGTTCACAATTTCTTCGTTTTCCTGGAATTTTCCACAAATGTCGCAGAGTGTTCTCTACAAAATTGTGACAGATCGATTAAGATATCGAAAATTGTGCTCACGATGGGTACCCAAGATGCTCACCGAGGAACACAAAACCAAACGAGCTTCCAATGCACTGAGCTTTCTCACACGTTACAGTGAGCAAGGCGATGAGTTTCTTGACCATATCGTGACAGGTGACGAGACTTGGGTGGCTCACATGACACCTGAATCAAAGCAGCAGTCCATGGAATGGAGGCACACTGCATCGCCAAGGAAAAAGGAATTCAAACAAACCATGTCACACGCAAGATCATGTGCACTGTTTTTTGGGACAGAAAACGAGTCTTACTCATCGAATTCTTGAAACCATTAATAGAGAAACCTATTGTTAGACCTTGAAGAAGCTCCGTCGCGCAATTCAGAACAAGAGACATGGGATGCTGACCGATGGAGTTGTGTTGCTTCATGACAATGCTCGGCCACACACAGCTCGTGACACCCAAAATCTCATCTCGAAATTTGGCTGGGAACAAATTGACCATCCCCCCCTACAGCCAGGATTTGGCTTCGAGTGACTTTCATCTCTTTCTGCACCTCAAGAAGTTCCTCGGTGGTCAACGTTTTGATGGCGACGATGAAGTGAAAACAGCAGTGCGGGAGTGGTTCACATCGCAGGTAGGCGAATTCTACAATGAGGAGATACAAAGACTTGTGCCACGACTCGATAAATGCTTCAATAATGGTGGAGATTATGTTGAGAAGTAATTGAAGTGTGGGGAATACAATGCAACAAAAATGGTTTGTAAATATCTTCCTGTTTACTTACTACACCCTTTTTGGAACTTACTTCAAGAACACGCCTCGTACACTGATGAACATCTTATTTCTTGCAGCTTACGTATCAAGAAGATGCGGTTCATTCTGTTAGTGAGAAGTGTAAGCAATAGTTATAAATAAAACAGAGTAACTTCCCTTAGCGAAAGGTCACAGGTATTTGTCCACTGAGCAGCAAATGCTGATCAATAATACTGCTAATGAAAGTGAGTGTTACTCGGGGCTCAAGGAGGTATTTCTACTGAGATGTATTAAAAATGATATGGCAATAGTGAACCAATCAATGAAATGAGAGTAGTAGGGAAAACCCATGTACCATATTTACGCAATTATGTGTGTTTGTGTGTATGCCTACCCAATTCGGGCAAATCGTAAAACAGCGAACGTTAAGCTCTGCCCATGACCCCTTTCCACTTTTCCCCTACAAGCTCACAGCACACTCTAGCGGGAAAGAGTGGAAATAGGGGTTTAGGCTGGGATGACATCTAGTGGAGGAAAGTGGAACAAAAAAAAATGAATGCGGCATCTACGAAGCAAAAGCGGAAGTTCGTCCTGTTTCCCTCTCCAGCCTCTCCTTCTCTCTTTCTTGCTTCATGTCTCTCTTTTTTTTTTCTTATGACTTAGAGGAGGATAGTATTCGATCCAGTGATCTTCCTAACAAAACGCACGCATGCTTTTTGGTCACGCTTTAGACCTCTCGGCTACTGAGACGAGTTGGTGGTAGAAGGGAAAATGAATCTATTTATGTTCAAAGGAACTGCCATAACATATTGCAGAAATGCAATGTGTGTCGTTGGATATGTCTTAGTACGTATGTGGTTGTTGTCTAATGCACATCAATTTGGTTGTATTGTGTTGTTGTAAAATATGAAATCCATGCGAGGCGGTAGGCAGTGATTCACCGAAGCGGGGCAGATAGTAGAGAGAGAGAGAGAGTAGGCGAGCGAGGTGCTATGCGGTGAGGGTGGGGATAACTTCTCCTACTGGCATTCACTGTTTTACGATTTATCCCTCACTTCACTTACGTGATTCGGGATCCACATATTGCAGATAAATAGTAAGACTGTAACCCATTTTCAATTAGAACACCATTTCAGCAAGCCACACTGTGCATGAGTTTATCTGTGGAGAGTTATGTCGTATACTACGGTGAGTGTAATTATAAGTGTAGTGCAGGGAATGAGTGAGAATGATGATGATGAGGAAGGGAGAAGGGGAAACCTAGTGCCGACACATAGCCTACTCCTGTCTTATAGTACTAAGGGGAACTGCCAGGTTTAACATCCCCATCCAACAGACAAATCACTATCAAAAGTAATATATGTACTGTGGAGAGATTTGGGATTTAACCCAGGGATATTGGTGCACAATTTAGTGATCAGAAGTTGTGCACTGCCACCTCTCCTAGTCCCGAGGTAGAAATTTTACAAGAAAATCTCTGATCTTACCGGGAATCGAACCCGGGCCAGCTAGTCTGGAGACAGATGCTCTAACTTGGCGGATTTATTTATGCTATTATAGTATGCACCTTTTTTGACAAAATGTCGTCCTGAAAACCAGGAACCATATTATATTCGATGGCTATTATATTTGCATCCAAACACTCAGACATGAACAAATTTAAATTAATGCTCAATTTATGCTATGATACATGGTGGGAAACTGATGGAAATGGCATTACGAGTTCGTGTTTTCTCGTCTCTTGTACACTTTTCAATCGTAATTTCATGTCCATTTTTGACAACAGTTATTATTAATATGAATATTATTTTAAACTACGGTAAAAACTTAATGACACTTTTATTTTGTTCTGAGATTTTTTGTACACAACTTTTAACAATTGTGCCTCTTTAAATAAACTAAAGAAATTAACAACAATACGATTCCTTATGAAAAAGTGGCATGACATTACCCATTGTCAATGTATTGACATCAACCCAGACCTGTTCACCAGAATTTCCAGTTCTCATACTGCAAGTGAGAATGAATATGATGTATAGCTGTAGGTCAGGGTGCCTTTATAACCTGTCTTCATAATATTATTTTAATCTTGAATGTTTTAGCACAAATGCGTATTATATTCGCCAGTAATTATTCTGGATTTTAGGATAAAAAAATTGGGATGCATATTAGTGGGTTTGTAGTGTTTTTGTTTTGCATGTTGGTTCTCCAGTTGCTATGGGTTTATTTATCGATTGTCATTTTTTATTTGAAGTTCAATTGTTGTGATTGAGTTTACATACTGAAGTTTTCATTTTTGCAGATAGGGAGTGGAGCCGTGGATGTTACAAAATGAAGTGTCAAATGGAGAAAGTGGAACATTTCCGACATATTCTTCTTTTGGAATTTAATAGACAGGCAAAAGCAGCATAGGCGGCCAGAAACATTTGTGCCGTGTATGGGGACAATGCTATTGGAGAGAGCACGGCAAGAAAATGGTTTTCTTGTTTTAAGAAGGGTCGTTTTGAGATTAGTGACACTCTGCATTCAGGAAGACCTTCGGGGTTTGTTGAAGATCGTTTAAACATATTAATTTACAATGATCCATGTCAGTATATCCGAGAACTGGCAAATGAGATGAACTGTGACCATTCCATCATCGTGTGACATTTGCATTCAATGGGCAAGGTTCAAAAGTAAGATGTATGGGTACTACCGCATGCTCTAAGCCAAAACCACAAAAATCAGCAGGTGGCCATATGTGCATGCATCTTTGCTTGCTGGTTCGTGAACAACATCAAACATTCCTAACCAATATCGTTACTGGTGACGAGAAATGGTGTCTTTATGCTAACATAAGGAAAAGAAAGGAATGGTTGAACTCAAAGAAAAAAGCAACTCCCTGTACAAAGGCCAGCGAGCATCTACAAAAGATGTTATGCATCTAATGGAACTGCGAGGATGTGCTGTACTACAAATTGCTTCCCCGAGGTGTAACCATCACTGCCTATTGCCACCAACTGAGACATCTTGTACATGTAATCCAAGAAAAACGACCAACAAGACTGCGTGAAGTGATGCTACTCCACAATAACACCAGTCTGCACTCTGCTAACCTGACACAAAACACTAACCAGGAGTTGGGTTGGGAAGTCATTCCACACCCATCTTATTTACCAGATATTATGCCCTCAGATTTTCACCTTTCCGCTCTCTATCAAACAACCTTCAAGGAACTTCCTTTCTGAATAAAAATGCGCTCTGAACATGGCTTGATGACTTCTATAACTCAAAACCACTCAATTTCTACAGGCGCGGAATCAAAAAACTACTCCAGTGTTGGCACACTGTTGTAAATAGTGAAGGACAATATATTGTTAATGATTAACTTCTCTCTTATGTGTTTAGTAAACTTATGGAAAATCGCTATGGAATTATGCACCAACCTAATACATTCGAGTAAATACAGTACTTACGGAAAACTATTTCACAATACCATTTTGTTCACCACATAATTATAACGGGATCTATCAAGGATAAAAACCCTGGTTCATTTAATACGAATTAAATTTATCAATAACTAAAGTAAATCTCGATCTTATGAGCAGAAATGAACTGAGTTAACTTCTACATACCTTGTCAGGTGTAAAGGCAAAGCTATCCAGTGTGATTAGAAGCTGTAGGATTCTTTCTTGTAGAAGAGCTACTGATTCCTGAGCCTCTTCATTTAATGCAATATTTTCTATATCAGCCAAGAAATTAGTGGAACTTGGAATGTCCAACATGTGAGGAAAACATTCATTGTAGAACAATAACAAATCTATTACTGACAAAAGATATGAACTGATGCTAGGTTCTGGCAAAGCATCTGTTAATTGAGGACTATCTTCCTCTTCATCTTCCTCAAATGATGACAGTTTCCAGAGAGATATCATCATTTCATTATTTGGGAGTTGCTGAAAAGAGACATATAGTTTCATTTAATAATCTGTCATTCCATCCATATAAGATGAAAATTTTTCTTAAATTCTGAATTCATTTCCCATTAACAGCTTATAATGAAATAGTACATTATGCAACGAGCCTATAATGGTAGTAATTAAGACGCGAGTATGTTTATGAAATGAGCGCGAGTTTCATAATTTTCATATGAGCGTCTTAATTACCATCATAGGCAAGTTTCATACGACTTTTTATGCTCGACCATATTTCTAACTTGAAATTATTCATAAGTATTCATGTTATTGTTATCTAAGTGAGGAGCGGAACGGACCTTGCCTGCAATAGCCTACCTCGTAAATTGTGAGATGTGCGCAGATGCAAAAGTATTGATTTTTTCCGAGAAACAGATGTCGACGACCTTGATATAATCTAGAGAGTAAAAGAAACATTAATCTTGATATAATCTTGAAATTGAATTATACATTGAAAAACGAGATGACAAATTGAATTTATTTGAATATTATTTACAATTAACGCTAATTATTATAGTAACAGAACTGACTTTATTTCAAATGTAGGTTATTTATTGTGCAATTGATGAAATCGATACTTGCGCTTTCACATGGTGCTTTCTGATTGGCAGAACACCTGAACTTCAATGAATAGGTGTACTTTAATGAGGTCCATTAAAGGGCTGCTACCAGGTGTATAATTACTACATTTCGGCATGGTCGAGCATAAAAATCTTTATTAAATAATATAACAGCACAAGCACAACAGAAATTATGTTTTATAAATGTGTATGGACATAAACAATCGAACATGAATATAAAACTAATACTTACTTATGGCTTTTAGAGAACCCGGAGATCAATTGCTGCCATCACGTAAACCTACCATCAGTTCTTATCCTGAGAAAGATTAATCCAGTCTCTACCATCATATCCCACCTCCCTCAAATCCATTTTAATATTATCCTCCCATCTACGTTTCGGCTTCCCCAAAGGTCTTTTTCCCACCGGCCTCCCAACTAACACACTATATGCATTTCTGGATTCGCCCATACATGCTACATGCCCTACCCATCTCAAACGTCTGACTTTAATATTCCTAATTATGGCAGGTGAAGAATACAATCCGTGTTGATGGTATTTCCTGCTTCACATTTATTACACTAACATTCGATATTTCCTGGGGTTTAATGAACAACGTTTATAGATTACAATTTACTGGTCTCTCCTTCTAGTTGATGAAGGAGTGTATATTGTATGACACTATCTTGCACATCTGTTTTCTCACAGTACTGCATTCATAAATAAATTCATTACAATCCTCAAGTCAATAATTTCCCTTCTATATCATGCAATGAAATACTGACTAATGGCCATTTACAAAAATTTAAGTATACCTTCATAATGCTCTGTTTAAGGGCATGGAGGGTAGAATCATCAATAAGATTCCACCTTTTTACAGAGGTAATGAAATCACTGAACTGTCTCAACATCACAAGCAGTAAGCTCAATGCTTCATATCTGATGATCAGATATTTATTTTGTAGCATCCCTGAGCCAACTGCCTTCAACACTGGTGATGGCAGGGTTAGAGTTTGTATTATAAGGGTTAACTGGTGCACTGTCAAACCATCTGCATATGGTTTTAAGTGTTGCTCTGGAGACATGCTCTGCACAATCTGAAAAGTAAAAACAAAAAAATGACAAAATGATATATTTTAATTAACGCTCATATATTTTTAATGTAAAGCAATCACAGAACATAATCATTCTTTGTAGTCATGTATTCAACATAATGAACTTTTTAATTCTTATGTTGATCAACAGTTTTCACAAAAATAAAATATTTCGTCCTTACCTGCTTTACAAAATTCATAGTTTTCATCCATCTGTTGGAAACTCGAGGCTCTAAATACGGTTCCACATTTGCTACAACACATTTCATGAGGTCAGGACAAGATACGAGAATCTTGACAATCAATTCGGCCATCTCTTCATGTTCCCAAGGTTTCTCCAAGTTCTGTTCAAATAAAAAATACAGCACATAAATAACATATGCACACAAAATAAATACAGTACAAAAGTACCTTTTATTAATGTTGTCTTTAACTGCATTTTTTGTTTTCTTTGCATGTACAAATTTATAAAATGAAAACCAACATATTTCAAGGAACCATACAACGATTAATTACTAACAAATTACCTACTTTACAGGATATTCATTGAAATACGAAATAAGTTAAATCTTGTTATTTATTAATAATACACTAATGTTTGTGGAAATTGCAACACCAAGAAGGATACATGAGACTGAAATGAAACTGATACCACATGTACATGACAATACACAAATGATTAGAATTACAGAACTGTACATGATCTGTGAGCGTGAGATTTCAGTACGGTGTGAAGCCTCCATGCACTGCAATCAGAGCCTCTAAGTGTCCTGGCATGAAATCAGAGAAGACCTGAATATGTTCCTGGGGAATCTCCCTCCACGCAGTTTGTATGTAAGTCCACAAAGCGTCAAGAGTGGGTGCTGGAGGACCATGACGAACAAGTTGCCGACCAACCATATCCCAGACATGTTCGATGGGCGACATGTCTGGTGAATGTGCAGGCCAGGGAAGCAGTGATACCCGTTGTTCTACGAAGAAGACTTGCACAATCCTCACCACATGTGGCCGGGCATTGTCCTGCTGAAATATGGCATGTGGAGTTGCCTGAAGGAGAGGCAGTACCTCGGGCTCTAAAACCTCCCTAATGTAGTGGTTGCTATTCAGATTGCCCTGAATACGTAGGAGGCGAGATCGCATGTTGCATCCAATGGTGCCCCACACCATCACACTAGGCGTCTGTCCACTATGCCGCTCAACAATGCAAGCTCACAGATTGTGTTCACCACAATAGCGTCTAACACGTATGCGGTCATCATTGTAGGACAAGTTGAAGTGGAACTTGTCCGAAAATACAGTGAAACCTCTCCTTACGGCTACTCCTCATATACGGACAGATTTTTATGTCCCAACTGAAATAATATAGAAATAATGATAAATTTAACTCTCGTTTATGGACACTCTCAGACATGGACACGGACAGCTCTTTCACAGTTCTAAAGCTTGCTTTACCTCCTAACTGCGGACAGAACTTGGATTTCAAAACCTAATGTGTTACAAAAATGGAAAATTTAGTTTTGAGAACTGTACAAGAATTCCTTAACATGAAAGAAGACAGTAAGTGTCTCATAGGCTACTACTAGCCCAGCTGGCTACCCCTTGTTAGCTGGAAGCGGGTGGATAAACAAAGTCATAACATTTAACCTGTCTGATGGGTCCAAGGTTTCTGCGATCGTGAAATTGTATTCGACACATGATAGGGTTAGTAGGATTATTCTCTGCACTTCAATCAGTTGTTCTGTTTCGAGAGACATGGCACCTGCACGTAAAGGTTAATTTGAAAACTGTAAATTACAGTACTGCATAACTGTAGCCCTAGAATAAAATTGCATGGCACAGTACTGTATTTTCCTTTTTCGGTCTTATCTACTGTAGCTAAAAGTTGCAAAGAATTTACTGTAGTACAGTAAACTGTATTTAGAATTAAACTATAGTAATACATTTCATTTAAAGCATGGAGGGATACATAATGAATATTATAAATTTACGGTTAGATTGAGGAGCCTCCCTCCCAATAAAGGACACCTCCCAGATGCGGACAAATTGTTACGTCCCTTCGATCTCCGTAAATGAGAGGTTTCACTGTACTACATTTTGCCACTCAGCACACCAGTGACAACGTTCACGTGCCCATTGCAGTCTGAGGTGTTGGTGGTTTCTGGACAATGGAAGCCGATGAAACAGCATGCGAGCCATTAGTCCAGCCCTCAAAAGATGGTGACGAACCATTGATGCAGACAGGTCCACACCCATTGCAGTATTCCAATGTCGACTCAACACTGTGGATGAAGCTGTATGGTCTGTCACAGCCATGTGAACAAGCCAGTCATCCCGTACTGTGGTCACATTATGTGGTCCAGTACCCGCTCGTCTCTGCGTATGACCCTCTTCTATCCACTGGATCCACACATGCATCACTGTCGTAGCAGCATGCCCTGTACGAGCCGAAATGTCACGGTATGACAAACCTGCTTCCTGGAGACCAACTATTGTGCCCCGTTCGAACTCACGTGCTGATATTGCGCCCTTCCACATCGACGAGGCATACCTGCACTTCGTTTGGAAGCTCTGCACCGACATCAATTATTGGTGGTACACTGTTCTACACATCTCCTGAGTTTGGAGTCGTTTGGGCCATTCTTTCTGGATGTTGCACTTTTCACAAACAGAAGTGTTTGTTTATGCAGGAAATGTAATATTAAGGAACGAAACTAATAGTGCTAGTGGTCTCTGGATAAACTTCGGGGCTTATACCGCGTTGTCTTAGTCTTCGTGGCTGATGTTTCGACTGTTGTGTTGTGGTCATCTTCAGAGCTGAGCAAATTGGATAAAGAATAGTGTGCGAGCTTGTATATATATATATATATATATATATAGAGGAGTCTCAATGGGGGGAGGACTTTCGGTGATAGGTCGTAGGTTCTCCTTCTGGCATTTGATTGGTTCTTCATTGTCCAATCCGATTGAGGTCTGTATGGAAGGAAGTATTTATATTAAAGACTGGTTCTCATAAGGTCCGAAAGAGTGACCTTGATTCTGTGCCCGATGTCCGGATGAAGGGGCGCCGCGTACATGTGGAGACCTGGTTTCTCGTTCCTAAGAATGATCTTGGAATAGACTTCCCCATGAGTTGCTGAGTTGTAACCCATCGTCATTGTTAATGTAGTTGGGGTGTAGTTTGATGTGGATGGCTTTTTTGACCAGTCTTCTGTATAAGTTGTCTTCTTTATCTATTATCTTGATACTGTCGAATTCGATGGCATGGCCTGAATCTGTTGAGTGTAAGGCTATAGCTATTTCTTTATCCAATTTGCTCAGCTCTGAAGATGACCACAACACAGTGGTCGAAACGTCAGCCACCAACACCAAGACAACGCGGTATAAGCCCCGAAGTTATCCAGAGACCATGTACACCAGCTGCGGAAGCCTACGCGAACACTTAATAATGCTAGTATTTGTTTATTTCTAACACCACCAGATATCAACAATTAGGCTCAGCTAATCTCACAATGTCAAGAATTCAATTTCCACCTTAACAGTGAAATTCATTGTCATCATAGGATAGCAGATGAAGATTATTATTAGCAGCATAAAAACCTAGTATATTTCGTCTAGAACACACTCATTCAAGAAGTGAGTCCTTTATTTACAGGTACCATAAATCTAAGACTTGGGATTCTCTGACTTTACTTCTTTTTCAAACAAGGCCATCCTTAGAACTCAATGGTTTCCAGTGCATCTAGATTCAGCTGTCCTCTATAAATTTTCTGGACTTCAATAATCTGGTTGTGTTAAATATTCCAGTCTCAGGTAGGGACACCAGTAAAGTGAAATTTTGTACCCAATGACTGAATGAATCAATGAAAGATGAAGAAAAAGAAATATGGCTAACAGAATTTAATTTTGACAAAGGCGAAAAGTAGCTGCTAAATTTTGCTTGGAATCCTCTCACTCAAGAACAGAGTTTTACATGCTATAAATTTAAACATGTGACACTGGGTTTATTATCTTTTTCAAGAAAATTACGCTAAAAATTTTAACACTCTTAAAAATCCTTTGAAATCATAGCTTTGGACTGAATAACAAATATGGTAAACAACCACCAAAGATATCATATTAAAAGTTCTTTAAGAACACACTAACTTCAAAATGAAGTTGAACCTAGTGATTTAAAATCTGAAGAATTAAAGGTTTTAAACTGGACGAGTGGAATGGCTTTTTCAGATGACAATATCCAAAGTACAATTTTTTCCATGAGGGAAACAAAGATGCAAGTTCTATATTACACTAAGTTCCGCCCACCATCTCCTTTTCATCAGGATAATGAATTCCTCTTTAAAGGTACTCCATACTAAACAAATGGAATTCTCTACACCAGCGTTTCTCAAACTTTTTTGAAGTGGGGACCACTTTTTTAAGTCAGAACAGTTTTGCGGACCACCTTACTCTTGTTCCCTTCGAAAGACAATTTGATCATTTTTGTAGTATATTTTAATAACAGTATTCTTATATTTTAAAATAGAATTAATTAATTATAATACTTTTCTAATTATATTTTTTTGTAGCCAATCACAAGTAACTTATAACAAATTCTGTGCATTGTTGATTCATCGCTTGCCTGTTAGCAGTTAGTTGTTTAAAATCCTTCTTATGTGGTACATGCTAGTAGTTGTCCATATCACTGTTAAATAGTGCACATTATAAATAATGGAAAACTGGCTTCGATTCGGATCTTTGAAAAGAAAGGAACATGATGATACGCTTCATTTAGGCAGTGCTAATAGTTCCGAAGCTGTGTGTGAAGAAATATATTAATTATAGTGCCATTGAAGAAATATCTAATCCTAGTGGTAGCTATTCAAAGAAAAAATATTTTCGTAAATATGACAAGAGTTATTTGGAACTTGGATTTACTTGGTGTGGCAATGAGAATGAACCAAAACTCGGAGCATTGTTTGTTACGAAGTGCTTTCAAACGAGTGTATGAAACCTGCGAAATTGAAACGGCACTTAGAGACAAAACACGCAAGTGTAAAAAGTAAACCTGTCGGATTTTAAAATAGGCGGAGTCTAAAATTTCTTACATCGTCATCTGGAAAAAAATAAAAATAAAAAAACTTAATGCAAAAACATGCCCGATTTTCAACAAGTAAAGATGCAATTTGACACGTTCTATTATTGGTGTATGACATACAGTACGTGTGTATTTCAATGTTCAGACTGGTGTCGGCAAAACTATCAAGAAAGTCATCAATACATGAAAAGGTTCGGTACTTTGGTCCTCTGTTATGAATTGGGTGGTCCCTAGCTGGGTTACAGGCTCGGCGCCAGATAAGCAGAGAAAAAGATGGCGAAAAATGCCACGTTCATAGTTCATAGTGCTTTAAATCCCGCTTTTGTTGCTGAGAGTAGAGTGGGAAGTGGGTAGATGGGTAGGGTAAGAAATTTCATAAAATATTAGTACAAGGAGAAAAAGTGAAAGGCGATTGCCATGTATCACTTCCAAACTCTGAGATTTTCAACTAAAATGTGATACACAATTCGTTTGAATTTTATTTTTTTCTGTCTTTTTTGAAGGACCACAAGGGCAGAACTCGAGGACCACAAGTGGTCCGCGGACCATAGTTTGAGAAATGCTGCTCTACACTGTCAGTCTATCAGAATTACAAAAAGTTCTTAGTTGCCTATATCTGAAGATAATGGAACCAACTACTGTATATACTATATATGGAATTATCAGAAGTTCTATTAAATATTGTTTAAAATAAAATATAAGTTACCATGAGTACTGACTGCAACAATTCATTATGCTTTTTGCCTGATGTTCCAATACTTTTATCGTGAAAAATAATTCCAAATTTATGAGATGTACACAGAACTTGAAGAAAATTATGGACAGCATCTGTTACGATCTGTTTGTCCTCTTCTGTTTCAACATCAACATCTTCATCCTAAAAAAATATATACATAAAATTATGGACTGGGATACATACGTTTGATTTTTGCAGTACAAAACACTATCCAAACACATTTATAGTGCACAGTATAACCAGTAAACAATTGAGTTGAGTGTTCAGGATGTGATGCAGGTGTGTTTTAGTATGTTTATAAATTTCATATTGTTCTAGGGTGTCAAGTTTCTGGTTTTTTGGCTGGATGTATAGTATTTTCATGTCGTTGTCTACGTTACTGTAACTATGGTTGGAGTCTGTGATGTGTTCTGCATAGGTTGAATTGTTGTGTAGTTTGGTTATGGCTATGATGTGTTCTTTGTAACATATTTGAATTGATCTTCCAGTCTGTCCAATGTAGAAGTCATTGCAATTATTGTATGATAGTTTGTAAACTCCTGTTAAGTTGTATTTATTTGTGTGTCTTATCTGTGTGTTAAGATGTTTTTGTAGTTTGTTCTGTGTTCTATATGCAATGTTGTATTTTAATTTCTTGAATGACGATGCAATTATGTATGTGTTCTTGTTTTCATATGTTATTGTGATGTATTTGTTTCTTTTCTGTGTTTGTGTGGCATTTTCTTGTTTGCGTTTAGTCTTTCTTATGATGTTGTCTATTATGTTGGGGTTGTATCCATTTTCCTGTGCTATGTATTTGATAGTCTTGTTGGTTCATAGGAATTTGATGAGTCTGCATATCATGAATCAGAATGCTGCATGTTTGTGTTGTGTGGAGTAATTGGAGGTACTGTGTATGTGTGTTACCATGGTGGTAGGTTTCCTGTAAATTTTGAACATGTCTTTGTTGATAAGTAATTGATTAAATGGCGATCTTACTCGTGTTAATTGTGTAACAATAAATCCATAAATTTCCTAGACATCACCATAACAAAAGTTGACAACAAACACACCTTCAAAATATACAGAAAACCAACCACCACACACATACACAACACATCTAATCACCCCACACAACACAAACATGCTGCATTGAGGACAATGATACACAGATTACTCAACATACCCATGAGCCAACAACACTACAATGAAGAAGTGAACACAATCAAATACATAGCACAAGAAAATGGTTACAACCCAAACATAATAGACAACATCATAAGGAAGACAAAACAAAAACTCAACAAACACAAAAGCACACAAAACACAACACAAACACAAGAACACAAGAAATACATCACACTAACATACGAAAACAAAAACACACACAAGATCGCATCCTCATTCAGAAAACAGAAATACAACATAGCATACAGAACAGAAAACACACTACAAAGACATCAAACAACACAAACAAATAAATACAACCACACAGGCGTATACAAACTCACATGCAATAGTTGCGACAGTTTCTACATTGGACAGACAGGCAGATCATTCCAAACTCGATACAAAGAACACATTAAAGCAATAACCGGAGGACACAATACATCTACATATGTCGAACACATAACTAATGCCAACCACACATACAATAACATAAATACAGACATGGAAATCCTACACATACAACCCAAAAACCAAAAACTCAATACACTAGAACAACATGAAATATACAGACACACTAAAACACACCCTAATCAAATTCTCAACACACAGATCAATTTCAGAACACACACACTATTTGACACCACATTTCAACACTTTTCAACAATCGAACGCACCCACACAACAGGCAGCGAAGTTCGAGATGACGCCGAGATCTAGTAGGCTCTGAGGATGGTGTGAAGAAGCACCGAAACAGCTGTAAGCCGCACATGCTTACACAATTAACACGAGTAAGACTGACATTTAATCAATTATTTATATTCAAGTGTTAAAAGTAGTGTACGAAAGATTCAACATGGATGTCTTTGTTGTCTGTATTTATTATTGTGATGTCTAAGAAATTTATGGATTTGTTATTTTCTAGTGTGTAGTGTAGTTTTGGGCGTATTTTGTTTATGTGTTTGTGTAGGTTTTCAATCTGTCTTTTGTTTCCTTTGTACAGTATTAGTATGTAGTCTACGTATCTGTGCCAGTATATGATGATGTTTGCGTGTTTGCTCTTGTCTTTGTTTAGAATGTGTTTCTGTTCTATGTTGTTTATGTAAATTTCGACTAGGATGCTGGAGACGAAGACAAGAGTAAACATACAGACAACATCATATACTGACACAGATATGTAGAAGGAATACTAATACTACACAAAGGAAACAAAAGACAGATTGAAAAACCTACACAAACACACAAACAAAATACACCCGAAACTACACTACACACTAGAAACAGAAAACAACAAATCCATAAATTTCTTAGACATCACCATAAAAAAAACAGACAACAAAAATATGTTTAAATATACACAAAACCCACTACTGCGGTAACACATACACAACACCTCCATTCACCCCACACAATACAAACACGCAGCATTCCGATCCATGATACACAGACTCATCAACATTCCTATGAGCCAATAAGACTATAACGAAGAAATACACACTATCAAATACATAGCACAGTAAAATAGATACAACCCCAACATAATAGACAACATCATAAGAAAGACTAAACGCAAACAAGAAAACACCATGCAAACACAGGAAAGAAACAAATACATCACACTAACCATAGGCAGAGAGAGAACAGTTTCCTTGGGGGGGTGGCAATGCAAAACCATAGAATCCCGATATAACAAGGTTATGGGGGACATCAATTACCTCCTCCCTCCATTATAACTTGACCGTGGTACAGTATATCAGAGTATGATCATTTAATAAAGGTATTTTCGGGGACATATTTCTTACAGTATTACATCCATATCCACAATGTTTCGGACCTAGTTCTATAGGACTTGAACTGTAGGTCTACTACAAATTACAATAGGACATAACTTAAAAAATCTACCTATTTTTCTCTCTCGTACACAAACACATGCATACAGCAATAACATTACGTAACAATGCTAACAGAAACTTTTTTATCTGAAGCTTACCCTCCTGAAGATATATGAAAAGTAAATTCTAATTATTTTACTTAATCTCACGTCCTTAAATTTACATGTTGTACCAGGCTCACTTTTCTTTTTTCTGCATTATTCTGCAGTATGTTATTCATATTTCTCCCAGTGGTGGCCTGAACATCTGCAGACTTCTAACACATGAGTACAGGCTGTTACACAAGAAACATTACAGTGCTTCCATTCCTCAAATGAGGTATACAAATTTTTATACATTCAGAAATTTAAAATAAATATTATAGTCCAGACACATGATCTGAAGACATTTATTCGTCAATTTGAGCACAGAAACTTAATCATAAACAAAAGCAAGGAAAATCTTTTGAATTCAATATTTTCTAATGTTAATAGAAAAATAAAGGTCAGACAAGTTTGGGGGGGGCAGTGCCCCCCATCTCCCCCCTCCCCATAACTCCGCCTATGACACTAACATATGAAAACGAGAACACATACAAATTGCATCATCATTCAAGAAACTAAAATACAACATAGCATACAGAACACAGAACTCACTACAAAAACATCTTGACACATAGACAAGACACACAAATAAATACAACTTAACAGGAGTTTACAAACTATCATGAAAAAATTGCAATGACTTCTACATTGGACAGGCTGGAAGATCATTTCAACTTCTACATTGGACAAACTGGAAGATCATTTCAAACACGTTACAAAGAACACATCACAGCCATAATCAAACTACACAACAATTCAACCTATGCAGAACACATCACAAACTCCAACCACAGTTACAGTAACGTAGACAACGGCATGAAAATACTACACATCCAGCCAAAAAATCAGAAACTTGACACCCTAGAACAATATGAAATTTATAAACATACTAAAACACACCTGCATCACATCCTGAACATTCAACTCAATTTCAAAACACACACGCTTTTCACCACAATAATGAACACACCCCACCACAACAGGAAACCAGAAGATAGCGCGGGATCTCCACTAGGCTTTGGACAATGAAGCACAAGACTTCGAAACTAGTCAAGCAAGATAAATCCTAAATATTAACACGGTAAAGAAGTTGGAAATTTAATCAGTGATATATAAGTGTTAAAAGTGTATATAGAAAATGAAGCAATTTCTTCAATAATTAAGTCTATAAAATGCTATTTTACAAATATTTTTGCTATAATTAATGCTATGATTTCACACCTCTACTAACAATGAAATAATACACTTATTCCTCCGACCATTTTTCATCTCAACTTGATCCCCTTTTCAACATTCCATTTTTTACTTGTGTACAGTCTTTAAAAAAGTTATATATTTTTTCTTACAATGAAAATATTGCAAATTTGAGTATAGTAATTCAATTTATATATTCCTCTATGAACTTGAAGTTCGCAAACACGTGTGGCCAAGTGTCACTACTATGAACCATGTTTTCGTTTATGAATGCTTTCAAAGTGTGATATAGTAGTGATAAGTTTAGCAGAGTGAATAAAATAGAATATATTAAATACGTAACAATGATAAAATTAAAATGACTTGAAAATTAAAAGTATTTGGGAGAGGGGGGGAGGGAAATGTCTTATAGTTACTTTGTCAAATACAAATTTCACAGAATATCCAGATTCAAACCCCAGTCCTCCACTTTTGTAAGAAGTTTCCTGCTAAATATTAATTGATGTATGTTTGGATCATTTTATTTCAAGTAATAAATACTCAACTAAAGAAAATTAATGTATACTCTTACCTCTACAATATCTTTCGCCTCAACATCTTGGCCTTTTATTGTAGGTTTCCACTTCAAAGGTCCTTTCCAATCATAAAGCGCAAAGAGAGACTTCACTACTGGTGTACTGAATGTGTGCAACTTACTTGTCTTGGAAATTGCCATATTCATCAGTATGTTGTCACACATTGTTGTTAGTACAAGATGCACTGTTTGAGAATTATCATACAGCAATCCAGGAATTATGCTTGTGAGAAAACCTATTCAAGAATAACACACATGTCATAATGTATTATTTTATATATTTTTTTATTTATAAAAGTAGTTGAAAACGGAATTTCAGAGATATCAACTGATACGTAAGTGAATATTCTGAACTGGGTAAATGTACGTCCTGACTGATTTAAGGAGTTTCTTGAAAATGTTAACTGATTACTTTTGCGTTTAATTAACTAACTCTCACATGTTTTAGTTGGAAACAAAGCATAAAAGGATTAATTTTAAAATTTATAATTAAAAATGTAACTACGGTCCCTATGTCCCCAACTACATTTCACTCTGTTTTACTAAGTTTTTCTCAGAATGTTTCGATTTGATTTTATTTCCTCGGCCAAGATTATAAAAATAAATAGTTAAAATAATTATGAAAGACAGGAATTGTTTAATTCTGAACTGAACTTTAACATAAAGTTTGTCCCCAAAAATTTCATAATGCCAGTCCCTTGAAATAAAAGAGCTACACAAAAGACAATTTTGCTTCATGTGGTAAATTTTAATGGTTGGTAGTGATGAGAGGTCAACATGGCGCCAGTTAAAAAACTTTTCGTCCATTGTCGTAATTTATTTTATTGAAAAAATACAAAAATCATCACTGATGACTGAATGTTATGTTTTCTATCGGTAACACCGGTCCCAGGTGGCATTAAATATAATTTGTATATATTAAACTTTCGTAGTATATGCAAAACGTTACAATGTTTGTCGACTAAAAAATCTAACCTCCATGATATTTTTAACGATTTATTTTGTCAGAACTATTGCGGAAATTAAACTAATTTGTAACAACGGTCCCTGTAATGTCGGTCCCTTTATTGTGGGACCAAGGTTTCATTTAACATACAATTATTAAATACTGGTGGATAAAGTAACTTCGAATATTATTTCATGTGATTGTTTATAAGAAAGAAAAAAAGTCTGATGATGGAAGTAGGAAATATGAATGGGAGAGGATACATAAGCAGAGGGCAAATATGACTGAAGAGGAGTTGCAGAAAAAAAGGGACTATGGCAAAGAATATATAAAAAAAAGAAAGAAAATAGCAGATATGACTGATCGTGAAAAAAGAAATGTTCGAAGACAAGTGAAATCTGAAGTACAGAAGTTTAGAAGATACCTTAAACAATGGGCTGTAAGGGAAAGGTAACAACAATCCCTTGGTTTTTTTTTAAATTAGAAAAATCTCACATAAAAATTTTTTTAAGCGCAACTGATACCAGAATCTTCAATAATAGTAGCAAATGTAACCAATGTGAGAAAAAAGTACACAATTTAATATAATATATTTTTTCCAGTTTTGTTATTCACATTTGCCCATTTCAGAATTTCACCCACGTGCAATTACAAGATGTCTGAAAAAATAAGACAATGAACGAAATGAATTTGAAGTTTTATAAGACAGTGCCGGTTCCTATGCCACTGAGACATGGATGCTAACAAAACAAGACAGACAAATAATTGAATCAGGAGAGATGCGTTTTCTGAGGTCTATGGTAGGAGTACCTCTACAAGATCAAAAACGTACAGAAGTTATCAGATGTGAGGTAGGAATTCTCGACTTGATACTGAAAATAAGACAGTAGGAAAAAACTGACATAGCATATTGTGGCAACCATTGCCTCGGGAGTCTATGCGCGCGTTCGGCAGATGTTGAAGAGCGGCGCGGCAAGGGAGAGAGAGTGAAGGGGAGGGGAGGGACGTAAGAGAAACACAGAATGATCGAGAACATGTGATTAAATAAATAAAGCGCGAGCAGCTTTCAAGTGTGTCAGTTTAGTCAGGTCCACACCTGTGGAGTAACGGTTAGTGCGTCTAGCCGCGAAACCACGTGGCCCGGGTTCGATTCCCGGTCGGGGCAAGTTACCTGGTTGAGGTTTTTTCCGGGTTTTCCCTCAACCCAATATGAGCAAATGCTGGGTAACTTTCGGTGCTGGACCCTGGACTCATTTCACTGGCATTATCACCTTCATCTCATTCAGATGCTAAATAATCTAAGCTGTTGATAAAGCATCGTAAAAAACCTACTAAAATAAAAAAAATAAAAAGTTTAGTCAGTTTTGTCAGCTGTGAGAGAGCTAGTTAGCAGAGACGTATCCAGTGGATCTGAGTTCGAGGTGCAGTGAACTTGAGTAACTGTGGCAACGTCCAGGCAAAGACAACGCGTCCGGAAGTCTTGGGTTCGACGTGCAGTGAACTGTATCTGAAAGTCTTCGGTTCGAAGTGCAGTGAACTGTTATCTGGAAGATTTGGGGTTCGATGTACAGTGAACTTGACTGAGTGAGCTAGAAGAACTAGCCAAAGCGAACAAACTGTGAACTGAGAACTGACAGTTTTGTTTTGTACATAGTGCTTTGTGAACATTAGTTGAGATTAGCAGTACATTGTTGTTCTTCTCAATAATCCACGTGAATAGTCATTGCCGTTCTGTGGAGTGCAGTAACGAATACTGTGTTGCTGTGTTGAATGGAATACCCATTGTTGACAGGAGTATGGTTGTTGTTGAAATAAAAGTCACATTATTGTTGTTGGAATAAAAGTTACAATATTAACAGAATGTCTTAAATGTGCTCAGCAAAAAATTTATGAATTACAGATCATGAAGATGAAGAAAGTTGGAGACCTCGACTCAGAGAGAGATAAAATCTGACAGAAAGAATATACTGAGAGGAGCGGGAACAAGCCAAGTGGCCCAAGTCACAAGCCAATAAACTATGTTACTATATGTGTATTTACCTTCATTGAATGTGGTGGTGTAATATTTCAATTCAATGTTTATCCAACATAATCTTGTGTAGTGTATAGACAACATTGAACATTTTGTATATGTAATGTGCACTTCATACAAGAAAACTGTAATGGTCCAGATCATACGAGTTTCTTCAAGTAACCATTCACTCCAGCCAATTCATTACAACAGATAACATGGCACTGTGCATTTTGTTTCATAATAACTTCATTAAAATGTACTCAAATTATTATTGTTGTTATTAACTACTCTGCAGTACATATAAGGATCACCTTCAGATTTATACAGATGGATCTCTAAATCCTAACAATGGGACATCAGGAGCAGGGTATTATATTCCAAAATATCAAGAAAATTATTTCATACCATGTTCATCCTCCTCTAGTCTTGACACTGAATTGCTAGCTATTGATGCTGCTCTTCAGTGTGTTACTCAAATTTCTGAAAAATCTATTAGCATACTTACCAACTCCAAGGGGGCTATATTTAATATAATTAAATATGTACCAAACCTATATCCACATAGAATTATTCCAATTTAGAAACAACTAAGTAAACTAAAAGAACTCCAAAAGGAAATAACATTTCAATGGATACCTGGAAACGAGAAAGTTGTTAATATTGCAAAACGGCAACATATTTGCAACCAAGACCTCTTCAAGTGATATCTCTATCCAGTGCTTTTGCTTCAGTAAAGTCTCATTTTACAAACCTACGGATCAACAACTGGCTCTCTTCTGACAAAGGAAAAATTTTACAGTCCGTACAAAAGAAACCAAATGACCTGGAAATGTACAAAAACTTGCCCAGACATGTTCAAACATTTTTAACAAGAGCCAGAACAGGTCACATTGTCACTCTATTGTACCTACACCGATTTCACATTTCTGATAATCCTACTTGTCTGTGGTGTAATAATCATGATGAAGATCTGGAACACATTCTTCTATACTGTCCATCCATAAACCACAAAAGAAGTAAATTAAAATCATCAATACCAGTTGCAAAAGACACAGCCCTGCAATATATATTGACTAGACCCCAACTCTGGCTACTAGCAACAGGCATCTATAATGAACATCGATCAAAATACTCCTCATTTCTCGTGAAAAACAACAACTGAATAGACTACAGTGGACTATAGTGGACTTCATGTTGTCAGCAAACAGCTGGATACATTAAGAAGATTGATTATTATTATTATTATTATTATTATTATTATCATTATTATTATTCACCAATTTCTTTATGAATTAGGCTTCAATTATTGTTCAGAATACGAGATTAGTCAAAGTGTTGATCACTCCACACTTTTAAGAGGAATTCTTGTCTTCTTTTAATCTTTGGTTTGTAGTTCAATATCTGTTTCGGAAATATTGTTATATTGTCATTCTTTGTATGAGTTCAAACCATTTCTGTCGTTATATTTTAATTAGTTCGTTTATTCCTGTTATTCATAGTTCCTCCCTAATAGCTTCGTTTTGTTTGTGGTCCATCAGTCTGTAATCCGCTACTGATCTTAAAAATTTCATCTCTGACACATCCAGTCTTCTCTCCTGCCCTTTTGTTAGATGTCCAGCATTTTGAACCATAAATTAGAATCGGCACAGCTACCACATTATACAATACCGACATTGTTTCTTTCTGGTATTTTTCTATTAATGTGTTTTTCATCATTTCACAGAAGTGTTGGAATTTATTTATCGCATTTTTTGTTTACATCCAAGTCTCTTTCATGTCTCACACTGCAGGCTAAATAATTCAAGTTATTCTCTTGTTCTATTATTATTATTATTATTATTATTATTGTTGTTGTTGTTACCGAACATTAGCTAAAATAAACAGCATATGTTCCAAAATACGTTGCTGTTTCCTCAAATGCAAACCTCCCTTGGTTAGAATCCAGAACATCAAATAACTTCATAAGCAACTATTAGCTCTTAAGACGATGATTACTTTCCAATAGATCATGAAAACAGCACTATTTGCAGATGATATAGTTTTGTGGACTTCCGGATCTTACAGACATAGAGACAAAATTCAAAATTCTGCTCTTAAAGCTCTAAATCAACTACATGAATGGAATACATCAAATTTGATGACACTCAATTTAAGCAAAAGTAACTACCAAATATTTTCACTTGGTAAAAAAGAAAGAGAATTCAATATCCAATACAATGGCCAACACCTTCCTAGGACTTATGAATCCAAATATCTTGGAGTTATTTTCGATAGTAAGTTAACATGGAGCAACCATTTGAAATACATTTCTGAAAAAGCTCGTAAAAGATTCTCCCTTCTAAAAAGACTAGCAGGAAAGAAATGGGGATGCTCTAGGAAAACTCTGAACACTACATACAAAATGTTTATACAGCCAGTACTGACATACTGCGGAGAAATTTTAATTACTTCACCTTTCATAAACGACATAGAATATGTTCAAAATCAAGCTCTCAGACTTATTATTACTGGTGGAATCAAAACTCCAATAGAGTCTATGAGATTCCTCACTAATATTAACAGTATCAAAATGACAATAGAAGAAAAAGCACTGATTCAATATGAAAAACTTATCAGATTACCAGGAAACAATTGGCATTCATACAGTCCTCTCTGTAGATTGAAAACTCAAAAAGTTTCATATCCATTGTTCAAGAATTAAAACAGTAAACCAATATCCCGAATTTAAAAGAAAACTTACAAATTAAACCAAACCCTTTAACTCTATTAAATATAGAATATAATCTAAATTTAACAGAAGAAATACTGAAATCAGAAGTAAACACTGAAATACTGAAACAATTGTCTTTAGAGACAATTAATATTAGGTACCCTCCACAAAACTGGCTTCATTTATACACCAACAGATCCTTGATCTTCAGAGAACAAGGTGCCGGTGCAGGTGTTACGTGCTGTCTCTTCTCACTTTATAGATCACTTGGATATGGAACAACAAGTTTTGATGGTGAAATCATTGCAATAAGTGAATGTCTCAGGAATCTTCTATGCCACATCAATAAATTTAGGAATGCAGTTATATTGTCAGACTCCAAAGCAGCTATTCTATCAATAGTCTCTAAACACACACCTTCATCTCAAACAGCAGAAATAACTAAAATGCTCTCTCAATTAATATCACTCAATAAAAGAATTGTATTCCAATGGATACCATCACATTGTGGAATCCTGGGAAACGAGAATGCGGATGCTTTAGCAAAGAAGGGCAGCATTGCTATGTACAGACCTGTTACTAAATCTATGTATTACTCTGTGAAGAGATTTATTAAATCTACATACTTAGACTTCAACAAACAAAATTTGATAACACAATCCCAAGGGAAAAAATGGAACTCTCTGCATCAAAATCCACAGTTAATTCCCGATTTACCACGAAAATCGTCTGTAGCTGCATTTAGATTGGCAACAGGCCATGATTGTTTGGCTAAACACCTGCATAGTATTGGAATATATCAGTCCCCTAACTGCCCATTGTGCAACTCAAACCAAGAAATGGATTCGGAACACCTCAAAATCTGTGCTTCATTGGCTGGTCATGATAATATCTTTGAAAAATATTGGAGTGCAAGAGATCAAATGACTTTATTGTGAAACGCCTGGCATTAGAAAACAACAACAACAACAATTTTCCAATAGATTCCAGCCCATGTAGGAGTGGAAGGAAATAAGAATGCTGACAAATTAGCCAAGAAAGGCACAGAAAAAAACTATACGTAAAAAACCACTTTCTCTAAACTCTTTCAAGAGACTCACTTCTAAAGAGACCTTAGAAGTCAATAGGAAAGAAACATTCAAACGGTCAAAAGAAAAAAAGTGGGAAGACATCGAAAAACTATGGAACTTGAATAAGAATAACCAAGAAATGAGGCAATAGCTACATTCAGATTGAAGACAGGATATGATTGCCTTGCTGTTCATCTCACGCATATGAAGATCTACCAGTCTAAAACATTCATCATATGCAAACAACGTGGATCGAAAAGCACCTTCTATCCTCCCAAGGATTAAATTACATTCTTCATCGAAACAACAACACTGCAGAACTATATTGGGATCCTCAAAGCAAAATGGAATAAAACCCATCAAGTCATAGGTAAAATGTTCCAGAATACAGAGAAGCAAACTTTTATTTGTGGCTATTTATTCACAATGATGTAAAATAGTTACTAATTCATGTAATATGTGATGTGCCAACCATTCGCCAAATATGACACAGGCATAAGATATATCTGATGTTATTGTAATCTATGTAGATGGGTTGTAGCAAAGAGAAAATGATGCAGATTGCTTTAGCCCAGAGATGTCAAAGTGCCTGTATTACGTGCTCATACTACAAGCAATACAAATCCAACAAGGTTCATTCCTTAGCAAGATAAAGTAGAATTATCGCACTTAAGGAAATGTTATGCGGGCTCTTTAGAGCATGCAGTGCCGGTGCAGGTGTTACGTGCTGTCTCTTCTCACTTTATAGATCACTTGGATATGGAACAACAAGTTTTGATGGTGAAATCATTGCAATAAGTGAATGTCTCAGGAATCTTCTATGCCACATCAATAAATTTAGGAATGCGTGATACCCCCAGTAATGGACATGCTAAGGTCGGATTTTCTTCAGTTGATTATTATTCATCATTAATACATTTTTCAGGTAACATTTCCATGTGTTTAAGTTTGCACACATCCCTATAATATTTCCCCAAAATGAATAACTTATATTCCCAATAATTTTAAAATAATAATTATTTTTTTAATGATGAGTTTCAGTACCAGAAATGGACAGGCCAATAACTCTCCATTTCCAGTAATGGACATACCGAAAACCAGTAATGGACATTTACAAAAATATGTATTTATTTTTTACCTTTAACATCAAAAGGAACACTTAAAACAAACAAGAATGATAGGACATTTTTAATCGAAGTATAATAATAGAATACCCTTGGATATCAACACTACAGATTATTTTTACATTAGAAAGAAATCTAAATTCAGATTATAAGAAATGTCAAAAATAATGCACAAGATAATCATATTCCTGTTATATAAGTGCTTAAGGAAATGGGTACCATATTAAACCAAACCAAGTTCATTTTCTGTTTAATTTAAACAACCTACTTGCTGCACGAATTTTTAACAATTGATTCTGATCAATTGTGAAAGGCCCATTACCCATTAATTTAATTGGGCCATGCAAAATGAATGACACATTAACATCTTGAATATCATCTTTAGAAGGCCAGTTGTAGGTATTTTCCATTATTTGTTTTAGAAATTTCATCCGACACAAATTCTCCTGAATTGAAATAACACGTCCTACTGAAGGCAAATGGTCATCATAATGGACTGCATAATACATTTCTGCTTGAATATCAATTTTGCCTTTTGCTATTGACGTGTCATAATTAGGGACAGTGTCATCATCAGAGTCAGTGAATACTATATTATCACTAGTATCATCACAGAGATTGTCATAGCACTCTTCAGTCTCGGTTTCAGTTTCTGAATATATGACCCGGGTTTTTTGTCTTTTCTGAGATAGTTTGGATTTGTTCTTCTTCTCATGTTGTTGGTTCTCTTTTTCTTTCTTCTTTGCTTCACGGATAAGGCGGTTCTTTTTCTTTTCCAGCTCCTTCTCAGTTTTATCCTTTTCCTTCTTCATGCAGTATTTCTTCCATTCATTTGATGTGATCACCGATGGTATTTTTTCAGTTTTCCTCTTATTTTTTGTCTTTTCTCGCTTTTCAGGCCAGAATAGTGCTCTCTTAAAAGGACTGCCGACACTAGATGTACTTTCCTCATCATCATCCAATCCTGTTTTGCTAGGTGTTGTTTCATTTCTGGTCTGAAGTAAATGACCTGATACTGATGGTTCTTCAGGGGACGTCACTGATACTGACTGATTCACAGGGAATGTCACCGATGCTGACTGATTCGCAGGGAATGTCACTGGTGCTGATTGTGAATTGTTTGAATCTAGTGAATGAGCTTCATTTTTTATACTACTCCAGATATTATATAAATCTTTTGCACATTCTTCACCATTCCATTCTCTAGATTCATTAAAGCAAGCATTGAAATGTGATAGTTTTTCTGGTGCAATCAAAGATTCTAAGTAAGTAAGGTGCCCTTGGATAACTTTCACATCATTTTTTTGTTGTGGTTCAACATTTTGGAATGCTGGAACTATTGCGTGTGTCAGAATCTCACTTGGAGCACATTTGCTGTAATTCACACTATCAGCATCAAAAGGAAATAGCCCACTAATTCTAAAACCATTCTGAATAGTTTCTGGTTTGACTGATGATGTTACACTGCTGAATAACTGTGCGAAGTTTTGTTTTGTCACTGCCTCATATGAGTGCTCAGCTCTCCATTTATGGACGACATTTTTCCATGAAACTTTCATTGGTCTAAAAACACTAACGTCACATGGTTGCAGAATGTGCGTTGTATTTGGGTACAAAGCAATCAAGATGATTTGCTTCTGAGAGCAAAATTCACTTAAGTGCATACTGAGATGGGATTTATGTCCATCCATAAAGAGAACAACAGGCAGTTTCACCTTCTTCTTCACAAGCCAGGGTTGGAATACATTACAAATATATTCATAGAAAGTCTCACTTGTCATCCATCCTGACTCATTTTTCCCAATAGCCCAGTTGTCAGGCACACTCTTAATCACATCAGCTGGAATACGAATATACGGATACAGAATGAATGGATGCACCATTAAACCATCCGCTCGAACTGTAATTAAAACTGTTAATGATTCTTTTCCCGAGCCACTAATCACTTCATAGACATTTTTCT
The DNA here is from genome assembly GCF_040183065.1 of Periplaneta americana. NCBI lineage: Eukaryota > Metazoa > Arthropoda > Insecta > Blattodea > Blattidae > Periplaneta > Periplaneta americana. The sequence continues at coordinate 115,484,887 of NC_091132.1, read as the reverse complement.
CGCCTTTTATGCTCAACACTTTTCCTGACTTTGGACACAGATTGAATGCAGATTCATCAGCATTAAATATGCGCGTTGGATCTAAAAGTACATCATGAAAACTGTTCTCTAGGAAAAATGATTTCACCTCCGCAAACCAACTTCTGATCTGTTTTTCAGTTACACAGGCCCTGCTAGCTGTAAGTTGTTCTGCAACTCGTTCTTTCAGTTCTGCATGACGATTAAGAAATGCATCAAACCATTTCTTGCCCGGTTTCCCATCCTTAAAGGGATTAATTCTTTGTGTATTGTCCATTATTCTTTTCACTGTACACAGAAGATCTTCTTTAATAAGAGGGAAGCCAAGCTTTCCAATATCACCTATCCACTGCACCAATCGACTTTCTTCTCTTTCACTTAGTACAGTTGGTGGGCCCATTTTTCTCTTGGCACTCTTACCTTCTTTCACCTTTCGCATGAGTGTCACACGAGGCACACTGAAAGCTTTACTGGCACCAGCGAAAGACATTTCCTTCTTCTTCACAGCCTCAATTGCCTTCTCCATGTCCTCTTCTTTATATTTAAAGAAGGGTCTCCTTCCTGCATCAGCCATTTCTTATAAAATGCAGACAGTATCTAAAATATAAAATGTCTAATTGCAATACCTATATGTATTCCTATCCAATAATGGACATTCGTAATGCCTATAATGGACACCCCCTGTCCACTACTGGATTTTATGCTTATTTTGCTGTATCATTCTGTTGACATCATAAGTATACTATAGAGTTTCAATATCTAGCCACTTGAAAAACATTTAATAAAATCCAGTAATGGACATACCATGTCCATTATTGGAAAACATGAACAATTTTAAACCAGTAATGAACATGTGTTCTAAAACACATGTGTGATATTAATTATGCATAAATACAACTTTAACACTGTCTTTCAACCCTTAATTTAAATAAAATTCAAAACACTTACAATTATTAGTAAAAGATGTCTTGCATATGAAACAGATTCTTCGTGTACACACCTTAACAAATTTCCTTACTCTTGCCTCAAACAAAGAGATGCTTCATGCAGCAACAACATGTACTGTAGTTTATGGAAATACCTGACCTCTGGTGGTACGTTTCGTAACTTGTACTTCTTTGTAGTAATATCGCCTATCACTAGATGGACAACCAATGCAAAATTTCACATGGTACTCTTATTATTACAAAATAAAAGTCAACCTGTCCATTACTGGTTACATGTCCATTACTGGGGGTATCACCCTAGATCACTTGGATATGGAACAACAAGTTTTGATGGTGAAATCATTGCAATAAGTGAATGTCTCAGGAATCTTCTATGCCACATCAATAAATTTAGGAATGCAGTTATATTGTCAGACTCCAAAGCAGCTATTCTATCAATAGTCTCTAAACACACACCTTCATCTCAAACAGCAGAAATAACTAAAATGCTCTCTCAATTAATATCACTCAATAAAAGAATTGTATTCCAATGGATACCATCACATTGTGGAATCCTGGGAAACGAGAATGCGGATGCTTTAGCAAAGAAGGGCAGCATTGCTATGTACAGACCTGTTACTAAATCTATGTATTACTCTGTGAAGAGATTTATTAAATCTACATACTTAGACTTCAACAAACAAAATTTGATAACACAATCCCAAGGGAAAAAATGGAACTCTCTGCATCAAAATCCACAGTTAATTCCCGATTTACCACGAAAATCGTCTGTAGCTGCATTTAGATTGGCAACAGGCCATGATTGTTTGGCTAAACACCTGCATAGTATTGGAATATATCAGTCCCCTAACTGCCCATTGTGCAACTCAAACCAAGAAATGGATTCGGAACACCTCAAAATCTGTGCTTCATTGGCTGGTCATGATAATATCTTTGAAAAATATTGGAGTGCAAGAGATCAAATGACTTTATTGTGAAACGCCTGGCATTAGAAAACAACAACAACAACAATTTTCCAATAGATTCCAGCCCATGTAGGAGTGGAAGGAAATAAGAATGCTGACAAATTAGCCAAGAAAGGCACAGAAAAAAACTATACGTAAAAAACCACTTTCTCTAAACTCTTTCAAGAGACTCACTTCTAAAGAGACCTTAGAAGTCAATAGGAAAGAAACATTCAAACGGTCAAAAGAAAAAAAGTGGGAAGACATCGAAAAACTATGGAACTTGAATAAGAATAACCAAGAAATGAGGCAATAGCTACATTCAGATTGAAGACAGGATATGATTGCCTTGCTGTTCATCTCACGCATATGAAGATCTACCAGTCTAAAACATTCATCATATGCAAACAACGTGGATCGAAAAGCACCTTCTATCCTCCCAAGGATTAAATTACATTCTTCATCGAAACAACAACACTGCAGAACTATATTGGGATCCTCAAAGCAAAATGGAATAAAACCCATCAAGTCATAGGTAAAATGTTCCAGAATACAGAGAAGCAAACTTTTATTTGTGGCTATTTATTCACAATGATGTAAAATAGTTACTAATTCATGTAATATGTGATGTGCCAACCATTCGCCAAATATGACACAGGCATAAGATATATCTGATGTTATTGTAATCTATGTAGATGGGTTGTAGCAAAGAGAAAATGATGCAGATTGCTTTAGCCCAGAGATGTCAAAGTGCCTGTATTACGTGCTCATACTACAAGCAATACAAATCCAACAAGGTTCATTCCTTAGCAAGATAAAGTAGAATTATCGCACTTAAGGAAATGTTATGCGGGCTCTTTAGAGCATGCAGTGCAGGCGTTTTGACATCCTGCTTTAGCCAATCATTATGTCTTACTTTTTCATTACATTACAGTAAGTGCCTATTTCACATTTAGTTTTTATTTTGAATTGGTGTTCATTTGCGCATGAAATATTGTAAAGAAATGTTAGAAGATCCATTATCTCTTGGCTTAGTTGCCTCATGAGTGTCTACTCCAAATTCTGTATGGTGTTCTGAAGGAGAAGAAATGAATATGAATCATTTAACACTATTTCTCAACATCTATAATGCACTAGTTGAATGAAAAATATTATATAATATTGAGATCTGGGATAATAGGTTATCCAGCAGAAACATCGATAAAGTAAGAGCCAAAATGTGTAACAAATTTCTAGGAATACCGGAGAATGCTTCTAACCTAGCAGCGTTACTAGAGATGGGAATCAATTCGAGTCTGGGAATTATTCTAGAAAGAAAAATCAAATATTTAGGTAATATTCTGTTTAGGAGTGATTCAGTAATTATGAAAACATGTATCTTTTGTACGGAAGCCGCTAATTGGAAATCGAATTGGCTGAAAGAGCTGGAACGAGAAATAAACAGATTAGATCTAAATCGGCTATGGAGAGAACTAGGGTCTATAAACACGAAAACTATTGGAAGAATAGTAAATGAGAGGGCAAACGAAATTTCGAGACAAGATATTTTTAGTAACATTAAAGACCTAGGATCACTGAAATACTATAGGGAGGTGAAGCAGTTTTGGGAACAAGAAGAATATATTAGACTAAATTCAAGGGAAGAGAGAACAGGAATGGCATGGTGGAGATTAGGTATCTGGAGGCTCAAGAATAAGAGAGGGAATGTAGAGAAGGATAAATGTCCTTTGTGTGGACTAGCGGAAGACGCAATGCATATTGCGTTAAAGTGACAGGCAACAAATGATTTGAGAAACGGTTTGGTGGATAAAAAATTTCTACAAATAAACGCTATAGTAGCTTATAAAAAATGAATGGTCCCCTTAACGCCAGCAGTCTGCATAAATTAGGAGAATTTCTTTTTAGAGTTAAAATTAAATGGGAAGAGAAAGTCAAAGCTCTAATGGATATGGAATTATAAATGATGAGTAGTCGGACATGATAGGAAACTACGAAAAGTAGTCAATGAAGTTAACAGAATAACTTTTAAGAGATTGAGTATAGAAGTGAAAAAGCTAAAGTAAGGGTTTTAAATACAAGAGCTATACTTATTATTAGTTTATTATTAGATTATTATTATTATTATTATTATTATTATTATTAGAGTGCACAGAGGATACTTATAGGTTCAATATGTAGTAGTTCTTGTAATGTTTGTATAGAGAGTGATGGCGGATTAAGAACAGGAGGAACACATCTAATCCGCCACGAAGTGAACAAAGATTGATGAAATAAATAAATAAATAAGTAAATAAATAAATAAATAAATTAATTAATTAATCATTTAACACAATGTGAAGCACATAAACAAAATAAAAGTCTTACATCTAAATACTGGGAAGCAAGAGAGAAAATAACTCGATTGTCAAATCAAGAGCATTAGATAGTACCCCAGATCACATACAGATTGCTCATTCCTATGTTAAAATCAATTGCACTTTGAAGAGAACAACCGCCAGGATCATCACTCATCTGCAGTAAACGAACACGAGATGGCAGTACAGTCACTAATGCAATTCAAATGGGAGTTATGACGTGACTCCTTATGTAACAACTAGATGGCAGCATAGTAAACCTGACAAAAGTTGTTGTTGTTTTCTAATGCCAGGCGTTTGACAATAAAGTCATTTGACCTCTTGTACTCCAATATTTTTCAAAGATATTATCATGACCAGCCACTGAAGCACAGATTTTGAGGTGTTCCAAATCCATTTCTTGGTTTGAGTTGCACAATGGACAGTTAGGGGACTGATATATTCCAATTCTACCTGACAAAAGTTGTTACCATCAAAACCTATAACGCCGAGCAATCTGGGTATATATGATCTAGGATAGTACCTATGTACATTTGGTCTGATACACCCTTTGTAGAGAATGGTCTAAATTCGAACTTACCTTTAATCTCGAGCAAGTGTCTAATTACTGACGTACAGCCATCAAAAAGAAAAGCCATCAGGAAATGTATGAAGCTAGTGCGAACACTCTTGTCTACTGGTTTCGTGTGTTTTGTTAATGTAGACCATAAATGAGGCCCAATCTTCACATGGTTCAAGATCATCCGGGCCAGCTGGGGACTGAGCGTCACAACCGCTAAACACAATTATTTTTATTTCTGATTATACAGGTACATACATAAATATAACTGCAATGATAGACTTTCTGTTTAGTTATTTTTTTTATATTAACAAACCAAAAAGTAATTCTATTACTAGACAAGCAAATGTACAAATTTTCTTAAATATTTTCACTACATTTCTGGAAAATGAAATACATTAAAGTAAACTAAAAATATCAGACAAGCACCTGATATACAAAATTAAGGAGTTGACTACAGGAAGAAAATAATCACACTATGATATACACTGGATGAGAGAGAGAGAGAGAGAGAGAGAGAGAGAGAGTGCATGTGTATATGAAATCTTGCATACAATAAAATGAGAAAGGAAAAGTTGAATAACTGAAACAAGCATCAAATGCACTCACCTGCTAGCAACTTCAGTACTATTTGTCTGTGCTTAGAAGTACTCTTCAAAGAGAGCATGTCATGTATGGTTGAAAAGTGGTAAGTCAGCAGTTGTTTACATGCTTCTTCTGTGTCAGGTTTGTATTGCTGAGCACTTGTTAGAGTGCTGAAACAGAACACAATAGTAAGATTACTTCTTGCAAGGGAACTGTTAGAATGCTGTCAGAACTACCCCTCAAATTGCGCACACTGTTATACAGATAAATGCAAAGAATTAGCTGCTCATACTAAGGTTCCGAAATTAAAGGTTTAATGAAAGATCATCTAAAAATTCAGAGCCCTTGCTTGGCTTTTAGCAGATAGCGCTCGCTCAGCTGTGCTCCTACTGATGAAGCACTCTGAGTTCACGAGTTTATTTTGTGACTGGGTGTGTTTTCACGAGAATGACAGTTCAACTAATCTCTCCTAGTTGTTTTGTTGTTTTCTAATACCAGGCGTTTAAAAATAAAGTCATTTGACCTCTTGCACTCCAATATTTTTCAAAAATATTATCATGGTCAGCCACTGAAGCACAGATTTTGAGGTGTTCCGAATCCATTTCTTGGTTTGAGTTGCACAATGGGCAGTTAGGGGACTGATATATTCCAATTCTATGTAGGTGTTTGGCCAAACAATCATGGCCTGTTGCCAATCTAAATGCAGCTACAGATGATTTTCCTGGTAAATCGGGAATTAACTGTGGATTATGATCCAGAGAGTTCCATTTTTTCGTTGAGATTGTGTTATCAAATTTTGTTTGTTGAAGTCTAAGTATGTAGATTCCTTCTTTACTAAAGCATCCGCATTCTCGTTTCCCAGGATTCCACAATGGGATGGTATCCATTAGAATACAATTCTTTTATTGAGTGACATTAATTGAGAGAACATTTTAGTTATTTCTGCTGTTTGAGATGAAGGTGCGTGTTTAGAGACTATTGATAGAATAACTGCTTTGGAGTCTGACAATATAACTGCATTCTTAAATTTATTGATGTAGCATAGAAGATTCCTGAGACTTTCACTTATTGCAATGATTTCTCCATCAAAACTTGTTGTTCCATATCCAAGAGATCTATAAAGTGAGAAGAGACAGCACGTAACACCTACACCGGCACCTTGTTCTCTGGAGATCAAGGATCAATCTCTCCAAGTATGCGCTATTATTTCTTAATGTAACATTCAAATTAAGCTTTCTCATCCTCAAAGTTATTATGAGCAACTAATTATTTACATTTGTTTACCTGCTGTTGAATAGGTGTGTGCTGTTTGAGGGGAGGTTTCGATATCAGCTCATTAGCAGTTCTCTTGTTAGCTATATCTAATCTAAAATAACATGATATAAACTGTCATCTGAAAACTTCTCACCAAAAGGATTACAATTTGAACTCCAGGAGATTCTGTGATATTTATAATGGAGAAAACACTATATTAATTACATTGGTCTGCATTTCAAACAACCTTTTCTTCTGAGATTAAAGGATTTTATAACTGAGTTTTTTATATTCCATGCATGCTGAACTCAAAAATATAATTCATTTTGCTCAATCAGGTCAGGTTTTTTTACTGCTAAGTTTTTAGTTAGTCTGCATTTACAGAAATAAAGCATACAACAAGTAAGAAAATATGATGTTTACTGATACTAAACAGACATATTCACATAAGATGTACATTAAATGTATGATATAGTACATACAGTTAATGTGACAGAAAGGACCTTTTCGAGAAATTTCATTCCTGTGTCAGACCTTGAAAATCACACTTGAGACACGGGCCATAGCTTGCAACTCTGTATAATGTCAACTCAGCAGGAGAGAGGGGGGGGGGTGGTAAAATCACCTTCTTTCTTGCAGCCCCATCTAGTCTGGCTCGAGCTTTCTCAGTGATAAGACTGATTTTACTATATTTGTGGTACTCATTTCATATTGGAGTGAAAATGGCAAGTTGTAGCCGATTTAAGTGAACACCATATTTTAACGTTATGGTGGCTACTTCATTCACACACAACCCCCAGAATGTCTGGAGGACCACACCACAAAACTGGCTTCATTTATACACCGACAGATCCTTGATCTCCAGAGAACAAGGTGCTGGTGCAGGTGTTATGTGCTGTCTCTTCTCACTTTATAGATCTCTTGGATATGGAACAACAAGTTTTGGGAGAAATCGTTGCAATAAGTGAAAGTCTCAGGAATCTTCTATGCCACATCAATAAATTTAAGAATGCAGTTATATTGTTAGACTCCAAAGCAGCTATTCTATCAATAGTCTCTAGACACACACCTTCATCTCAAATAGCAGAAATAATTAAAATGCTCTCTCAATTAATATCACTCGATAACACAATCTCAAGGGAAAAAATGGAACTCTCTGCATCATAATCCACAGTTAATTCCCGATTTACACGAAAATCGTCTGTAGCTGCATTTAGATTGGCAACAGGCCATGATTGTTTGGCCAAACACCTGCATAGAATTGGAATATATCAGTCCCCTAACTGCCCATTGTGCAACTCAAACCAAGAAATGGATTCGGAACACCTCAAAATCTGTGCTTCAGTGGCTGACCATGATAATATCTTTGAAAAATATTGGAGTGGAAGAAGTCAAACGACTTTATTGTCAAATGCTTGGCATTAGAAAACAACTATATTTGTGGTAAAGTGACCATGCCAGATCGAAAGTTTAAAATCACTCCTTTTGGAGGAAAATGTACAAGTATCATTGCCCACTTTGGCGTAAAAATTTATGATCAGAACAAACTTTTCGTACCTCGTGTGTGCTGCACCAGGTTCACACAACGGTTTGTCCTAAAAAAGTTCTACTTTCGCCACCTCACATCAAATGTGGCATAAGACACTCAACAAAGAAAGTAGAGATCTTGCTTTCCTAGATCAGAAGTTTCCACGTGTCAGTGAGCCAAACTAATAGCAGGTATTTTTGATGGCCCTCAAATCAGGAAGTATATGAATGATGATAAATTAGATGATAAAGAGAGGGATGCCTGGCTCATATTCTATTATTAAGAACTTTCTGCGCAACCATAGGACCCAGAGTACGAACATACTGTTGAGGAACTCCTGCAAAGTTAATGCGTGTATGTCCATAAAGATGCCCTTCCTCAGCTCGCATTTTGATTACTTTCCTGAAAACTGTGGGGAATACAGAGAAGAGCAAGGAAAGCACTTTCATAGACACATTCGAGTGAAGGAAGAGAGGTACCAGGGTCGTTGGGATGTAAACATGCTTGCAGACTATTGCTAGTACCTCAAGAGACATGTTCCAGATGCAAAACACGACGAAAATCCTTGAAAAGGTGTTTCCTTCCACATAATGGTGTTTGTGTTCATTCCATATACATATTTTACTGTTTACGCAAATGTAAGTCTGACTTCAAACCATAATTAGTATAGTTTAATAGCTATAAAATACAATTTATTTCTGAAATACCATCTTCTTAAAAAAATACAATAGCAAGAAAATCTGACCTGACTGAGCAAAATGAGTTATATTTCTGAATTCAGCGTGCACTAAATATAATAGAACAGCTATGAAAATGCTGACCTCAAAAATGACACAGATCAGTATTATTTATGAATATTTACTTCATTATTGATGAATGTTTACTTCAACTTTTGTTTTCTTCCTTAGATGTAGAGGTTATTCATTAATGGCAAGATGGTTATAGATGACAGGTGAGAATGATGGCTTCTAAGATTTGAATTTCAGTGTCCGAAAATGAACAGCTGGTAAATTTTATTTGGAGCCTTCTCATTCAGAAACAGGTGCACTCTCAGACACAAAAAAGTGACCACCAAACAGTACAGTTATCTACATAAATTCAACCTGAATATAGGTTACATTAATACAATTAAAGCTATCCTGATGTTGTGATATACAAGAACATACATAGCAGTCAAGATTTAGAATGTATCCAATGCCCACCAACTTCACTTGCGTGATTCGGGTTCCGCATATTGTGGATAGATGGCAGAACTGTGACCCATTTTCCAAAGCAGTGTATATTGGAGAGTACCACATTCTTTTGATCCGGCAAATGCCGACGCGGCGGCCATATTTACTCCTGCGGAGACTCATTACAATGCAAGACTTGCATAGGAACACAGGTTTCTAATGTGATATTCCATTGCTATCTTGAAGAATGCGGTGTTGTTGTGCAGTTAATCAATGTGTAATCAATTGTTGTTATACAAATTAGCATTAAATCACAAACAAGACGAGGAATAGTCTATACTTCAATGATTAATTTTCTCAACGACATAATACTTTCACTGCGGGCTAAAGCAAGGAGATGCACTGTCACATTTACTTCTTAACTTTGCTCTAGAATATGCCATTAGGAAAGTTCAGGCTAACAGAGAGGGTTTGGAATTGAACGGGTTACAGCCTCTTGTCTATGCAGATGATGTGAATATGCTAGGAGAAAATCCACAAAGTATTAGGCAAAACACGGGAATTTTACTTCAAGCAAGTAAAGCGAAAGGTTTGGAAGTAAATTCCGAAAAGATAAAGTATATGATTATGTCTCGTGACCAGAATATTATACGAAATGGAAATATAAAAATTGGAAATTTATCCATTGAAGAGGTGGAAAAATTCATATATCTTAGAGCATCAGTAACAAATATAAATGACACTCGGGAGGAAATGAAATGCAGAATAAATATGCAAATGTTTGTTATTCGGTTGACAAGATTTTGTCATCTAGTCTGCTATCGAAAAATCTGAAAGTTAGAATTTATAAAACAGTTATATTACCGGTTGTTCTGTATGGTTGTGAAACTTGGACTCTCACTTTGAGAGAGGAACAGGATTAACCCTTCGCTGGGCATCTGAGGTCTTTTGAGACCCCATGACCCATTTGCCAACACACGTAACGTTTTTAACGTGTCCAGCGGAGGGTTAAGAGTGTATGAGAATAAGGTAATTAGGAAAATATTTGGGACTAAGAGGAATGAAATCACAAGAGAATGGAGAAAGTTACACAACACAGAACTGTACGCATTGTATTCTTCACCTGACATAATTAGGAACATTAAATCCAGACGTTTGAGATGGGCAGGACTTGTAGCACGTATGGGCGAATCCAGAAATGCATATAGAGTGTTAGTTGGGAAGCCAGAGGAAAAAGACCTTTGGGAAGGCAGTAGATGAGAGGATAATATTAAAATGGATTTGAGGGAGGTGGGATATGATGATAGAAACTGGATTAATCTTGCACAGGATACGGACCGATGGCGGGCTTATGTGAGGGCGGCAATGAACCTGCAGGTTCCTTAAAAGCCATAAGGAAGTAATTACAAAATATTTATAATTGAAAACATCAAAGAAGGCAAAAGGGGACGTTGGAAGCCATCCCAAACTGGTATAATATTGGTAACAAAAATAGTTCTTGATTTTTATGAAAATTGTCTTAATAAAGCGAACTTCAAGTATCTTTGCCAGATAGATGCATGCAGGATGCGTTAGGAAATTTATTTTCTACCGTCCGTTCCAGAAATCCAATCCCGGATGCAAAATAATTCAAAACTGCATTACGATTTCTCAGTTTTTCTCAAAAAACGAAGCATTAAAATTACGCAGTTTGCGATTCTGAACAATTAATTGAGTTTCTAGGTACAGATATAAGTAAATCCGAAACAGAAAGTTCAAGTGAAGATGAATGTTAGTAAAAGGAAATTGATCTTAGGCTAAATTGTAATTTAACTGAAAATATAAATAGTGACTTGAGTGAATAACAGGCTCTTTACTATTTGTCGGGAACAGTTTTGTTCAAAATAAAATAAGTTATATAGTACCCTATTTGTGAAAACTGTTTTTCATCTCTAATAACTGATACCAGGGATGAATCTATAAATTTTATTAGCACATTAGTGACTCTCAAGTCGTATAAGGTAATGTCACTTGTATACCCTTGTAAATTCGTATTTGATATAATTCTATATGCAGAAAAATGTGAAACGTTGGTAGAAAATGAGTTGAAATTAAAGGATTTGAAGTCTTTATTCATTAACACTTCAACTCATACGTTCCCAACATGTTATAATATTTTTAAAAAAGTCTCGTCACTGTATTTTAGGACTAGAATGTATTTATTGTTAAGAAAATTGTCTGTTATAGCAAATGCAGTACAACAATATCTTAAATGTGGCAGTCGAAGTGTTGGTATGAGAAATGCAGTAGAAAATTGCTTATGTTATCCCTATTGAAATGGGCATAACATAAATAATAAAGTGTTATCTCTAATGAGTCATTTCACTATGACAATAATGTTTGTTAATCCTTCTCTCCTGTATTCAATAAACCACAACAACATGTATGATATCCGTCTTTAATGACCTTCCCTCTAGCATTACTGCTTATGCTTCTGTGCCGAGCAAGGAGTAAATATGGCCACCGCCGCCGAGAATGCGGTACTCTCTAATATACACTGCTCTGCCATTTTCTAGCTATACACCACTTCGGCGAGTCACACTGTACATGATGTGTATCTGTGGAGAGTTATGTCGTGTACTAGGGTGAGTGTATGTGTAAGTGTTCGTGTAAGTATAGTGTCTGGAATGAGTGGCGGTGGTGGTGATGATGATGATGATGATGATGATGATGATGATGATGATGATGATGATGAAGATGAGGAAGGGACCAGTGCTTATTTGACATAAAATCACATACACTTTTCAAATGCATATGTTCTTTCATTTCTTTGTATAATAAAAAAAAAAAACTATGCTTACTGGTATAGATTCTACAGACTTTGTCTGTGAACATGGGGGCCCCAAATAATTTTTCGAATTGGGCCTCGCAACTCCTTAGGCCAGCCCTGATCACAATACTAATAGAGTGCGTTATGTTTTTTGAATACATACTAGTATGGTAGGTAGTAAAAAATCAGCGTTTTCACACAAATATAGCTATCTCTTTATTGCACTTTAAGACCTCTACCAAATTCCAGGCAGAAACAGGAGCTGGTAGGCAAACAATAGATTCTCTAATTCCTTTCTTTTAATTCTATAGGCTACTTTAACTAACCTGATGACGATGAAGCGAAAAGCAGAAAAAACAGGTACAACATATGCCATGTTCTTCTTGTTTTCAGATTGCAAAAGTCCAAGCAGTTCCAAACCTCCACCTCCTGCCTCCAGATAATGTACAACAGCATCTTGAGTGTCTCGTGATTTACAGAGTGCTATAAATTCTTTTATGGCTGCAATCAGAAAGACAATTAGATTACAGTTACAGATACTGTACTAAGAAAAACATAATAGGTCTACATTGGCCTATATCAAACTTCTTGCAGAAACAATCAGAAATGATTTAATGGTCAATCTAGAGCATCCAACAGCCACTGAACGAATACTACACACTTTTATCACTGCCAATGTATTTACTTACTTACTGGCTTTTAAGGAACCCGGAGGTTCATTGCCGCCCTCACATAAGCCCGCCATTGGTCCCTATCCTGAGCAAGATTAATCCATTCTCTATCATCATATCCCACCTCCCTCAAATCCATTTTAATATTATCTTCCCATCTACGTCTCGGCCTCCCTAAAGGTCTTTTCCCCTCCGGCCTCCTAACTAACACTCTATATGCATTTCTGGATTCGCCCATACGTGCTACATGCCCTGCCCATCTCAAACGTCTGGATTTAATGTTCCTAATTATGTCAGGTGAAGAATACAATGCGTGCAGTTCTGTGTTGTGTAACTATCTCCATTCTCCTGTAACTTCATCCCTCTTAGCCCCAAATATTTTCCTAAGCACCTTATTCTCAAACACCCTTAATCTATATTCCTCTCTCAAAGTGAGAGTCCAAGTTTCACAACCATACAGAGCAACTGGTAACATAACTGTTTTATAAATTCTAACTTTCAGATTATCACTGCCAATGTGGTGCTATAAACTAATTTTCATTACTTTTATCACAACCACAACAGATTTCAAATCTTATTGTACCATATATATATATATATATATATATATATATATATATATATATATATATATTACTTCACTAGCCATACCCGTGCGCTCTGCTGCACCCGTTAGAAATAAATATAAAGTAATTACATAATTAAAATAGGACATTGATCCAGGGAACATACGTGTTTGATAGAAGGATAAATCGTTTAATATGTTATTTAATTTAAATTGTATTTAAATAATTAAAATGCGATCATTCCGGTCCAGAGACCACTCATTTGGTGCAATGACAATTCCTTTAACGTGTTTCTTAATTTTTATTACATGCAACTATAGTTTAATGAACATTGACATCATTTAGATTTATGTGTATACTTTATTTTACTTGCTATATGTTTCCATTGAATTATGGTAATAACTTAATTTTAACCCTTGTTTTCTACGTATTCAGTAAATATCGCTTGGCCCACTATGGTTCTGAACCCTTCAAATAACTTAAATAAATTATATATTATATTATATTATATTATATTATATAAAAAGTGTGTACTCTGATAAGTAAGTTTTTAATTTGTTATGGGGGCTCTTGAATCTCAGGAGGAACAACTTTTATAACAGCGCAACATAATCTGCTTGGCTCATTAGCCAACCCAATTTTTTTTGCATTGCATTTAATACATATGTATTTTAACACGATTCAATAACCTAAGCTGTTGATGAAGCGTCGTAAAATAACCTACTAAAATAAAAAAAAAAATAAAAACACGATTCAATTGAGCATAGTTAAAATTTGGATTATAAAGTAATGGAATGCTAAGCTAACATACTATTACTGCATACTAAATCAATACACTCTCGTTGTTCGTTAATTCTCTGAGATTAAAATGAATGTGTAACTTACATAAACATTATTTTAAGTGTGCATAAGAAGCTATTTTAATCTTACCTGTCCTCAATTCACTCAGAAGTTACTGTAATAACATTATAGCATTATGTTCATCTAGAGAAACTACACTTTCAAATGGTGAAATAATAATTAATTATACAAACTGGTTAATTTAGTTTCCGATATTACTTCATACAAACACAGAAACATTCTCTGTAGGCTATGTTTCATAGCTTTCGATTGTTGTTGTCCAAGGCCCCTTATAGACGAAGTCATTTGTTTTTTATTTCATTACACTGCCTTAGATAGCAGTTATTTTAATTTTAAAACTCATTTATCTCATTAAATATCAGTCCTACCAAAATTTTTCAATGAATTAAAACTTATCGGAAATGATTTTTAAAGAAACTTTTGTTATGTGACATTTTTCACAAAAATCAATAATAAGCGAAATAATTTATTTAATTCAGGCCCCCTTATAACCCCCCTTTTAAATAACGTATTTTGAATGCCATATAGGCTAAAATCTAAGTTACAACGAACTTAATTTATATTCTTATTTTCATGGAAATCCGTTCAACCATTATCGTGTGAAAAGGTAACAAACATCCAGACAGACAGACAGACAGACATACAAACAAAAATTTCAAAAAAGCCATTTTCGGTTTCAGGGTGGTTAATTATATATGTTAGGACCAATTATTTTTGGAAAATCGAAAATTACCAGAAAAATTTCGGCTACAGATTTATTATTAGTATAGATTAACACCTTTAGTATGTCACGAAACATATAAAATGTAATTATTTTTAAAGTCGCCATATTCTTCTTAGAATTAGTACAATCCACTTCCACTAGATAGCAACCGACACGAGTGGCAGAGCCGGCAATTTGAAAACGAAATGCTATTAAATGTGAGGAATGTTACTAAACGTATGTAGTATTATGTGACAGGTTAGATTAGGTTTGATTAGATGTGTATTATGTGACAGGTTAGGTTAGGTTTGATTAGGTGTGTAGTATTATTACTATGTTGGCGACACTGAAACCCACTGTTACATTAAAGAAATATGGCGGTATTCTTCATTCACGCACGATGATTTTCGTATATAAGTAAGGTACGTATTTAGGGCGTGTTGGGTGGGCTTACAGCTCTCCCAGTGATCACATAAATTTCTGCTAATCAATACTATAAATCCAAGGCATTTTCAAGGTATTTCATGAAGTTTCTATAGTGGCTGAGACATAAGAAAGATTCACCAATATAATAAATTATATGACCAGTTCTGGTTAGGTTTGGTTGCTTTTGGGCTTTTCTATAGCACGCGATGCTGAATCTTTCAACTTGCATTTTTTCTGAGTTCTACGGTGCGGAAATCTGTGGTAGGTTAGTTTAGGCTTTACATATGCCTTGCATATACGAATCTGTGACCGATTAGATTAAGTTAGGCTTTTGAATCTGACAGGTTAAGTTAAATTAATTTAGGCTGTTGGTATGCCTTGCATATACTAGGTGAAGTGAAATATGTATTTCGTCTTCATTTTAAAGTGTTCTTTCTACCTCTTTATTTCACATGTTTATATAATCACTTTGTTATCTACACGGATGAATTATTTCCGAATTTTACTCATTTTCTAATATGTTTTCCAGTCAACAGTCGTCCTCCATGATTTCTTCACATTCCAAACTACCTTCCCTCTGAAAATTAGAACTTTTTTCACTTTTCTTCATAAAAAAACTTTCAGTGTCGCGTGCTATTCTCCAATCCTGCTTTTGTCAAGGTAATCTTACTTTAATTCTTTCGTTCTCTCTTAGGTAGCCTATTTAAAATTGCAAGCCTCATCCAGATCTCAGATGTTCTTCAAACTGTCTGATAATATCCTGAGTAAGTTCTATAAAATAAACAAGGAAGAAATACCAATCTATATCACAGACACACTCATTGCTAAAAATCCAGTTGTGAACGAAATTCCTCCATGGAAATGGGTGATTCCAGAACATAGCATACAATTTCCAGGAAATCATTCCAAAAATGATCCTCCTTACATTCTTAGGTCAGATGCCATGGAACTACTCTGCAGCACATATAACGATCACCTTCAAATTTATACAGATGGATCTCTAAACCCTAATAATGGGACATCAGGAGCAGGGTATTATATTCCAAAATATCAAGAAAGTTATTTCCTACCATGTTCATCCTCCTCCAGTCTTGACACTGAATTGCTAACTATTGATGCTGCTCTTCAATGTGTTATTCAAATTTCTGAAAATTAGGGGCTAGAAAATATTTAGAATAGTACGCATGTTTCGATAAAAAAAAACGCGCGCGCGCACGCACGCACGCACGCACGCACACACACACACATCCCCCCCACCTAAACTGGGCCCTAACCTTAGAGAAATGCCACTGCCTCTGTACGGAAACGCGCCCTCATTCCAATTCAGACACAACTAAGTAACCCAAAAAATCTTCAAAAGGAAATAACATTTCAATGGATACTTAGTCACTGTACGAGAAAGTCGATAATATTGCAAAACAGGCAACATATTTGCAACCAAGACCTCTTCAAGTGATATCTCTATCCAGTGCTTTTGCTTCAGTAAAGTCTCATTTTGCAAACCTATGGATCAACAATTGGCTCTCTTCTGACAAAGAAAAAATTTTAGTCTGTACAAAAGAAACCAAAAGACCTGGAAATGTACAAAAACTTGCCCAGACACGTTCAAACATTTTAACAAGAGCCAGAACATGTCATATTGTCACGTCACACAATTGTACTTACACCGATTTCACATTTCCGATAATCCTACTTGTTTGTGGTGTAATAATCATGATAAAGATCTGGAACATATTCTTCTTTACTGTCCATCCATAAACCACAAAATAAGTAGGTAAATTAAAATCATCAGTACCAGTTGCAGAAGATATAGCTCTGCAGTTTATATTGACTACACCCCAACTCTGGCTACTAGCAACAGGCATCTATAATGAATACCGATCAAAATACCCCTCATTTCTCGTGAAAAACAACGACTGAATAGATTACAGTGGACTATAGTGGACTTTATGTTGTCAGCAAACAGCTGGATACATTAAGAAGACTGATTGATTGATTGATTGATTAGATTGCCTATTTTATTCTCGTCACTGTTTAGCTTGTTGTACCCTTCAGATAATGGCCTCTCCAGGTAATATCAACCTTAGTCAAACTTTATAGATTGAGAGATATTGATTTATTTTACAGTTATAGTTTTATACTTTGTAAAAGTAGACCTGCACTAGCTGACGGATTTTTAGACAACTTTCCTCGAAGAACATTAAATGTTAACTTTAATGGGTTTACCCAGAAAGCAGTTTACCCTTTAATGTTTACATTTACACTACATTTATACAACTTCACTATTACCGATATTACTCATTACTGATACTAACCTGCAAGGGCACTTTGCCCTTGAATACTTTTACGAAAAGAACTTCCAGAAAATGTTTGTAATTTTTTCGATGGCGGTTCTCCAGACTGGTCCTCAGTGTCGGATTTCCTACGTTTTCTTGCCCCCATTACAACAATCTTCACAACACAAAACTTAATACATTACGTAGACAACTTAATATTTCAACTAGGCTGAGACCACATGTACTATGCTTTCAAAAGGATTTACGTGGAACTACGACTACAGTTCAAGGATTAACAGCTGATGATAATTACATTACAGGGACAAGCCATATGACTTTTAAATACTAATTACACTCTGAAAATGTATCCAAAAACATTCTCCACAGCTACACATCTAAATACATCCTTCCAAGGTATATGGATTTACTACATCCTTCAACACGTGCAGCTGCAGAATGCTGATACCCGGGTCATAAATTCATGACTGCCAATATAAAATGCAAAACTGATAATACTCAAGTTTATCTCAATACAACTTTTGTCTATTTGACCATAGTTTCTTGCTATAAAATAAAACTGATTTCAATATGCATAACTACTCTGGAAGTAAGTAATATATATGAAGGCATTTATATGAATAAAATACTGGAAATCAAATCAAGAGAGACATAGTAACATATGTAACATGTTGGTATCACTACCAAGAACAACAACAAGTGTGAACGACAGCGACGGTAATTGTTCGAAGAAAAATCCCTTCCTTTCACTTTAAATTTCCTTATTGAGAGTCATAGTGGAAGAATATTCGGGTCCCTCCTCTTTGTGTTATCTGTGATGTAGAAAGCCAGTTCGTAGACCATTCTTGTTGGTGTCGTTTTCCCAACACTCAGTACACATTTGAGAAACGAGATTTGACGTTTTCAATTATTCAATATTTCATCCTCCCCTACTGATTGTAAAACAACACTGGGTGTAGCTGGAAATCGCTGATATTGTCATTTTCGCAGACACTTTTTTAAATAGCCCCAATAATGGTGCCACCTATTGAGAACTAGCAGAACTGTTTCGAAGTTTGTCAAATTATCTCTTCTGTTCTGATCTATTTATTTGTCTATGGTTCTGATTTATCCCGTCGTTCGCTTACACTGGCGTTCTGACCTACAATTTTATGATCGTGTAAGCGAATTTTCTAACCACGGATTAAAAGTCCCCAACGATAGCTTTCACTTGCCCCATGCGCTCTCATTTTAATGGAAAAAAGCGTGCTCAATTGAATGCGTTTCGTTCACTCTTGCATGCATTGCTTGAAATTTGAATGCTTAAAGTTGATCCGTGTAGAGCGATTGTCACTATATTCTTGTCACAATTGGCAACTCTGTTCATGCATGAAGTTTCGATTTTGTTTTTTGTCATTGTTGGCGGGTGTATAGTAGCTTGAATTTAAGAACGCTAGCGTTACATTGTTGTTTTAGGTGCCAGGCGGCTTGTAGGGTGCAGGAATGCAAGAAATTTATATTGTGGTTGTGTTATAACAATGGATGTTTTGAATAACAGATCTGTTAGGACGATATTGTTTTCTTCTATTCCGAAACGAGAAAGAATGTGTTGTATTGTGGGTTACGTGACTTGCTCTGAAAAGTACGATAGTTCTGCAAAATCCGATTATCACTGGCAAATTTTTAGATGCAGGTATGATGATTTCTGTTCAATGAGAAAATTATAAATGATATATAGAGTCTACGATGCATTATACTTGTGAGTTAATTAGGTTATTAAAAGAGTTTACATGTATTTCGCATTCGCAGCGTGTGGCGATAGGTATGTTCTACATTTTCGAAGACATGAGTTATTGGTCTCTTGACTTTCATGAGTGTAAAGTTTTGCAATTTGGATGTCGTCTTTCTATCTAAGCAGCTATAATAGCCAAAATGCTATGTATTAAGTAGCCTACTTTTTTTTTGTAACAGTTATTCATTAGAAGCCACTAGAGAGTCATCCCGTAGTTACGAATTTAATAGCTATTTTAGTAGGCTACTTTGATTTAGCAGAGTAGTATTTCATCATTTTAACTAGCGTACCCCCAAAATACATTTCTTGTACCTTGGTACCGCCAAACTGGAATTCAGTTATATAAGAGATAACAAAAGACTATGATTGATGTATGCAAAATAATTAATGATTATTATACATACCCTTGCTTACGAGATTATACAAGCTGGCGCACAGAAATACGGGTCTAAGTAGTTCTCGCGTAATGCCAATTCCGCCGCTCAGAGCGCTGTTCGGTTCTAGAGATTCATAGCAGAACACTTAAATGACATTGACATTTGGGACATTTAAAGGACTCACCGTTGCTTATTAAATGCTTCGTACAATATTTTATGGTCAATAGACATAATTTCAAAACTTCTACGTCTCAATTATATTAAAATGAATGGCTGTCATTGTTGACATTAAAAGATATTACATATTATAAACTAAGGCACTACCTTCCTGTCCACACCTGTGGAGTAACGGTCAGCGCGCCTGGCCACGAAACCAGGTGGCCCGGGTTCGAATCCCAGTCGGGGCAAATTACCTGATTGAGGTTTTTTGCGGGGTTTTCTCTCAATCCAATACGAGCAAATGCTGGACTCCAGACTCATTTCACTGGCATTATTACCTTAATTTCATTCAGACGCTAAATAACCTAAATGTTGATAGAGCGTCGTAAAATAACCCAATAAAATAAACTAGGCCTACCTTCCTGTTGTTCAATTCATACACCATACCTTTTCGGAAATAATGAAAGAAACTTAATACATTTTACATGAACACTGTAGTCTATCCTTTCATGTATTTATTATTATTATTATTATTATTATTATTATTATTATTATTATTATTATTATTATTATTATTATTATTATTATTAAGTTCCAGTGAATTAAAGTACTGTATTGTCTTCCATTTCCCTGAATTCATAATTTAATCATTTATAAGTGGGCCTAACTTTTCCCTTTCTTTTTTAAAAAATATATCGACGTTGAAGTGTTATGATTTTTACTAATGCAAACTGCAGTCACAATACGTGATTAGTACAATTGTGCGATTTTTCTTGCACACCTTGCAGTGGTGAAATAAATATCTAACAGGTCTGCTGATTACTCTGTAGTAGATAGTAATAGCAAATGATGTGATATTTTAGTATGTGTAAACAGTTTTTAAATTATAAGTTAGAATTAAATTAAATTAGGAAGTTAGTCAGCAATATATGTGATTAGAAATGGTTTCCGCATTTGTCGATTTCCCAAAACAAATATCTCAGGATTCTCAGGGACGATTTTTTTTTTTTTTTAATTTTGCCGCTCATAGGCACATGCGCATCTTTTGCTTTACTGGCAGGCCTTGCTGCTTCCTAAATAACTTCATTGGGTAATTCATGCTTGTTCTTTTCTTTATGTATGTCCGAACAATTTTATGCCTTAAAAACAAATATGGTATCATCAATAAATTCGTTACATTAAACTTTTAAAACGTTTTTCACAGTATTGTTAAATTATTATTGTGGAGCAGTTTTGAACTTTGTTCAAACGTTTTCCCGAGAAACTGTTAAAATGTGCCCCACGTGACCCTATCCATTACGACCATTCATTAAAAGCTAGATTCTTTCTAGTAGGTTATTTTTACGATGCTTTATCAACATCTTAGGTTATTTAGCGTCTGAATGAGATGCAGGTGATAATGCAGGTGAAATGAGTCCGGGGTCCAGCACCGAAAGTTAGCCAGCATTTGTTCATATTGGGTTGAGGGAAAACCCCAGAAAAAACCTCAACCAGGTAACTTGCCCCGACCGGGAATCGAACCCGGGCCACCTGGTTTCGCGGCCAGACGCACTAGCCGTTACTCCACAAGTGTGGACTTAAAATAAAGAATAAGTAAACATTAGAGATATACAATAATTTCGAAAAGTGAATTCATTAGGCTCTAATATAATGAAACTCACTTCTGAAACGTACATTGTTGTCAAAATATCCTTACGAAGTTCGAAAAAAAAAATTCTAAGCAGTTTCGACACAAGTGCATCCACTGAGTTCACACCAATAAATTAAATGGAAGGAAAATGGCAGTCAGTACATCAGAAGTGCTACCTTTTGCTGTCAATACTGGCAACTCACTGAAAATTATGTGTTGAGGTGAGAAATTAAATCCGTTCTAATGTGCCTCCTTCTCCCTTAACAGGCCTATATAGGGGTCTTATCAGGCTTGTTTTAGTGATACCAATATCGGTGATATCAATATCATTCACTGGATAAATTTTTGTTTCCTATTATCGTAAGTAGGCCTAACTATTTTTCTTTTTCCAATTTCAACATTGTGCTATAAATTTGTGTCCATGGTCATGCTGAGATATAAGCGTGATCAAAAGAAATAGGTAGGACTATTATTTACTATTTGTGGTGGTAAGTCTACTTGTTGAAGGTAGAAAGAAGATACTGTCCCAGCGGTTTAGAGTTCAAGGAACCCTTTCATATGATGTGCAGTTTGCAGAACCCTTTGATACACTATTTTTATACGTTCGCTTAGTATAAAGTAAGAAAAATTTTTTTTTTTGCACAATCGTGTTTTTTGTTGTATTTACAGCTATTGTTGTTAGGCCTTGAAAGTTAGAATTTCCAATAACTAATAACATTACAGAAAAGTAAAAAAATTTCTTAAATCCAATGTGTTACATGTAATGTATACTTGAGTAATGTATCTGAGAAGACTTAAAATAATGATAAACTGATGTATATTTCTTTTTAGGCAGTTAATATTTTCTGAGTCAGAAATAATAGCATCTCCCAGCAATGGTAAGGATGGTGCTATTTATATTGTGATGACAGATGACTTCTACAGAACTGGAAAGGTACAATTACTCTTGGAAAAACTATACATAACGGTGAGTGTGTGAGTGATGGACAATAAAATTAATATAAAACCCATGTAACTCAAATCATACGATATCTGTTTATTTTTAGAATAGGCACACACGTCATTGATTTTATCTAATAATGATAATACAGTGAAACCTGTTCAAATCGGAACCTGAATAATCCGGAATCCTGTCTATTTCGGGACAATTTATTGGTCCCAGTGAAATTTGTATGTATTATGTGTAATTTTTCCTGAATAAAACGGAAACTGTCCAACGCAGAAACGGAAACTGTGTGCTACTGTTCAAAACGGAAACAATATTTTGGACACACTATATTTTGTAACTATATTTTGAAACAGCGTGTAATTTCAAGGAATATACGAAATATGTAGGTCACTAAGATAAAAACAAGTTTTCTTTGCAAAATTCTAGAGGGTACGAGGGTGTGTTGGCCTGTTGGTCATAAATTTTATTACCCTGTTGACTAGGCAGACGAGTCCCTTCAAAGATTTTCAATGCTTCACACCCATATACTGTCGTAGCTAAACAGAGCGCAAGTGTAGTGATTTCCAGGTAAAAGAAAAAAGTTGCATAAAATGTGGCATTAACATTAAGTGATGGAGTAAAAGTTATCGAGATAAAGGAAAATTAGAAACAAAGTCTATTTGAAATAATATAGAAGTAAAGTTGTGGAAAACTCAGGTGTGACACTTTAAAAAATAAAGATCATAATGTGTTAGTGACGTGCAGCCAATATTGGTGACGCAAAAGGAACCAGAAAGCAACTGTTTATGTGAAAATAAATGAACTGTTGTGGGAGTGGATTGTTCATGACCTTTCAAAGAACAAGCCAATTTCTGGATCTCTTCTGCAAAGCAAGCTATTGAACTGGGGAAGAAATTAAATAAACCAGAATTCAAGGCTTCTAATAGATAGCTCCTAGTCCAATTAATTAATAATATGCAGTGATATGCAGTACAGTATTAGAGTATAGTGTTAGATATTAAATAGAATGAGATTAGTAAACTTTAGTAATGTTTAATGACTAATGAGTGAGTTATGATAATATTTATACAGAAAATGAGATTTTAATCAAGATGATTCACTAACGTAATGAGCGACAGAAAGCTGATTTAATGTGATGAGTGTTAAATTGAATATTTTGTACTTCTTGCAGTTTGCGGCATGCCATTTTGTTTTTCATGTACCGGTATATCAGTGACAAAATATTCCATTTTAATGTCACACCTGAATAATATGGAAACCTGTCCACAACGGAAAAAAAAATTAGGACCATGTCACTTCCGTCTTGAACAGGTTTCACTGTAATAATAATAATAATAATAATAATAATAATAATAATAATAATAATAATAACAATAATAATAATAATAATAATAATAATAAACGATGAAAAACTAAGTCAGATTGACTAAGAGAATTAGAAAATAACGTAAGTAGATTAGGACTAAATTGGGTATGCCAGAAAATTGATTAAATTAATATAAATTTAAGTTAATGGGTAAAATTATAATGGGCAGGAGTAATGACATAGCGAGGCAAGAAATGTTCAGTAATTTAAACAGTCTAAGGTCATTAAAAGATTACAAAGAAATGAAAATCGTATGGAGACAGGAAGAATACATAAGAATTAACACCAGGGAAGAACATATGGGCATAGCTTGGTGGAGATTGGGAATTTGGAGGTTAAAGAACGGAAGAGAAAACATCGAAAAATGTAAGTACTGGTACCCTTCTGCAATCAAAAAGAAGACGCAATTCCGTAAATAAATATGATTTCTGTTCTCTCTTTAAGGGTATACACCATTTTACAACAATTTAAAACACGAACACAACTATGACAAGAAATGTTCAATGGTATTTGTAGCTTCAGCTGTAATCAACAATAACAACAATCTAGGTTGCGAGGCAACGATATAAAACAAAAATGTGAAATAAATGAATGAGGTGTATAAACAATTGAATGCTCTTTCATATTTAAGTATAAAAATATACGGGTGCCATTTGAAATTTCTAAAGGAGGGAGACTGGGGGTGGGGGTGAAATCTAAAATGCAATTAAGCCTGGTTTCAGACTTCCCCCTCAATATCTAAATTGACGTGTTTTTTTTGTTTAAATTTAATTAACTTTAAATAATTAGTTATTTAGACTGGGAAGTTTTGAAATGAAAGCCCTGTATAATATATTTCCATCCTCTAGATTTGAGGAAAGTTTCCCTGAAGCTTTGATGTAGGGTACCTTTTAGTTACACCCTGTCTAAATGGAATCATTTATTATATTTTAAAATAATAAGATACATGCCTATTATTGGAGAAAAATTCGTTCTGGTACCAGGAATCGAACCCAGGATCTCTCAGCTTTGCCGAGACCCGATTCGCGGTGCTGGGCGAACTCTCCTCCTTTGTATCATCAATGGCTTACTTCAATGAAGACGGCGAGGTCTTCATGTACGAATATAAAGTATATTATAATAAGATACACTTTTGGCTTTTTTGTATTGCACAAAAAGAGATTTTTATAACCCCAAGAATTAAAATCTTTTATTCAATTTATAATAAAATTACAGTTTAACTAGACGTACAATCACTTCAAAAAAGAATGAGATGCTGGAATATTCTAAGTCCCAGACACAAGACATGTTCAGAGACCTAGAGCACAGATAAATAAGATAACATATAATTCATTCATAGTGTTCTGTCCAAATGCAGATCTTTCACTGCAAATCCAGCATTCTCTAATCTTTCCTATTTTCTGCCTTTCTCTTTGTCTCCGCATATGATCCATAATATCTTAATGTCGTCTATCATCTGATATCTTCTTCTGCCCCAACTTTTCTCCCGTTCACTATTCCTTCCAGTGCAACCTTCAGTAGGCAGTTTCTTTTCAGCCAGTGACCCAACCAATTCTTTTTCTCTTCTTGATCAGTTTCAGTATCATTCTTTCTTCACCCACTCTTTCCAACACAGCTTCATTTGTAAACGCATAATTGAATTATTTAAATTTACTTTATTTGGTTTGTTGTCGGAACTAGTTCCGACACTCATTGGAAACTGCCAGAAAAATATTAATGTGTTGTAAATAATAGATAAATATACATTGACAGGCAAAAAAAAAAAAAAATGGAACACCTTGAATATTTCCATGTAACATTTAATTATGAAAATTTCATGAATTATTATGAAATGAAATTGATGTTTGAGGTAAATTAAATGACTCTCGATATTTTACGATTGTGTCTGGCATAGAAGGATTCAACATCAGAATAATAGAGAAATTCTGCAGTAGGAAGGAGTGTACTGGTAGTATGAAGATAATTTTCGACATTAGATTAATTGCATGTTACATTTTATGTATGTGTATGATCAAACTGTAGCACAATCGAGATTTTTATGTCACTGGCCGCCCCTGTTTGTTTTGTAGTCGTTTCATTTATAACCTGCTGTTCTTTTCAAATATTTCACTTCAGCCACAGTTATTCTTGATTTATGTTATCAATGACCTAAGTGTATTCCTTCTTGTGAAACATAATCAGCAACAATGCAAAATCAAATCATTGAAGAGAAAGTTTTAAAGTAATAAATTGCTCCTGTTGTTATTCATTCAAGCATAATAATGAGGCTTAGAATTAGTGACCGCTAATCTATTAAGAAAGAAGAATTTGAAATTATTGTTGGTTGTAATGTATTCTTTTGTGCTCGAGGTGATAAATCTTGAACAGAAATTGCGACTAAGATTAGAAATAAGTCTGTAGTCCAAAATTTCGCTGGAGAAAACTTTTTTCTTTTGACACGAAATATACAACCAATTCATTTTTCAGTTTATTCTTCATAATACAAAAAATCACGAAGAAAATCCTCTGATTTTGATTTAGAGGAAGTCGACTTTGTATGTTGTTGATTTAAAATAAAGATCCGTTAATTTTTACTAAAGTTATTAATTTCGAACTAACTTGGAGATACTGAATACAAACAAAATTGATCTAATACCAGTACTAAAGGAGGAGTCATTATAAAGAGGCAGATAGAGTGCATGTACAAAATCACTTTTTCGGTATGAGGGATGTTAAAAACATGTACTGTATTTCTGTTAAAATCTCGAAATCGATTTTTTTTCAAAACATCGCTTCCTCTTTATACTTCGTGCAGTGAGAAAGTAAAAGCAATATTCTGCTACATTAATATTGCAACTGGTTCTGACTCCGACTGATGTCAATGCAACAAATTCTTAATAATGAAGACAAAGCTGGAAGAATGATTCATGTCACACGTCTCTGGTGTTGAGATAATCTCCAGTATTATTCCTATGTGGGCATGAAGCATTTTTCTTTGTGCTAGCCAATTTTCAAAGTGGCTTTTCGAAAGACTCGAATCGTTTTTCTTTTTCGTTCTTTAGCCACGTGACAGTGTTCATGCTAAGCCTCTAGATGCTCTAATAACTCCTTTTGTACCGAAAGTGGACATGAAGTGTTTTTCCCACTTGGGCTTCAATTTTATCATGTATTTATTTTCCCATTGTTAAGAACTACTCTTCTTCTATCCAAGGGGTGAGTATTTATCTCTCTATTCCGAAGTAGCTGGAAGTTACATACTTGCTCTTACTATCTCTTTCTACGTATTCCAATTGAGGACTGTTTTTGCAAAACTTGCTAACTGCAAAATTTTCAAAATTGAGATTTTGGTGAATTCGTTAACATAAAGCAGGCCTCTATGCGATGTTATCTTAGTAAAATTGAATTATTTCTCTTCATTATGTGTGTCAAAGTGTGATGGTTCTACCTATAACCTCTTTTTCTTCATTCAGTTTTTTGTCTCTCCTGTAAAATTTAGTTTTTTCAGTTAGCAAGTTTTGCAAAAATGGTCCTCAATTAGTCACTTTCCCATGGTTAATGTAGAGCCATTTTAAGTAGGCATTTATCTGTCATTGTATCTATTCCTTCCACTCACAGCAATTATTCTGTATACCTTCTAATATCTGACATTTTGGG
This sequence comes from Periplaneta americana, assembly GCF_040183065.1. NCBI lineage: Eukaryota > Metazoa > Arthropoda > Insecta > Blattodea > Blattidae > Periplaneta > Periplaneta americana. The sequence goes on along the minus strand of NC_091132.1, from coordinate 115,457,311 downwards.
AGGTTGGAAGCATTCTAGTGGGACTCCATTGGACCTGTAAGCCTACAAGGCTAAATCGACCGATGGCACCACATAGCTGAGTCACAATATCTACAAAGAAAACTGCCATTTGAACTTCAAAATGATTTCATAGACAATTTAGAGCAGTATTTATCCAATTTAGAAGGTTGTCGCAACCATATTATTGTTGGAGACATAAACATAAACATATTAGAAAATAGTATAGATTTAATTGGCAGTAAATATATGAATGTTCTCCATGAATGTGGTTTTGTAAATTATTTAAATGCCATCACTAGGCCTTCAATAATTTCTGGCACATGCATCGACCATATATTTCTAAAAACTCAAAATAATTATAGCTTCATACCTGGCGTTTTATCTAGTGCTATTACCGATCATTATATTGTTTTTAGTTTATTAAAAATGTCTAACAATGAATACAATTCCAGGCCGTCTGTTACTCTCTCATCACAAAATATGGAACAAATTAATTATCCTGATTTGATTACAGATTTTCTAAAAGAAACCTGGGAATCGGTTTATAATTGTAATGATGCCAATGCCTGTTTTCAAATTTTCTACAATTTAATCATAAAGTATATAGATAAACATACTATTATAAACAGTAATCAGAAAATTTCTAATAAATCCAAGAAAATAAAATCTGGATCACGGCCGGCATTATTAATTATATTTGTACAAGAGACAAACTTGCTTTAAAAGTTAAAAAGAATCCAAGTAACGTACAACTAAAAAATTACTACAGAGCATATAGAAATATGTTAACTCTTATCATTCGAAAAACGAAAATTAAATATTATGAATCCAAATTTGATAGATACAAAAATGAACCTAAAAAATTGTGGCAAGTTATAAATGAAGCTACAGATGTAAATGTACAAAATAAACAGCCAGTCAAGGAGTTAAAAAACGATAAGGGTGAAATATTAAATTGCAGAAAAGAGATTGCAAACGAATTTAATAATTATTTTTCAGAGATAGGACACAAAGTTATTTCTAACATTAATAAGTCAAATTTTAACTCTTCTCTACAAAATGAGACACAAGATGAACATTTAGCTTCCTCCATGTTTCTTTTCCCTGTAACTGAAGATGAAATTATTATTTTGGTTAAGAAGTTAAAAAATAATGTTGCTCCTGGTATAGATGGAATTAAGAATAATACTTTCAAAATTATTATCAAATATATATTAAAACCCATGGTTCATATTTTTAACTTATGTTTTGTGCAAGGTATATTCCCAGATGTTTTGAAATGTGCCATAGTAATTCCAATATACAAATCTGGAGATAAAAATAATTTAAATAACTATAGACCTATATCTTTACTTCCAACATTTTCCAAATTGCTTGAAAAATGTTTAAAGAATAGATTAATAAATTATTTAGAAAAACATAAAATCCTCTCTAAAAATCAGTTTGGTTTCCGCAATAATATTTCTACTGATGATGCTCTTATTAATGTTACTGGAAAAATTATCAATGAACTAGATATCGGAAACAAATGTTTGGGTATTTTCTTGGATCTACGGAAAGCTTTTGACACTATCAATCATAATTTACTTTTGGACAAACTACATACTATTGGAGTTAGAGGTATAGTTTTAAAATTATTCCAATCATATTTTAGTAACAGAAGGCAAATGACCAAAATTGAAGATCAATTTAGTGAATACAAATATATTGATGTAGGTGTACCGCAAGGAACAATTTTGAGACCTATTTTATTTCTAATATATGTTAATGATCTGCTAAATATAAATTTAGAAAAATTTAATGGTTCTATATATTCATATGCGGATGATACAGTAGTTATTTTCAGTGGTTTTTCTTGGCAGGAAGCATATAGAAATGCTAATATAGGTGCTAACATTGTTAAAAAATGGCTTAATTCCAACTTCCTTTCTTTAAATATATCTAAATCAACTTTAGTTCCTTTTTCGTTAACAGCTGCCAGTGTTCAAAATTTAAAATTTAGCGATAAATATAGACTAATAATACACAGTGAAAATTGTTTAGATCCCGAAAGTTGTAAATGTCCACCTTTGAAAGAAGCCACATATGTCAAATATCTGGGTATCATTATTGATCAGAATTTAAAATGGCCTCATCACATTACTTATCTTTGTAAGAGGCTTCGTAAAACAATTTATAAATTCGTTAATCTTCGATGCTACTTACCTATTAGAGTTCTACGAAATGTTTATTTTGGCCATTATTCAGTCTATCATTCAATATGGTATAATTGTTTGAGGTGGAAGTACAAAAATTAATCTTAGTCCGTTAAATTTACTACAAAAACGAATAATTAAAATTTGTTTGAAGAAACGTTTCGATTATCCAACTAAATTAATTTATTCTGAATTTAATGTATTTAATATTGAACAAATTTATAAGTATACACTGTTAAAATTTTATCATAAAAATCGTAATAAGTTTGTATTACAGACACACAATTATGACACAAGACGAAATATTAATTCAACATTAGTAGAACCTAAATGTCTCACATCTGCTGGTCTGAAGCATAGCATAAATGTTGGCCCTCGGTTGTACAATGCTTTAACTAAATTACACCCAGAACTTCTAACATGTAATCCACCAACATATAACAAGAAAATTAGAAACGTGTTAATATCTTCAATTTGATTAAATAAATTTATAGCCTATGTGTATGAATTAATCAACCTATATTATATTGTATTCTATAATTTTGAAATATATATTAGTCCTACTTTTCACGTGCGATATTATTCTTCTCTAGTGTTAATATTATATTATATAATTCCATTGCCGCTGTAATTATATTTTAGTTCCTATTTTATTTTACTTATTTATTTATATTTTTATTATTATTTTTTATTTTAATATTATATCTGAACTGCGACCGAGCATGAGCGCTGCTCATTTGGTCTCAAATTTTGTTAATACTACTGTATCTTCTTTTTTATATTGCTTGTATTATTTTATTTATATTTCTCTTTGTTTGTTTTGTAATTATATTTCTTTATTCTGTATATTTCAATTTAAATAAAAAAGTAAATTAAATTAAATTAAATTTGAACTAGGAGTGATAAGGCACAATAAGAGCCCATTTGAGCCTGCAGTGCTAATCTTCGGACCCCTCTTCCGTACATGGAGGGAGGGAAGAATCATCTACATACCTGTTGCAGCTTTATGAGCAATATACAGGGTGATTCACGAGGATTTACCGCCACGGAGCTTATTTCCGAAGACATTCTGAGCAAAAAATGTCATATAAACTTGTGTCCTAATCTCAATATCTTCAGAGTTACGTTAATTTGAAGTTGTTTGTAAAGTACCATTATTCTTTAGTTTTAAGGGTAAAGAATATTACAGCTAAAGAACTAACTATTCAGAAGTATCATTTCTTTAATTAGCTAGTATGCTGAAGCTAAAAATGTGTTGTGAATTCCATAATTGCTTCGTACAGAATTTTTTTCCGATTTTGACTACAAAATTACATTTTTTTACGCATTTATCACAACAGTTGTTACAAATCACGCCACTCTTGTAAATTTTTTAAGACTATACTTTAGGATGCATAATTAAACTGTAAAGAATCAAGTTCCTAAAGTCGTATGATTTGTAACAATTTTTGTGTTAAGTGCGTAAGAATAATGTAATTTTTAGTTAAAAATTGAGAAACAAAATCTGTACAAAGCAATTAACAACACATTTTTAGCTTCAGAACATTAGCCAATTAAAGAAGTGATACTTCTGAATAGTTCATTCTCTATTTGTAATTTTTTTCCTTAAAACTAAAGAAAAAAGGTATTTTACTAACAACTTCAAATTAGTGTAACTCCGAAAATATTGAGATTAGAACACTTGTTTATATGACATTTTTTGCTCAGAATGTCTTCGGAAATAAGTTTCGTAAGCAACGGTAAATCCTCGTGAATCACCCTGTACGTTTACTTAGGAAGTAATGTCAAAACTGATTAAATTTCTTGCTCGATTTTAATTGTTTCAGTCAAGAAGCCCAGAACCTGTGTCTAATGTTATTTATGAAGCTTGTTTCCGTTATACTTTAGTAGCTCGCATCAGCCCTTTGTGGAATCAAGTAGATTGTTATTTAATTGAAGGACGTGACTTCTTACTGAGTACTTCAGCCTTGAATGCCATTAAATTAGAAGTGATAACAAGAGGTAAGTTGCTTCTATAATAACTAGAGCTAGGATTCATATGTAGTAAAAGCTAATATTATAGTCGGCATAGTTTATAAACATGCCCCCCACTCCTAATACTTGCCATTCTTGTCATTCAGTACTTCCATTAGTTAGCACTAAGGGTCTTTAATTCTCTTAACCACCACTTACAAAACAGTGGGGGGATTAAAAGGTTTATTGTCTAATCCTTGTGACTTTTCTTGCATTTCGAGTCTTGTCAACCAGGCTTAAAACTTTCTTAATCAGCATCACATCAGCTGAACTATGCTCGGCGTCATTCTTAACTCTTACTAGATATAAATCCTATGTTGAATCTTTCTGGCACAGATACGTAGACGACATACTCATACTATACAAAGGAAACAAACGACAAATACACAAACTACACCAATACATAAACAAAATACACCCAAAACTCCAATACACATTGGAACTTGAAAACAATAACTCCATAAATTTCCTAAATATCACCATAACAAAAGTTGACAACAAACACACCTTCAAAATATACAGAAAACCAACCACCACCACCACCACACACATACACAACACATCTGATCACCCCACACAACACAAACATACTGCATTCAAGACAATGGTATACAGATTACTCAACATATCCATGAGCCAACAACACTGCAATGAAGAAGTGAGCACAATCAAATACATAGCACAAGAAAATGGTTACAACCCAGACATAATAGACAACATCATAAGGAAGACAAAACAAAAACTCAACAAACACAAAAACACAACACAAACACAAGAACACAATAAATACATCACACTAACATACGAAAACAAAAACACATAAGATCGCATCTTCATTTAGGAAGCAGAAATACAACATAGCATATTATAGAACAGAAAACACACTACAAAGACATCTCAACACACAAACAACACAAACAAATAAATACAACCACACAGGCGTATACAAACTCACATGCAATAGTTGCGACAGTTTCTACATTGGACAGACAGGCAGATCATTCCAAACTCGATACAAAGAACACATTAAAGCAATAACCAGAGGACACAAAACATCTACATATGCCGAACACATAACTAATGCTAACCACACATAAATACAGACATGGAAATCCTACACATACAACCCAAAAACCAAAAACTCAACACACTAGAACAATATGAAATATACAGGCACACCAAAACACACTCTAATCAAATTCTCAACACACAGATCAATTTCAGAACACACACACTATTTGACACAATTCTTCATCACACGAACGCACCCACACAACAGGTAGCGAAGTTGAGATAGCGCTGAGATGAGGATGGTGTCAAGTAACACCGAAACAGCTGTAAGCCTCACATGCTTACATAATTAACACGAGTAAGATCGCCATTTAATCAATTATTTATATAAATCCTAGCTCTAATAATAACTGATGACAAATACAGGTTTTTATTTAACATGTTCCCTGCAGTGGAAGGATTTGATGTCTGGATTCTCCCATGTACTGAGTCACCGGTGACCTGATGATGGCATTATTTAAAATCGGTTCGGGTCACCGGTGTCCTGAATTTTAGGAGTGTAATCAAATGGCTCTATAGTCTCAATGCAATAGACAACCGTTCGCTGGATTGCTTACTGAAAAGGGGACATTCTCTTAGAGCTAGTGCTGCAGCAGTGAGTCATTGTGCCCAATATGACCCTGAAAACAAATGTCAGTTTATCGGATATTTTTGGGACATGAATTTTTAATCACATCATAATTATCTATTTCTAAGTAAAACTAAACTAATTTCAAAAGAGTATTTACCTTATTGAAACGTAGAACTTTAACATTTGCACAGTTACATCTTAGAAAATATTCTCTTTTTTTTATTCTTTATTATTTTTTTCTTTTTTTTATTCTTTTAGCCTCATTTTTTAAATTACAGAGAATGGATTTTGCTTCTGCATTGGACTGACACCATACTTCAATCCTATTGGTATTACATTTACCTCTTTGTCTCATTATGTGGTTCTTTTCAATATTAAATTTGGCTCTGATTGACTGGACGGTGTGACTTTTGGTGTTCCAAATAAGTACTGTAGTACGATTCTTGGCATCTCTCAGTGCAGTCCCTACATGGAGATCCGATTGAGGGACTATTTTACCTCTGGAGAATTTTACACTGAGGGACTCCATGAATCATAAGTAGTGAAAAATATAGTGGGACTGCGTTGGTGTTAATGCAGCTTATGTGGGTACCTCTTTGTTACTTGTTAGCTTAAACAACAAGTTTAAGCCCCCTCACCATGACAAGGTGAGTATCCACATTTCTGATAATCCTACTTGTCTGTGGTGTAATAATCATGATGAAGATCTGGAACACATTCTTCTATACTGTCCATCCATAAACCACAAAAGAAGTAAATTAAAATCATCAGTACCAGTTGCAGAAGACACAGCCCTGCAGTATATATTGACTACACCCCAACTCTGGCTACTAGCAACAGGCATCTATAATGAACACCAATCAAAATACCCCTCATTTCTCGTGAAAAACAACAACTGAATAGACTACAGTGGACTTTATGTTATCAGCAAACAGCTGGATACATTAAGAAGATTGATTGATTGATCTTAGAAAATATCATATTTGTACGTTTTTCATTGAGGCAGGTAATGCACATATGAATCCTTAACTTCACTTGGATTTTTTCCTTTTCATTCTTCTATAGTGATAATTTCTTCCTCTTCTTCTTCTTCTTCTTCTTCTTCTTCTTCTTCTTCTTCTTCTTCTTCTTCTTCGTGTCAGGCTTAGACCACTGCCTTTGTCTTATCTCGGTTTCAAGTAACAGATCATGTCTTTCTGGATAACCTAAATCTATTTCCAGTTCATGTTTATCTTATAATACGTTAATTAATAGTGACTAGTTGCAGGAAATGGGACCTAAAGTCGGATTTTTCATTTTTTTGTTTTTTGTGGTTTGAAAAAGAGGATAAAATACTGAGCATTAAAAAAAATCATGGTCTAGGTGCTACAGTTTTTAATATATTACTTATTGAATATTGATATTACATTATGTACTTTTCGAGAAAAATGCAAATTAAAGTTTTCATTTGTTTTCTTAGCAACTATAAGAAAGATTTAGGTATTTAAGAAGCACTGTGTAAAACTACGTCCTAGTTTAGTATGTAAAAAAGCCTACAGATAGTGCAAGATGTCAAAACATAGAAATGCAAATAATTTATTAAATGGCGATCTTACTCGTGTTAATTGTGTAAGCATGTGCGGCTTACATCTGTTTCGGTGCTTCTTCACACCATCCTCAGAGTTTACTAGATCTCGGCGTCATCTCGAACTTCACTGCCTGTTGTGTGGGTGCATTCAATTGTTGAAAAGTGTTGAAATGTGGTGTCAAATAGTGCGTGTGTTCTGAAATTGATCTCTGTGTTGAGAATTTGATTGGGGTGTGTTTTAGTGTGTCTGTATATTTCATATTGTTCTAGTGTGTTGAGTTTTTGGTTTTTGGATTGTATGTGTAGGATTTCCATGTCTGTATTTATATTACTGTATGTGTGGTTAGCATTAGTTATGCGTTCGGCATATCACCCTGATCAAATTCTCAACACACAGATCAATTTCAGAACACACGCACTATTTGACACCACATTTCAAAACTTTTCAACAATCAAATGCACCCACACAACAGGCAGCGAAGTTCGAGATGACTCCGAGATCTAATAGGCTCTGACGATGGTGTGAAGAAGCACCAAAACAGCTGTAAGCCGCACATGCTTACACAATTAACACGAGTAAGATCGCCATTTAATCAATTATTTATATTCAAGTGTTAAAAGTAGTGTGCAAAAGATTCAACATGAATAGAAATGCAGTTTTTACACCGCAAATTCGTTATTTTGCTCTCCTGTAAAATTTCCTTTCACGACTTTAGGAGCCTTTTCGCGCAACAGGTCACTATTTTATAAATCATTTTTTCATCCATTCGTTCTGAGAGTTTAATTTTTTCTATTCTTTTATTTAGGCAAATCGTTTTCAATTTTGCTCATTCTGTGCCATTTTTTAAATAACATTTAGGGTACTGTGATTTTTAACTTGTCTTAAAAGTTTAATTTCTGATACTTGAATTGACGATTGATCCTTTTATATAAGCATTCATAACAAAAACCTACCTTAGGAACAGCACAGGGGAGGTGTGCCTTAATGGACTGGCCCTTATGTACAGTAGTGGCAAAAAAAAAAACCGGACCGACCTTTGTAGCTGATTTCAGAGCCTTGTTCACTCCAGAGCATGATAGACTGGTACCTAAGACTTTAGTGGTTCGAATTCTGCCTGGGAAGGAAACTTTTTTTTTTTGTTCCTTATTCAAATTTATTCCCAATACTTTTCGATTGCAGCGATATTTTACTACTTAATTAACTTATTATTCCCAGAACATGAATTTTACCAGCAATCGAAAATTATTGGGAATAAATTTGAATAAGAAACAAAAAAAAGTTTCCTTCCCAGGCAGGATTCGAACCACGAAAGTATTAGTTACCAGTCTATCGTGCTCTGGAGTGAACAAGGCTCTGAAATCAGCTACAAGAGTCGGTCCGGTTTTTTTTTTTGCCACTACTGTACATACTGTATATAATTACATGAGAAAATTTATAAGAATGAAAATGATGTGCTCGAGGAAGTAACTAAGAAACACAGAAGTTGAAATACACTGTGGCCTTCTTTAAAATAGGTCTATATTAAAATAAATATGGACATTGTTCATTTCGTTGCACTGTATTTTTTTGTTTTGGATACTGATTGAAGATGAATAATTCCTTACGTGTTTGTCCATTCTGCTTTCTTTGCTGTCCTTCCCATTTCTATTCTCTCATTTTAAATACCTCATATGCAGTCTATGTTTTACTGTAATACATCTTTGACCATGAAGATAGGTAGATACGTCTTACAAAATTCATTCTGTAGTCAATTGTGGTAACATTCTGCTGCGTCTGTAGTTTGTACAGTTCGAAGGGGGAAGGTTGATGTTTCAATATAGTTTTCCAGAATATAATGAGAAAATCAAAAAACATTCACTATTGGAAGGGGCCTCTGATATTAGTTCTGCAAAATCATCTGACATCTCTGATGATGGTAAATAGGAAAGACCAAAAAATAAAAGTTTTTAACCATTTCCAATTTCATATGTTTTGTTTCAATCCTCCTGGATTGATATATTGTTTCCTTTAATTTTCCTAAGCGAACTCTGTCATAAGTGAAATTTACACTCTGTAATCTTAACACTGGGAAAAAAAGAAGAAATACCAATCTATATCACAGACACACTCATTGCTAAAACTCCAGTTGTGAACGAAATTCTTCCATGGAAATGGATGATTCCAGAACATAGCATACAAATTCCAGGAAATCATTCCAAAAATGATCCTCCATACATTCTTAAGTTAGATTCCATGGAACTACTCTGCAGGACATATAAGGATCACCTTCAAATTTATACACATGGATCTCTAAATCCTAATAATGGGACATCAGGAGCAGGGTATTATATTCCAAAATATCAAGAAAATTATTTCATACCATGTTCATCCTCCTCCAGTCTTGACACTGAATTTCTAGCTATTGATGCTGCTCTTCAGTGTGTTACTCAAATTTCTGAAAAATCTATTTGCATACATACCGACTCCAAGGGGGCTATATTTAATATAATTAAATATGTACCAAACCTATATGCACATAGAATTATTCCAATTCAGAAACAACTACGTAAACTAAAAGAACTACAAAAGGAATTAACATTTCAATGGATACCTAGTCATTGTGGTATACCTGGAAACGAGAAAGTCGATAATATTGCAAAACAGGCAACATATTTGCAACCAAGATCTCTTCAAGTGATATTTCTATCCAGTGTTTTTGCTTCAGTAAAGTCTCATTTTACAAACCTTTGGATCAACAATTGGCTCTCTTCTGACAAAGAAAAAATTTTACAGTCTGTACGAAAGAAACCAAATGACCTGGAAATGTACAAAAACTTGCCCAGACATGTTCAAACATTTTTAACAAGAGCCAGAACAGGTCACATTGTCACTCAATTGTACCTACACAGATTTCACATTTCTGATAATCCTACTTGTCTGTGGTGTAATAATCATGATGAAGATCTGGAACACATTCTTCTATACTGTCCATCCATAAACCACAAAAGAAGTAGATTAAAATCATCAGTACCAGTTGCAGAAGACACAGCCCTGCAGTATATATTGACTACACCCCACCTCTGGCTACTAGCATCAGGCATCTATAATGAACACTGATAAAACTACCCTTCATTTCTCGTGAAAAACAACAACTGAATAGACTACAGTGGACTATAGTGGACTTTATGTTGTCAGCAAACAGCTGGCTGCATTAAGAAGATTGATTGATTAACACTGGGAAAATTAATTGTGGCAGCATTGTGTGATACTATTTCATAATCTAACAAAAGCTTCAAAATGATTAACTGTTTTCCACATATTCAGAGACAATGTCTTCAGAAAGCACCACATGTTGTTGTATGTTTGGGTATTAGCATTTGGAAAAAGCAGGGATATTAAAAGCAGACGAAGACTGTGATGGAACATACAGGAAAATTTCCAACGTATGTGAGTATAAAGACATAGAAGTGAATATCTACAAATTTTTTTGTTTTTACTTTGAAATTTGACAAGTATTTAAATGTTTCAGGTTTTCCTTAAGAAAGTGTTAAACATGCACTTCAACAAGAGTCATTTAAATAAAAGATGTAGGTCATCCCATATTATTTGCAGATGACACAAGTATAGTAATTACAGCCAATAACTCCAACACATTCCAATCTTCAACAGAGGAAATTCTCTTCAAAATATGTGACTGGTTCTCAGTCAATAAATTAGTATTAAATTGTAACAAAACTAACATAATTCAATTTAAATCTTGTCCAAATTAAACCTCGTAAATTTCTAGCTCTGTAATTAACAATAGATCCCTATTAGAAATAACAATAACCAAATTTCTTGGCTTAAAAATCGATAATGTGTTAAATTGGAAAAATCATATTAAAGAAATTACCCCCAAACTAAATTCAGCATGTTTTGCTATTAGATCTATGCAAAAGATAGTAAATATCAATACCTTAAAAACAATATACTTTGCATACTTCCACTCGGTAATGAGTTTTGGAATAATATTCTGGGGAAATTCCACAGATAGTAACAGTATATTCCTATTACAAAAAAGAGTAATTAGAATAATAGTAGGTGCCAAATCTAGGGAATCTTGTAGGACTATTTTAAAAAAACTACAAATAATGCCCATGGCTTATCAGTATATTTTTTCATTAATAATCTTCCTCTTATGTAATCGTGAAAATTTTGTAACTAATTCAACAGTTCATAGCATAAATACACGTCAAAAAATGACTTTCATACTCCATCGGCAAGTCTATCGTGCTATCAAAAAGAAGTGCGTTATATGGCAGTAAAAATTTTTAATAGCCTCCCTATCGATATAAAAAATGAAACTCAAAAAATAAGATTATTTAGGGCCAAATTAAATAAGTACCTAATTTCTCACGCCTTCTATTCTGTAGGTGAATTCATGACATTCAAAAACGCTTCATGAAATTGATACTAAAACTTTGTGTTGTACTAGTAGACTATATTGTAAATCTCGTCTGTATATATTTCATCTAGACTGTGACTATAAATTAAGACTTAATAATAGTATTAAGTTTTTTGACTTGTTCCATATTCTAGCTGTGAAGCAATGTATGAATACCATGGAATGTTAATAAATACAATACAAATACAAATTGCATGAGTGTTGCCTAATCTCTCTCCTTTTCTATGCAGACAAATAGGAACCAATTGCAAACAGGGGCGTATTTTGCAGGCTACTGGGGCTACCGGCAGTAGCCCAAGGAAATTACAAAAGAAAAAGTTTATAATATAACATAATGTAATAATTTTGTATTATTAGTTTTACCATAGTAATTAAAATTAAAGTAATTGTTAGATATATTTTGTGTAATAATAGGGTCAGCGGTAGCCCAAACCCTTTAACCAGTATATGCCACTGATTGCAAATATCCAGTTTTGCTGTAAGCAGTATAGAACCAACTCCAATTTTGGCCCTCTACTCTACTGTGATGAGACCTATTACCATTCATCTGAAAGAGCATTACAGAATGTTAATAATGCAACTGTTACTTTTTGGATAATGTCAAAGTATAATTTTAATTGAAACGATTTGTTAAAAGAACTCTAGCTGAAAACCTGTACAGTATTTGGAATTGCTTCTATATTGCATAACTGTATCTAATTCTGCTTTTTGTTTAAGATGGGGATATGTTCATGTCTGTGTGGCCCCTACGGATTAGACTTCCACAGCTACAAAAAGAGAATATGGATATGGGAAACAACTGTGGCGAGCAGTGCGTCAGTGTTCTGCCCAGGTATTGTTTGTGTCAGTCTTTTTTTATGATTAAAATTCTATAATATAGTGCTGTATGCACCTTATAGCTTGAGTTCTTTGCTCTAAGGCAGACGTGGGCATCAGTAGTTCATGTCGAACGGAGTCGAACGCAAGGACGTGATCTCCCTCCCTCCACACCCCTAGCTGGGGTACATGTCCGACTGGTTGAAGTACTGGCAGTCAGCGGTGGATTTCACTAAAAAAAAATGTCGCGCTCTAAGGAAGCTCCTGAAGTAAAAAAGTCCAAAAATATTATTTCCACAAAGAATGGGAAAATGAATTCTTTTTTTGCGAAGAAGGGGAAAGCGTTAGGTGCTTATTATGCTACAAAATTTTACTAGCACGTTGAGCGACATTGTGAAAAGACTCGTTTTAATCGAACAAATTTATTTTATTTTATTTTTTATAATAATAGTAGTCCACACCTGTGGAGTAACGGTTAGCGCGTCTGGCCGCGAAACCCCAAGTGCAAGTGCACAAATATGGCTGGTTTAGATGTATATAAGCTTAAACAACTTTGCAAAGTAAAATATTCACATCTTCGGAGTTTTGTTATGAAAATTGCTTCTATGTTTGGCTCAACCTTTATTTGTGAACAGTTTTTTTCTCAGTTGGCCATTGTAAAATCCAAATCAAGATCACGCATTTCAGACGAAAATTTATTCTAACAGCTCACAATTGCAATGTCTGACATGACTCCAAATTTTGAAACACTTGCTGATTTACGTGACGAAGAAGAATAAACGAATCCTTTCTTTTAAGGGCATGAGTCAATTGACGTAAATTGACAAAAACAACAAAGGACTACAGTAAGAAGTTTAAAAAAATAGCCTAATTGTTGTTGTTCTGTTTCTTAGTAATGTGCTTGATATTTTGTTAAGAATCTATTTTTCCTTAGTTTCTTAATTTTATTTTCAAAGGATGCAAATTAGTGACTGATGCCCTTTCAAAACAAATAGGTTCAGATTATGGCATTACTTTTTAACTGTTGTGGAATTGTACGTTTTATGTCATTTTATAAGGTTTTTACAGTGATTGTTTAAATTAGAAATACAGTTATGTTTCAGCTTTTTGTAAAATAGTTTGTATTTGTTTTGGAAAATTTGTTTTCTTTCATTGTTGATTCATAAAAATAACATTTGTAGAAAACTGTGTATCTTTTTGTCCTGCATAATTACTTAACGTTCTGTGTTTCAATACTTCACGCGATCCACCGCTGAGTATTACGTTAACAGCTGATGCATGTTGCAGCAATCAGAGTAGAACGGCGCATTTAAACCCACGTCTGCTCTAAGGGAATGAGGAACCCATGCCTGGGGTGAGGAGTATAGAACAGGCCAGTACCATATATTATGCTGTTGCTTTTTGCTTTCAGTCTACGTTGCTTCAGTGTTGATACAATTAATATTAGGTACCCTCCACAAAACTGGCTTCATTTATACACCGACGGATCCTTGATCTCCAGAGAACAAGGTGCCGGTGCAGGTGTTACGTGCTGTCTCTTCTCACTTTATAGAGCTCTTGGATATGGAACAACAAGTTTTGATGGTGAAATCATTGCAATAAGTGAAAGTCTCAGGAATCTTCTATACCACATCAATAAATTTAAGAATGCACTTATATTGTCAGACTCCAAAGCAACTATTCTATCAATAGTCTCTAAACACACACCTTCATCTCAAACAGCAGAAATAACTAAAATGCTCTCTCAATTAATATCACTCAATAAAAGAATTATATTCCAATGAATACCATCCCATTGTGGAATCTTGGGAAACGAGAATGCGGATGCTTTAGCAAAGAAGGGCAGCACTGCTACTTACAGACCTGTTACTAAATCTACATATTACTCTGTGAAAAGATTTATTAAATCTACATACTTAGACTTAGACTTCAACAAATAACATTTGATAACACAATCTCAAGGGAAAAAATGGAACTCTCTACATCATAATCCACAGTTAATTCCCGATTTACCACGAAAATCGTCTGTAGCTGCATTTAGATTGGCAACAGGCCATGATTGTTTGGCCGAACACCTGCATAGAATTGGAATATATCAGTCCCCTAACTGTCCATTGTGCAACTTAAACCAAGCAATGGATTCGGAACACCTCAAAATCTGTGCTTCATTGGCTGACTATGATAATATCTTTGAAAAATATTGGAGTGCAAGAGGTCAAATGACTTTATTGTCAAACTCCTGGCATTAGAAAACAACAACTTCTGTGCGGATCGTATATCTCTTGTCTTTCACTTACGGACTCTATTCTGGTATTGAAATTTTGCTGGGTTTTGGTATTGCGATTGCTATTGTGTAAACATATGAGAACAAATTTTAACAACATGGTTCTGTAGTTTAGGTGTTACGATTTAGTTTTCGATTTTTTATCACATGCGAGAATAACTGTTGACAACATGGCTATGGAAGAGTGGAACACCAACGAACCAATTTGTCAGGAGAAATGTCATGTCCTCGGCGAAAATCGAATACGTGAGCGAGCCATGATTATGAATTAATTACTGAATTGCTGTGAATTTGAGAAGAAGGAGCACAACATGAATCATTACATAAGGAAACATAATGTAACAGTCGACATCTTGACTGGTACCTCTTGAGCCTGACAAACTAAGCAATAAGCATAGTTAGTGCAGAGGACTGGGAGTCATATTGTCAACACGTCGTGAAGCTAGAGGAGGAAAACTGTAGGAAATATGAAATCCTAGAAAATACCGTGGATGGCGTCATCGTGCACCTGAATAGCAATGAAGAAGATGGCGATAATGATGACATCTCATAAGTTGTGACAGTGAATGAGGAGCAAGGTTCTATAAAACGCTGAAGTCAGTGTTTTATAATAATATAATAATTTTGTTTTTTTTGTAAATATAAAAACTGGAAATTTATTTTTTGAAGAGGTGGAAAAATTCAAATACCTGGGAACAACAGTAACAAATATAAATTTTACTCGAGAGGAAATTAAACACAGAATAAATATGGGAAATGCCTGTTATTATTCGGTTGAGAAGCTTTTATCATCCAGTCTGCTGTCAAAAAATCTGAAAGTTAGAATTTATAAAACAGTTATATTACCGGTTGTAATTTATGGTTGT
The DNA here is from genome assembly GCF_040183065.1 of Periplaneta americana. Taxonomy (NCBI): domain Eukaryota; kingdom Metazoa; phylum Arthropoda; class Insecta; order Blattodea; family Blattidae; genus Periplaneta; species Periplaneta americana. The sequence continues at coordinate 115,441,504 of NC_091132.1, read as the reverse complement.
GAAACTTGGACTCTCACTTTGAGAGAGGAACATAGGTTAAGGGTGTTTGAGAATAAGGTGCTTAGGAAAATATTTGGGGCTAAGAGGGATGAAGTTACAGGAGAATGGAGAAAGTTACACAACACAGAACTGCACGCATTGTATTCTTCACGTGACATAATTAGGAACATTAAATCCAGACGTTTGAGATGGGCAGGGCATGTAGCACGTATGGGCGAATCAAGAAATGCATATAGAGTGTTAGTTGGGAGGCCGGAGGGAAAAAGACCTTTAGGGAGGCCGAGACGTGGATGGGAAGATAATATTAAAATGGATTTGAGGGAGGTGGGATATGATGATAGAGAATGAATTAATCTTGCGCAGGATTGGGATCAATGGCGGGCTTATGTGAGGACGGCAATGAACCTCCGGGTTACTTAAAAGCCAGTAAGTAAGTAATATTAATATTTTAATTCTAATTTCAATCTTTTTCTCAGTACCTCTATATCTACACAATGTCTATTAACTTGCTCATGTTATATGCTTTTAGATTGCACAGTTAAGTCATCATTCATAACAATATGCATATTGTATAATACCATAGGTTACCATAAATAAATTTATTTGTGATAAGATACAGCAAAAAATTTGAAAGTTAGAATTTATAAAACAGTTATATTACCGATTGTTCTGTATGGTTGTGAAACTTGGACTCTCACTTTGAGAGAGGAACAGAAATTAAGGGTGTTTGAGAATAAGGTTCTTAGGGAAATATTTGGGGCTAAGAGGGATGAAGTTACAGGAAAATGGAGAAAGTTACACAACGCAGAACTGCACGCATTATATTCTTCACCTGACATAATTAGGAACATTAAATCCAGACGTTTGAGATGGGCGGGGCATGTAGCACGTATGGGCAAATCCAGAAATGCATATAGAGTGTTAGTTAGGAGGCCGGAGGGAAAAAGACCTTTGGGGAGACTAAGACGCAGATGGGAGGATAATATTAAAATGGATTTGAGGTAGGTGGGATATGATGATAGAGAATGGATTAATCTTGCACAGGATAGGGACCGATGGCGGGCTTATATGAGGGTGGCAATGAACCTCCGGGTTCCTTAAAAGCCAGTAAGTAAGTAAGTATGATAAGATACAGACGATTTTCAAATAAAGCTTATGAATGTTATTCATTTACTTATCGGAACCAACATGTCAATAAAGATTAGTACTGATGGCAGGTATTGTTCATTAATTTAGTAATGCATTCTCTGAGTCGTGTTGAGTGCTTCTCGTTCGTATGACTAGGAAGCTCAGAAGTCAAGTTGTAAGGTACATTTCCTGCTAGGTTTGTTTCCCAACATCTAATATCATAGATCTATCATATCAGCATTTTAAAGCTATTGCTCAGCTGAAAAGTGAGATTCCTACAAGAATCTATATAGTCCTACTGTCATTTTTGTAATTTTATAATTACAGTAAAACCTCGATAAGACGCGCCCGCTTATTATGCTATCCTGTGTAATACGCTTTTTTTGTCCAGTCCCTGCACATGTCATATACAACACCTTTATAAAATACCCCGTTTGTTGCGCTCAAGTCCCGCATAATACACTGTTTTTGTGGAATATTTTCGATGCAATTTTCAGCAATGTACTGTAACAGTAATGAAACACCTTGGTTACTGAACTCACTGGTGCCATTAACCTGAAAAGTATTGGTATTCGACCTTTTACCTGCGATTTAAACCTTCATACTTCATACCTTAGTATACCCCACCCTCTTGTTACGCTCTCTTATTCGACTCCTTATCTGCGTGGTTAAAGCCTGCATACAGTTACAATACCCCACCCTCTTGCTAACCCTCTCTTTCTCAAACAACATTCCTCACTCGACCATAATAAAATTCTGGAAATTTTTGCTGGTCCTTAGTGTATTGAAGTGTCTGTGAATGTGATTACAAAAAGTGTTAAACAAAAAGTCCTTTCTGTGTCGGAAAAATTGGAAATCTTACGAAAGTACGATGAGAACAGTACTCTTACTCAGAAACAACTCTCTGATTCATTAGGAATCCCATCATCGACATTAAGAACGATAATAAAAAATCGCGACTCAATCACTACAGCTGCGACGTCGGGAGGATGTAATCGCAGGAAATTGAAGTGTGGTAAACATGAGGAGTTGGAGAACATGCACACGGCAAACAACTATAAATGTTTTTTTTTTTTTTTCGAAAGAATTAAGTACAGTACATATTGTAAATGTCTTTGACGTACAGTACAGTAATTACATAATGGAGTAGTACTGTATTACCTTTCATGAATCATGTATTTCAATAAAGAAAAATGCTAATAGATACTGTATATAAGTCAAAATTAGTATACCCGCCTAATACACGGTTTACACCTAGTCCCTTGAACAGCGTCTTATCGGGGTTTTACTGTATTATTATTATTATTATTATTATTATTATTATTATTATTATTATTATTAATACTCCTGGTATGAATTGGTTATCTGGTTGTTGTGCTAATAACATCCATTACTACTCCAAAATTAAGGCTCAAGAGTTATTTTCATCTTCTTGCTTTCTTGGATTGAAACAAGTAAATTCAACAGTTAATAACAAAAACTTACTTGATCTTATATTTACAAATTTAACCGAGACTGAGGTCAATCTGGCCACTCACTCGCTAGTCTTACAGGATGACTATCATCCTCCCTTAACAATAACTCTTGAAGTCACACTAAATTTTTCTCCCCAGAATCAACAAAATTCTTTCCCAAATTATTCTCAAGGTGATTACTTGAATTTATATTGGAGTCTATATAATTACGATTGGTCTGTGTTTACCAAGCTGTCGATGTTAACGATGCAGCTAGCTCACTATGTTCAGTAGTTAATAGTGTCATATCCCAGGCAGTTCCTGTCACTCGAGTCAAAAGGTCTAGTTATCCACAATGGTTTTCTAACACCTTACGTAAACTTATTAGAAAGAAAGACCATGCACATAAAAAATATAAAAAATTCAAAACTGAATTTTATTATCAAACATTTTCCTACTATAGAAAACTTGTGAAATCTAAAATTAAATCGGATAAATTATCATGGCTTCAAAATATTAATGAAAATCTTAAAACGGAACCAAAAAAGTTTTGGAAATATGTTGAATCATTTCGGAAGACTGATAATTATCCCTCTGAATTAATTCTTAACGATAAACACATCACAGATCAGTTAGACATTGTCAATGCTTTTGCTGATCACTTCAAATCTGTTCAGACTAAACATAGCCATACATATGAAAACATTATTACGAATATAACAGACTCATTACCTATACCTAAAGTAACACATGATGACGTTCGTAAAGCAATTAAAAAACTTAAACCAACAAAAACAACTGGCACTGACGGTATTCCAAATTCTATAATTAAAGGATGCTCTAATATATTTATTCCTCTTTTAGCCCACATATTTAATATTAGTTTGAAAAATGGTGAATTTCCCTCACTATGGAAACACGCTGCAATTATTTCTATATTTAAAAACGGAAAAAGAAATGATGTCAGAAACTACAGACCTATCTCGATCCTAAATAACTTTTCAAAAATTTTTGAAACCATTATTCACAGACATATATCGTTTTATGTGAAAAACAAGCTCAATTCTTCACAACATGGATTTACTAAAACTAAATCCACTGTCACTAACCTGGTCACATATCTAAATCAAATTGTACCAATAATTGAAACGCAGGGACAAACTGATTCAATATATTTTGATTTCAGCAAAGCTTTTGATGTAGTTCCGCACTATATCCTTCTTGATAAGTTAGGAAATATTGGCCTTTCTGTAAGCTACGTAAAGTGGTTCGAAAATTATTTAAGTAATAGAGTTTCATGTGTAAGACTGTTTAATATACACTCTTATTCTTATAATATAATTTGCGGAGTCCCGCAGGGATCTACTTTAGGACCTCTCCTATTTATTATATTCATAGATGATATATGTAAAAGAATAAGTTCTGACTGTTTATTATTTGCAGACGATTTAAAAATTTTTCGTACAATCAAAAGTAGTACTGACTGTCAATCACTTCAATGTGACATTAATTCAGTCGCTAAATGGTCGGAAGACAATGGTATGAAAATTAACGTATCCAAAACTAATGTAATAACCTTTTCTAGAAAAACTTCTTCACTGAAATTTAATTATTATCTAAATAATGTACTAATTAACAGAACGGATTGCGTAAAAGATTTTGGAATATTCTTTGACAGTAAATTGTATTTTCATAGTCACGTTGATTACATTTACAATCACGCAATCAGAATGCTAGGAATAATACGGTCAATAACTTATTCTTTTTCCACGCCCGATTCTCTCTTAATGCTATACTATACATTGGTGCGATCGAAACTCGAATATGCATCTGTAGTTTGGAACTCGATTACAACTACGGACTCGACTAAATTAGAAAATATAGGTACAAAGAAAATTTATATCCTTATGTTCATTCAGATTTTTGCCCATTAATTCCGGGTATAGTTATGAGAGAAAATGTGAATATTTTAATTGTCAAAATCTATATGCTAGACGCCATGAGCTAGATTATCTGTTCTTTTGTATCCTGTGACTCTTTCTTAAACAATATTACCTTACGTATTCCAACAAAAGATATGAGAGCCCACAAACTTTTCTATATTAGAAATTCGAAATTTCTTTCACCAGTCTCCAGATGCATTAAAAATGCCAACATGCATGGCTGCGAATTCGATCCCTTCAATGTATAGACTTTGTTTGCTCTTGGCAACGATTTATCATTTATGTATTATTTTAGGCATTATACTCAATTAACATTGTCTCATAATAGTATTCTTAGTTATCCATTCATCGTCATTATTGTAATTAATCGTAATTATATTTATGTGTAATAATTATTTTTGTTTTATGTTTTTTGTTATATTTGTGCTGAACTGTAATTGGCCACTGGCTGTTGTACAGCACATTAAATAAATAAATAAATAAATAAAATAAATAAATAAATAAATTATTATATAAACTGATATTCTTTTTTATAGTTTGAAGAAAGTTCGTGTAAGGGCTTTATCTCCTCATATTCCTGATTCCTGTCCTTTCAAGACTTACAAAGAGCTCAAGAGACATTGGAAGAACATGGTTAGAATTATGAGTATAAGCATACGGAATTAACTTTTTTTAAAACTATGTTGTTAGCCTGTAATATTATTAAGTACCTATACGTAAAGTTAAACTATAATTAAATGAGAAATTTTGAGAAGTATAGTACTGTTGATCTGTTATAAACTCGTAAGCGCTATACAAAAATATATTTATCTCAATCAGTTGTACCGTGTGGGTATCATTAATGTTCTTGAAGAATGTTCAACCAGCGAGTCCCTTATCTTATCGCCTTGGTTTCAGTAACCCCTCCCTGTGTTATCCAGCTGGTTCGTTAATATAGGTAATCAACTCGCATCTATGCTCCCATTATAAATATTAACTAGTGGCTTGTGCAGCAAATGCTGCAAACTAAGTTCATTAGACATTCAAATAAAAATTTTTCGGATTTATCTTCAATGAAAAATACCAGACATTTTGAAAGTTATTTGCTTCCATAATAATGAAACACACTCCCTCTGAATGGTTTTATTATGCCAAATACTTTTTCTTGAACCTATCTACCTTAGTTTTTGAGTTTAAACGCGAAAACGCAAGTAACAATGTCAGGACGATCAGTGGGTTTTTCATGTGGGAGTAAAGCAGTAGCTATTTCAGGTCATTGTCAGGTTTGCTATGCTTTGGAACAATAGACATAGCATCTTGGTATAGTTGCTGCATGTAGAGCTTGAAATGTAGAGGGTAAAATCATTTTATCCTGCTAAGAGATCTTGCTGAAATGATCGAGAAACTACATAATTTTGTAGGCTTCTTATTTTATCAGTAAGTAATACCTTTTGGTCTTTCCTTAGAAACTGTAATTTTTGTGCTCTCTCGAGCTAATACTGAAGAGAATGACGCATATAAATATCTACACCACACCGCCATTAAGCATATGAAAAAGACCCAATCCCATTTGATTAATAACTATAAAAATATTTGATTTTTAATAACAATATTATCATCTCACGTAAGTTTTGTAGTTGAGATATAATAGCCGCCACTCAGTAAATTATAGAAATGAAGATCTAATTTAAGATATTCTCTACATCTACTTATGTAACCCCAAAACGTTTCACTTTCAAATCATCAATGTCATATCATGGCATTAACTATAATAATATTTCATTTTTAATGGTAATAATGTCATCAAACCACCTCAAGTTATGTAGATTTTAATATTCAATACACAGCTATACTCAGAAAATTACACACCGCAGAATCAGACCTGTAAATTATTTTTAGTAAGTCTTGAAGTTTTTAATACCCAGTTGAATTTGAGCTCTAAATATGTCAGCAATCCTGCAGGTCATGGCCTTCGTGTAATAACATGTTGTTTATTGTAGTGTGTTTTGTTTTATTCTGAAATGAAATTAGTTCTCAAAATTGACGAAAGATGAATTTTGGAAAATAGGAATTATGTAGGAAAAATAACGCTTCACTGAATGTTACTATTTTTTCTGAAAATTTTTGGATGCCAAGCTTCAAAATGAGGGGTCATTCATTAAAATCCGTTCAGCCTTTTTCCCGTAATTTCCATTACCACGTCAAATTATATATATTATATATATATATATATATATATATATATATATATATATATATGAATCGGTCAGTGGAATAAGGACCGAAGTCCAGAGAAGTAAATTTTTCAGGAGACGAAAAAAAATCACATCTCCTAAATCAATAGACCAACACTAACAAAAATTTGCACAGTTGTAGGTCATAGTGCACCACTCTGACTAATAATGAACACTCACGTGTGAGTTTAATAGTATGGGTAATAAATAGAATGATAAGTGGTGGACTTTGGTCCTTATTACATTGTTTTACTACGCAAGTGTAAGAGACAAGCACAATAATCTGAAATAGTGAATTCTATTTATTAAATGAGTTGTATTTTCAGAATACACACATCACTTGAGCTAATTGTCTAGAAAAAAAGGATATGACACCAATATGAATAATAATAATACTTACAATAAAGAAACTATTTCAATGTAATGAGCAACTGACTTTTGTCCTTAGTCACTGCCAACATTCTGAGTTCTGCTACCTTCCTCACCCTTAATACTCTGCAAGTACTGCTGTGCATTCTCTCATAGATATTTCAGGAGTTTAGATACATAAATGGGAGGAGTGATAGGAGGAGGAAAAAGAATAAAGTGTATAAGATTTGCTGATGGTATGGCATTGTTAGCAGAAGAGAAGATGATACTAAGGGATATGCTGCTGGAGCTAAATGACAGCTGTGAGCAGTATGGAATGAAGATAAATGCTAACAAGACGAAGACCATGGTCATATGAAGAAAAGTAAACAAGGTAAACTTGCGAATTCTAAATGAGGCAGTAGAGCAAGTGTCCACTTCAGATACTTGGAATGTATTATAAGCAGTAACATGAGCTGCTACCAAAAAGTTAAGAGGAGATCAGCAATGGCAAAGGAAGCTTTTTATGGAAAAGGGAGCATCTTCTGCTAACCTCTGGAGAAAGAACTAAGGAAGAGGCTAGTGAAGTGCTTTGTGTGGAGTGTAGCATTGTATGGGGCAGAAACATGGACATTACGACGAAGTCAAGAGAAGTGACTAGAAGCATTTGGATATGGAAAAGGATGGAGCATGTGAAATGGATCGAGAATAAGAAACGAAGCTGTGTTGGAAAGAATGAGTGAAGAAAGAATGATGCTGAAACTGATCAGAAAGAGAAAAAGTAATTGGCTGGTTCACTGGTTGAGAAGAAACTGCCTTCTGAAAGATGCTTGGAAGGAATGGTGAACGGGAGAAGAGTTTGGGGCAGAAGAAGATATCAGATGATAGACGACATTAAGATAATTAAGATATATGGGTCATATGAAGAGACAAAGAGGAAGGCAGAAAATAGGAAAGACTGGAGAATGCTGGGTTTGCAGTGAAAGACCTGCCCTTGGGCAGAACACTACGAATGAATGAGTGAGTAGATACATCATGTACCTTTGCACTTTTAACAGCTGTGGTCCTGTGGTACATTGAGGTTGGGAGTCACGTTATTCTTAAGGAGACAGAAGCTGCTCATGACCATTCCGCTCATTACTTTACGACCTTTACCTGGTGTTTGTGCAAATGATGGTATGGGAAAACCTTGTATTTTGATACCTGAAACACTTCACCATTTTGAGATGCGCTTTTCTTGAAAAACTGTGTGAAACCCATCAAAGTCTTTGAAAATAGTGTGTGTCATTTCAACAACTTGGAAGTGACGTTTAACAAGTTCAATCCATTTACTCGCGATATCCACTTTTCCACCTGCAGTGCCTCTATGAGACACTCTCCAAATCATACTCGTAGCTCAGCCAATACAATAATGTCCGAAGTCCCGGACATCGGACCTTGTTCCATGGATTGAAATTTTTAAGCCGCTGTAATATAATAACGGGCATGGATATCGGTCATTTTAATAGTGCATAATGTGCGCCTTGCCTTTGAGAGTAAATTGCACTCAAAAAACCATTTTCGACAAAACTTGGACTTCGGCCCTTATTCCATTGACCGCTTCATATATATATATATATATATATATATATTTGTCTAAAATGCTATGCTATAGTAACAGGCCTAAATTTTGTTTGGAATCCTCTATTAAGGACATGATTCTTTTACACGATGTAGGCTAAATGTACCACATGGTACTCACAATTTTATTTCCCTCCAGTAGCGATTTGTGTAAAAAATATATGTGTGGAGTGTTGTTCACATACATAGATGCATGAACAGTTTTACTACCGGTAATACATGTGTAAGCTTACTATTCATAAACTACGTACAATTTTACTAGTTCTAGAATACATGCAAAGAAAAAAAAATTAATTTCATTCACTCGTCCTTTTTCTCGTATACTAAGTCAATTATATCTGTCGATGATGCCTTCGTAAAATATCTGAGTTTCACTGAGACTGAACAGTACTACGCCTCCAAGTTAAATCTGCATCCGGAAAGAATGTAAATCACCATTCCCTCTCCCTCTCGCCTTTGCAACCTATGAGTAAATACTAAGCTGATAAAGAGGTGTTTACTGTTCGTGCCAGCGAGTTGTATGAGATAGTGGTGAATACACGTGTGTAGGAGGTGCTGAAAGTGTTAGTTGTACCCATATAAATAATGTATTGTACCCGTGTAAAGTGCAGTAATCGTTAATTCTGATAGACTATTTTATCCAATTTCAATTATCGTCTTCACGTACAGTGGATACTCAATACTGAATAGTTAATTATTGCAACGAAGTATGTCTAAATTAATATTACTAATATTAATATAATGCACCGTATTTCTTACACACATTATATACATTACCTCACTCATTGCATTATCTCTTGTAACTCGCTCACAGACGAAACTGTAGATTGTATACTATAGTACAGGCAGAATCAATAGGCGGGTTTTTGGTTTGGTATGGAAACAACTCACTCCACACTTTCTCTATCGGTTTATGACCTGAACAAGGAAACCTTTCTGTCGCTCCGTTCGAATGTTAGTTATTGACAAGTGCTTGTCTGTGATACTACTGTGCTACAGTTTGTTCGTAAATACAATATGTCTCATAATAAACAGTATTTTTAAACAGCTACTAATCATCCGAGTGCTGTAATCACTATCATGTCTCAGTCGGGCCCTGAGTCGGGCCCTGATATCAGAAGCCTTACTAAAGGTGGTGTTTATCAACTTCACTGTTTCTTGAAAGAACTGTGAGGACATTAAAAATGTCCTATCATCAATGCAGACAGTCACTGTCAAAGGCCAGTGGCGCTTCTTTACGATTGGTCCAGAAAATTTATGCAAATGGGAGATGAATAGCAGTAAAACAATCATTCTATGGAGCCTAATTTTACATATACAATTCTCTAAAGAGCAAGGCCATTAGCTTTACAAGAAAAAAAAAATAAAATAATCGCATCGTATATGTTAGGGGGTGAAACCATTCCGGAAGTTAAAAAATGTTGTTGTTGTTTTCTAATGCCAGGCGTTTGACAATAAAGTCATTTGACCTCTTGCACTCCAATATTTTTCAAAGATATTATCATGACCAGCCAATGAAGCACAGATTTTGAGGTGTTCCGAATCCATTTCTTGGTTTGAGTTGCACAATGGGCAGTTAGGGGACAGTTAAAAAATGTAAATACCTAGGAATAACATTTAGCAGTGATCTCGGCTGGGGGGAACATGTTACTGACACAGCAGGAAAGGCATGGAGAGCGTTACACTTTGTGATGAGGGTACTAAGAAAAGGCTCTGATAAATCCAAAGAGATTGCATATAAATCACTAGTTCGTCCAGTAATGGAATATGGTGCTGCATGTTGGGATCTTTACAGATTAGAACATATTAAGACACTGGAAAAGATTAAAAAACGGGCTCTCAAGTGTTGTCGTAATATGGTGTTGCATGTTGGGATCCTTACAGATTAGAACATATTAAGACACTGGAAAAGATTAAAAAACGGGCTCTCAAGTGTTGTCGTAATATGGTGCTACATGTTGGGATCCTTACAGATTAGAACATATTAAGACCCTGGAAAAGATTAAAAAACGGGCTCTCAAGTGTTGTCGTAATAATTCACCATTAAAATGGAACACACTCACGGACCGGAGAACGCAAATTCAATTAAGCGCAATATTCAAAACATACAGAGGTGAGTCAGCCGGAGAGAAATAAAAAATAGGTTGCAGCCGCCAAATTACTCTTCAAGGAACGAACACTCATATAAATTGAGGGAAAGAAGACAGAGGACGGACACTGGAAAGTTTTCTTTTCTCAATCGTACTATCAGGGATTGGAATGCTTTACCTGCAGACTTACTAAAGGCTTTACCAATAACCAAAAATGTATTTAAAAATAGGCTTAAGGACTTTACTAATAGACGGTAGTACATTATACACATTACTTAAAGGGTGTAATTGATATCTTGTTATTTGAAGTGTTCTATCAGTGAGGAAGTGTGTTGTGTCAGTGAAGTGTGTAGTGTCGGTGAAATATATTGTGTAAGTGAAGTGTGTTGGTGTCAGTGAAGTGGCTGTGCAAAGTATTTGAACAGTGAAATGGTTAGAAATGTTAGTGAAATCAGGTAGAAAAGTGCAGTGAGTGAGTTGACAGCGAAATAAATGTAGTGCCGAAAGGTACTTGTGAAGGTATGAACCTGTCACACTCGTGGGTCTTAGTTCGAACTTAGGGTTAAGATACAAATTAGATTTACTTTAAATGTTATTTTAAGTGACCATGCTTCATTTAATGTAGGATGCTCCTTATTATTATTATTATTATTATTATTATTATTATTATTATTATTAATTATTGTTTTTTTATTAGTTGTGTTTATTATTAATTGTCATTATTGAGTGTAATTAGTTACCACTGGCACCGGTTATACACCCATTTGCAGTGTGAATAAATACATACAGACATACATACATACATATTTATTTAAAGAATACACGGACAGATGTAGATAATATTGAATTTTACATTTAAATTAATAATATTTTTTTTAGATATTGTAACATTTTATTTTATGCTATATTAAGTTACTTATTTAAGACATTAACAATGGAAAATTGTTTCATTATTTAGATTGTTGAAGATCATTATTAAGTTAATTTAATTTTTTTAGAAATTGTTCACGGAATAAGGTAAATTTCTTAATTGATATGCTAATTATATCTCTGTCAAATGGAGTATTATATTGTAGTCTACTACATATTCTTGACTGCTAAATTTTTAGGAGCTCCAGTGTTTGTTATAATTAGGTAAAATACATTACCGGTATGTTTGGGAATAAAATATTATTAGGATCATAAAATGAAATATTATTTAATAGTTTGTCAATAATACATTAACTTGAGTAGATATAACTGTGACTGGCGAATATTTTATCGACTTTTTTCATTGAATATATGCTATTTCAACACTTCTTGTATTGAATTGTTGATGGACTTCAATAATACAGACGTATAAACAAGACTGAATGAAACTCATTGCATAGAATCAGAATAGTGCTGAGTGCCCAATTTATAAAACGATTTTTTTGTGTCATACCTATTATGTTATTTATTTTATTAAGCTAAGCCATTCGTAAGTGTGCTTTCATTACGAAACTCGTTCATGTTATATTAATATACATATTCCACAATCAGTAAACATACATTAATATTTTGTACTTCAATGTTTAATTTTATCGTGATTTATAAAGTTGGTAAGTATACTGCATGAACATTATTTAGTATTTACTATTTCAACACAACATTCTGAAAATACATAAATACAAAGTATTTGTGTAATGCTAAATATTTGATTTATTTTAAGTTTACATTACACTTTATTACCGTACATTTGTGAAATGACTTAACTTGCAAAATATTATAATGATAATATTGAGTGAAGAATGTAGGCCCCATTTGTAATATATTTTATTTATTTTATAAGTTTTTCTGCAGTGAAAAAGTATCAATGGAGTTATTTGGGACAGGAACATACACCAAGCAAGTTCTGAGGGGTGTAGGAGTCGGGATAGAGAAGTAGGGGTTTGCCAGACCCGCCGATTTCTTCTGCCCCTAGTATAACAACGAGCTACTAATGCTCGTCTCTTGTGTTCACGGGACGCAAATTTAACTTGGAGGCATACTGGTAGTATATCTCTATGCAAAGCTAAGGGGCTAATGATGAAAGTCTCTCCTGTGGTGTAGCATTTAAAGTGAAATGCTTCAATCTTTCAAACAAAAAAGCTTCTTTCATCGGAAGAATTTTATGAAGTTATTTTATGCTCGACCATGCCGAAATGTAGTAATTATACACCTGGTAAAAGCCCTGTAATGGACCTCATTAAAGTACACCAATTCATTAAAGTTCAGGTGTTCCACCAATCAGAAAATACCATTGTAGCAATATGAAAGCGCAAGTATCAATTATTCTCGGATATGCAATCGAAAGACAACAATAAATCAATAAATCACCCATGTTTGAAATAAAGTCAGTGCTGTTGCTATAATAATTAGCGTTAATTGTAAATAATATTCAAATAAATTCAATTTGTCATCTCGTTTTTCAATGTCTAATTCAATTTCAAGGTTATATCAAGATTAATGTTTATTTTACTCTAGATTATCTCAAGGTCAATGTCGACATTTGTTTCTCGGAAAAAATCAATACTTTCGCGTCTGCGCACATCTCACAATTTACGAGGTATTGTACAAGGTCAGTTCCGCTCCTCAGTCAGATAAGAATAACATGAATACTTATGAATAATTTCAAGTTAGAAATATGGTCGAGCATAAAAAGTCGTATGAAACTTGACTATAATGGTAATTAAGACGCTCGTATGAAAATTATGAAACTCGCTTGCGCTGGTTTCATAAACATACTCGCGTCTTAATTACTACCATTATAGGCTCGTTGCATAATGTACTTACTATTATACAACTTCTCTAGTTTCTTAGCAATTTCTAAAAACAAAGAACAAATGGAACTTATCCAGAATTTAAAACATCTCTTTTATCCTGATATTTAAGTCTACAAAACAGCATCTATCTATACTATTAATAAATCTGTAACCAAAATTTTTCTGGTAATTTTCGATTTTTCAAGAATAATTGGTGTTAACATGTATAACTAGCGTTTCAGAATTCTGAAAACTTTTCTTTTAAAATATTTAATATAATTATTAAATTTAGGCCTATTTAATTTTGTAATGTTTTGTTTTTGTGCTATAAGAAATAAAAACTAGCCTACGTTGAAGTTAAGAATCATAGAAACTATTATATGTTGCATACACCTGTTTGTTTCAGTATGGATACAGACTTCCAGAAAAGCCTGAGAAACTGTTCTTTTGCTCCCTTTCGTTCCATTCTCTTAGTCCCATACTGTACACATACCCAAGTCTGTGTGTTCGGCAACATGACTTGGTATTTCTTCGGCACATGGATCACAACACCGTGCTACAAACTTTCTTGAAAAATTTGGCAATAAAACTACCGACCTTATGCGGGTATCCTTTTGGTGTTGAATCCCGAATAGTGTATGCTGTGCCCAAACTATGCCACTGGAGTGAGGTATGTTTGTAAAATCATGGACTGGAATTATGTTCTTGCGACAGAAATTTTACATTTTGTAGTCTGTTAAAACCAATTTTATTAGAGGAACTTACCACAGAATGTAGTTTAAACCAGGGGCGGCCCGTCCTTATGTGCTACAGTGCTACAGCACAATGATAATTTTTGCTCAAATAATGTATTTGTAATACCATAGTATTTGATCTGTCATTTGACAATTTGTCGTGGTTATGTTCATGACTCGTTATAGAGTGTTTAGTCTTCACTCTTCGGTGCCTCAGGGGGTTCGTTGTGCTACTTAGAACTTCACCAAATACTCACTGCTCTGATTGGCTATTTTTACGCGGGAAAGTGCTGTAGTCAGCTTCAGCACGACACAGCTTGGAGATTGCAAAAATAAAGCGTAACGAAAGAATGCTTGTTTGTGGAAGAACCACAGTCTACTATATACAGTCACGAAGCTTGAGTTTTGAGGATGCTAGAAACAATAGACTGTGACGGTTCTATTTTGCATTGGCTGTAATGAGGCGATATTAGCGATCCTAGTGGTGAGCAACTACCTAATGTTTGCATATTTACTATGTATTGAGCTTCGCGACTGTATATACTAGACTGTGGAAGAACTCGGAACTATTTACAATGTATCTGCCATCTATCTGTATGAGGTTCCTCCTGAATCAGCCAGCAAGCGACGGAAAATGGAATCCCAGAAAATTGAAGCCAAGGAAGTATGTGACCGTATAATTCAGGAAGCTACTCACCATTTCCAGTCTTTAAGCTACCTAGACGCAACAAAATTGTTAAACAGCAAAATTTTTGACAATTTTTCACATAATTTTCCTGAACGCGAACTTGAAGTTCTATACGGAATCCATTCTGTGAAGTAACGAAGTTGTTAAATATTTTGGTTACAACACCAATGACTACTGCTGAGCCAGAAAGATGTTTTTCTTGCTTAAAACGCATAAAAACATTTTTAAGGAACACTATGTCCCAGGATTGTCTCACTGCTCTTGCAATACTGTCAATAGAAAAGAGTGTGAAGTCCAAGATGGAGGGGTTTAACACCAGGGTAATTGACAAATTTTCAGTAGGAAGGAATGTCGTCTGGACTTCATATTTCGTCACTAGGCGAGTCTGAAATCAAGATAAATATAAGTGTATACAGTAGGCCGATATAGAGATTGTAGCACACTCATTATTTTGACCACCAGCTGCTACTGGTTTAAACAATTATGTGAGGAGGTGATTTTCAGAAAGACTTGTCACATATTTCAGAATTTTCAGTATGAGCCCAAAACTGCTAACTTAATGAAATACATAAAATAATTGAATGTTCAATTTATTTAACTTCCTTGCAAGCAAAGAAATTCATGCAACATTTTCTAGATAAAATATATATACAGTTTTAATATGCTGTTGTTGTTAACTAATGTTGAGTTCTTCATTAACTCTTCTGCTGTCTAATATTTCTTACACACAATGGGTTTAGACGATGGATAACAGTTACATTATATTCTTATCACAGAAATAATTTGTTTAGCCTATACTAATTTATTTCTGTGGCTTTTGAGTAACAGAATTATAATTGCTGGTTTCAGAGCTTGGCAAAGGCAAACTTGTGTGAGAATCTACTTCCAGCCAACAAATCTGAATTTTTGTCATCAGTTCCAAAATCTACAACATTATCCAATCAACAAAACTCAACTGATAATGCAGAAACTGAGAACAAACTACCACCAGCCATATATAACTGTCTACCACAAATTGAAATGTATAATGTAGGCAAAGGTAGGTCCTTGAAGTTCACAGATGAAAAGGAATATCAATTTGTTTGCAAGTAAAATGTTGTAACATCGATATATTTTATATATACATGTATATCACACATGCACGCACGCACCCCCCCCCCCAATCTATTTACGCCTATCAACTTAGCTCTTTGCTTATATATCCACTCCCTACATGCTTGCCTATCCACACACACACACACGCACACTATCGGTACTGGTACCGGTACCTTTATATTTACCTATTTATCTACAGAGTGGACGGAAACTAACTTCCCATTAGGAATTGCTAATAACTTTCTTCCTAATTTATCTATTGTAATGAAACAAGTTCTGTTGTGGTGTGAAATGGTAGAAATCATGAACAATTAAAATTAAAACTCCACATATGTACCGGCATTTTCCACTAGTGCTCCTAAAGCTATGGTTCCGGTACAGCGATCATCACCGAGTGAACGTCAGCTGAGCTGGTTTCTTTACAGCGAACATCGTCTTTCCTATCGAAAGTATGGGGCCTATGCCATATGGGAATTAGATAGCATTAACTAAGTTTCGAGGCAATAATTCTGCTCAATCATAAGCATTCGAGGTTGGAGATAAGTTTAAGGGTTATTTTTCTGTATTATTACGAAGTACATATGATATTTCCGTGCAGAAATTCTGCGTCATCATATGATGAAGGATGAGTGGAACGGAGAAAAATTCTCTCCACTACCGGGATTCGAACTCGGATTTTCAGCTCTTATGTGCTGACGCTCTATCCACTAAGCCACACCGGATTCCCATCCCGATGTCGGATCGAATCCTCTCAGTTTAAGTTTCACCTCTTGGGTTCCCTCTATTGGCCTACCCTCATGCACTGCGTCATAGATGTATGACAGGGCACAATGTCCACACATGTGCAGAGGTGCACTCATTATGAGTGACTAAGTGGCCGAGATCCGATGGAGTAAGCGCCGTCTTAAATCACTAAGTGATTATTTTTCGCATATCATATACCGTATTGGTCCGAATATAAGCCGCACTTTTTATTCAAATTTCAAACTCGAAAAGTTGGGGTGCGGCTTATTTGCGCGGCCGATAAATTTAAACTTGAAATGTAGCGCATGTTGCTACCGGTAATTTTATCATTTTGAAATGGAGCAACAATGCCACGCGCTCGTGTTTGAAATTGTCAGCAGTCGTATGGTATATGACGCAACAATGTACCAGTCTTCATATTACAGTGATCGTACTCTTTTGTATGATAGGACAGATTAAAACAGTTTGTACGTAGCTACGGGTTCAGCCATGAGCGGAAACGTAGAAAGAAAAGCTTCAACAAGCTTGGGAATTCGGCGCAGTTATGACGCTAGTTTCAAACTTGCAGTTATTCGTCATGCTAGGAGTACGTCTAATAGAAAAGCCGGCAAAAAGTTTAGTGTGGATGAGTCTAATGTGCGGCGCTGGATCGCCTCGGAGGATAAACTGAAAAATGCCAATAGAACCAGAAAATCTTTCAGAGGACCCAAGGCTGGGAAATACCCTGAACTAGAACATAGGGTCCTTTCCTTTGTACAAGACAAAAGGAAAGAAGGGATGCCTATCTCTCGACAAGTAATCCAGGTAAAATCGTTGGAAATAGCGAAGACCCTAAACATTCCACAGATAGAATTCCATGGGAGTATAGGTTGGTGCCGCAGGTTTATGCGTAGAAGTGGCTTTGTTCTCCGACGAAGCACTTCATTAGCACAGAGACTGCCAGAGGATTTTACTGAGAAACTCATCAACTTCCAGAGGCACGTCATTGAATTGCGTCAGCGCCACTCTTACCCATTACACCAGATCGGCAATGCCGACGAGACGCCCGTATTTTGGGACATGCCAAGCAATATGACAGTTGACAATAAAGGGGCGAAAAGCATATCATTGAGAACAACTGGAAATGAAAAACAAAGAATCACTGTGATGCTGGCGGTTATGGCAGATGGAGGAAAACTGCCTCCGTACGTTATTCTGAAGCGTAAAACTATGCCCAAGGAGAATTTACCTAAGGGATTAGTGATTCGTTGCCAAGAGAAAGGATGGATGACAACCGAACTAATGGTGGACTGGCTAGCTACGGTTTGGAATCGCAGACCAGGTGCGCTGCTCTGTAAGAGGGCTATGTTAGTATTGGATGCCTTTAAAGGTCACCTCACACCCGAAGTAAAGAAGAAAATTACTGCATTGAAGACATACCTAGTCGTCATACCAGGAGGTATGACATCAAAATTGCAGGTGCTTGATGTCGTCGTGAACAAGCCTTTTAAAGACCATCTCCGAAAACAGTATTCGGATTGGCTTCTAGAAGGGGGTCATGCATTCACTCCATCTGGGAAGATCAAGAAGCCATCTGTCAGCCTTATGTGTGAGTGGATTCTCTCTTCATGGCACACGATATCACCAGATTCAATCATCAAAGGCTTCAAGAAATGCTGCGTGTCTAATGCTCTGGATGGCAGTGAGGACGAAGTACTTTGGGCGGAGAGTGATGAACAAAATGACAGTGATGAAAGAAATACCGGTACTGGTAGTAGTGAAGTCAGCAGTGACATTGGAGAACACGGTGATTAGTTGTACCGGTATTTTTGGTGATTTACCCACATAATACTGTAATTGAAGAAAAAGTGTTTAAATAGTGTAAACAGTTTTGTAATTGGATAATGTGACAGGTAAATTTCACTGCACTCAATTTTCCTTTTTTTCTCATTCTGCACTCAATTTTTCTTTTTTTTTTTTCTCTCCTTTCCCCCTAAAATTAAGGGTGCGGCTTACACTCGGGCCAATACGGTATTATTATGATGTACCGAAGTACATATGATATTTTCGTGCAAAAATTCTGCGTCATCATATGATGAAGGATGAGTGGAACGGAGAAAAATTCTCTCCGGCACTGGGATTTGAACCCAGGTTTCCAGCTCTACATGCTGATGCTCTATCCACTAAGCCACACCGGATTCCCATCCCAATGTCGGATCGAATCCTCTCAGTTTAAGTTTCACCTCTTGGGTTCCCTCTAGTGGACATTGTGCCACTGTCATACATCTATGACGCAGTGCATGAGGGTAGGCCACTAGAGGCCTTTCCTGCAGTGTCCTGCGATGTGCCATTATGGATCACTTTCTACCTCTGTAAAGAAACTATATACAGTAGAATTCCTCGTATCCGGCAACTGTGGGACAAAGCCAGTGCCGGATAATTGGAAAATATGTTTATAGGTTATGTAAAGACATATTGTACTGCACCAACATTTTTTTCCATATTGAAATTTAGTAATTTTTGTATACATATTTAAAAATAAAGTTTTGAAATACGCACAATGTTTATTTTTAGTACTGAATGCGGTAATGTAGCCTACATTCATCAGTTCGTAATTACAGTAATACATAATAGCGTAAAAAATACTAAAAGTTTTCATAAACTTATGACAATTTTAAATGGCGGCCATGTGACTTGAAGAGCAGTGTAGCCAACGTCGCAGCTATGTAGTGCTCCATGATTTGAACCTCTTTAACATATCTCTAATGTCTGCTTGTTTATTACTCGAATGAAGCTTTTATGCGCTACAGCATAACAGAAAATTTCACACTTTCCTATTTAGACTCATCCAACTTCCCTTCAAAATGGGCGAGTTCAAGTGGTAAATTTAAAGGTATTGCTCTGCGCATTGTTTGCAAGTCCCAAGTGACAACTTATTGATGCTACCCTATCTACGGGGTTTTCTGTCTATGTTTTCATGCTTGAACAATGTAAAGAGTAAATACAATATGCAGCATGTGCGATCCAAAAAAAACCACTTACATCTTTGCCCGACTCTTTCCTTTCGCATGAATGACATTTTTTTTTTTTTTTTTTTTTTTTTTGGTGTAGCCAAAAGTGCCATTGTTTTGGTATTGCCGGTTATTTGGGTGCCGAATACAAGGGATTTTACTGTACTGAGTTTCATAAAAAAATATTAATATATACAAACTTTATAAGCATTTTACAACAGGGAGTTACTTTCTGCCCACACTGTACTTCTGCTTACTGTCTACACATGTGATGATATATTCCAGTGGCGGTTTCTTGGGGGAGGGAAGGGAGGAACGTCCTCCTCACATTTTTCTTCTTTTGAAAGTAAATACCAAATGAAATATATGCCTTGAAATTCGAGGAAGATTCTGTAACTTTTAAGTTCACAGCTATAAGAAAACCTCGGTTGATCGAGTTTTAAACAATGCGCACTCACGTGCTGCTAGAAAACTGTGAGAAGGATGCGAGATTGTATGTGTGGAGGAAAGTCAATCCATTCCTCATTTACTGCAGTTAACAAACATAGACAACAGTGCACTAGCGGCCAGAGAAAGAAGCAGAGTTTTAAAGCGATTAAATGAACGGATAGGGAGGAGATCCTCCTCTGTATCAGCGCATGGGCGGGAAATAGAAACCGACTGGTCGTGCAGCAAGCTCGCTACTGCTGCCATCTATCGATGCTGCATTCAACCAGACTATAACACATCTTGGAGGAGGCAAAATAAAAACAGTTTTAACACAAAGCTATGAAAGACACCATATAAACTTTTTTTTTTAATTACATAACAAAATATAATATTATTCATTGCACTTTATATAAGCTACTACTATTCATGGTTTGAAACTTTCGAGGATATCTGAAAGTTAAAGTCGGGTTTATATAAAACAAAGAGGAAGTAGTTCTACGTTAGTATCGCACATCTTTTTGGCCCCTGAAATTCACTTCCATTCATTGTCTACTAGATAGGACAACAGCCAAGTTGTCAGTTTTGTACAAATATGTTTGAAATTGAAAGTACTCCAAACTAAATTATTTTTAACATAAAAAAATTAATCGGCCACCTGCAGCTTTGAACAATAATGATAGTATGACTTTACAAGAACTGACATTCTTCAAAAGCATGCGACACTGAACTTGTAAAATGTACATGTGGCAACACAGACCACGTGAGTGGGTGCAGTGTTCTCGCTTTCCTAACAGATTATTTCCCATTCCCACTTCCGTAAAACGGTTCTGATTATGTGTTAGTAGCTAGTCTCTTCCAACACGTGTGATGCTGTAGTGTGCGCGAAAAATGCTGCGAGTTTGTGAATTTCCTTGTAATAGTTAATTTGTGCAATTATCCAACAATGAATGGAAGTGAAAACATATTTTGGACAATTCAGGAAACTCAGTTTACAAGAACAGATTATTGTTATACAAAAGAGAAGGCCAACCCTAACACTACCTGGTCTTACAAGTATGCATGTAGGCTAATTTGTATACTTGCCTCGAAAACATGACGGCCTCTCTTCTTGGAATTGGTAATCTCTCATAAACCCCCATCCTCTACTCAACCCCTAGCCGCGTGGCAGAAATACAATGGATCCCAGCATTGTCAAATTTAAGTCATTGCCTCTACCTGTTGGGTTTCACCCGTTCTCAGTGTCTTTTTAGGCATTTGTCGACGTGTTGTTTTATACCGTTGTGCACTTCAATATGTGTAATTTATTCCGGCCATGATTAATGAGTGTTGGAGCAGATGATCCGCAGTCAGGCTTCCTGATTCACCTGAAGATCACGACAAGAACAAATAACACAGTCGAAGAAACAGAATATCTTATTTGCAGAGGAGCGTAGCTATTAAAAACAAAGTGTTAAAATTGTGTCTAACGTTAGAAATTCTATCCATAGAGTAATCGAAAGTTGAGGCAGTTTGATAAGTACAAATCTTAATCACTTAAAATCGGACGCAACCGGCGGAGTTGGTAAAAAATAATATATGGGGCATAGAAATTAAGAATTACGGTTCACCAACTAAAGAGAAAATAAACTAAAACAGAATTCGGTAAGATAGACGATTTTATGCGTGATGTACTTCGTCGAACAGTATGTGAACAGTACGCGAAAGAGATATCGCCAACAGCAAATAAATTTGCGGAAATATTCTGGCCTAATTTGTACATTATGTTTAAGAATGCAGAAAAAATTTCATTCGATTCTATCCAGCACTTCCGGAATTACCAGGAAAAGTGTTTTTAAGGAATATAGTTTGCGAAGAAGAAAAAAAAGCTCATGCCGTTTTCCACTGAACAGCTATTATAGCCAATGCCGCACTTTACATTAAAAATCATAACTTCAGAACTAATAAGGAGCCACTGGCATAGCTCAGTTGGCTGAGTTGACTGCCGATCCGAAGTTGCACTCGGGCGTGGGTTCAGTTCCCGCTTTGGCTGATTTATCTGATTGGAGTTTTTCCGAGGTTTTTCTCAACAGTAAGGCGAATGTCAGGTAATCTATAGCGAATCCTCGGCCTCATCTCGCCAAATACCATTTTGCTATCACCAATCCCATCGACACTAAATAACCTAGTAATTGATACAGTGTCGTTAAATAAAAATAACTAAAAAAAAAACTAATATAGGTTGTTTTACCTGAATTAACTTCAATAGTTAGTGTAGAAATTTACATTTTATAATTATTAGGCCTATATTTTACATAACGGCATTTTAAGGTATAAGAAGTGTACATGCCCCCTTAATTAATTCAGTCATATTTCGTATCTTATAACGATCCTTAGGCCTATAGAAAATTTGCATAGAATCAGCAACTAAACTGGCAGAGAAACAAATATATTCTTTTGTGCTTTAATATGATTTTCGTGTTATGAAAAAATGATGTAAAAGGAATACATTTATCCATGACTGGTATCTAAACTGGTCTTTATTTCACTGTCCTTAGCAACGTAAATATTGACATTATTTACAGCAGTGCTTAAAAGTTTTCTAACTTACAGCAGTGAATTAAATGTTTTTAAATCACTCTCTACATGACAACCAACATATTAGCATAGTTAAAATGAATATATATGAACTTCTTCGCCAACAATACATTACAAAGAAAAGACCTGCAATTTTAAATTCAATTTACATACCAGTAATGAATAAAATACTGTATAGCACACTAGAGTAAACAGATTTTATGCGCTCGTGGAAATTATCACCCAAGGCGAAGCGGATAAAATCTAATTTTACTCTCTTGTACTATAAATTGCTACATTACACCACACGAACACAACCTCACAGAAAACAAAACAAGAGGTGCCAAGACCAACAACGACCAGTTCTGAGGATGACCCATAAAAGGTCGAAACATGTAAACCAGGTACGATAGAATTTAACACAAGGAAGTCATATACTGTAATACATATTCCGAATATAAATTGCTATTCAATGATCACAGTTTCCGAAAATTTTACCAGCGAAACATCCTTAATTAAGTATAAAATTCTGGAACTTCAATAACATGAGAATTTAACCCTTATTATAGGCTATAATTCTGCATTTCTTTGTTTATTTAGGCAACACATGTTAGTGAAAATATAAATATTAAGTGTTTTTAAAATAAGTTTGTTCATTTTTATACCAATTTTGTTTTAGTAATTATAAATTAAGGTATATTTACAAAGATAATATAGTCTCACTGAAAATCGCGGTTTCATGGAACACAGTTTGAAAAATGTTCGCAAATCACAATGACTTCAAGAATTGGCAACTCGGCTAAGGGTTTATCCCTTGCGCGTGCCTGGAGTTAATTGGTGAAGGGTATGAGGGAAGGTCGTCATGTTTTCGTGCGAAGTATAGCATGTTTCTCTTAATGTGTCATTTTGCGCTGTTAACTTCTTTCCTCCTCTTAAGAAATGTGCAGGAGCCGCGACTGATATATTCGTTTTTGGACATTTTATGAGGGGTCAAGACTAAAATCAGTTTTAATATATTGACATTTTGCTTTTGCTTTTGTTTTTCAGACATTCTGAAGCAGCAGGAGAAAATGATTCCTGTGTTCAAACGTAAACTCTGTGCATCTGTAGCACCACAGTCAGTCAACTCTGTTATAATAGAGAAAAAACAATCTCTTCCAGGAGATTTTCAGTCCTTGCCTAATATGAACTACGATTCTGTCACACTGCCTAACAAAGTACCGGTATGCATTTCTATTATTATCATTTATTGTAAGTATTTTTATATAATTTACCGGTAACTTAAAATCTTCGAAATGAGATTAAAGTTTAAGCTAGGATGACCAGATTTCCAAAATAAAAAAGGGACACTTATAACAAGCTGGCATGATTCGACATTTTATCTACGTGCGTTCATTACATACCCTTTTTTCATGCCAGCGAGACAAAACGCGAAATTTACGAAAGCATAAAACAAAAATTTCTTCATTGCCCAGGTTTCAGAAGCAAAGTCGATACTGGTATAGGCCTAGGATTAATCAGTGATTTGTATGTATGACATATAATTTTCCCTTTTTTTAACGAATTTGAGAGTACTGTACTTCTCTGACTTCAGATATCCTAATTTCTTCTTTTACAGTGTTAATCTAGAAATGCATATGGCATTCATTGACTTTAAAAAGGCTTTTGATAAAGTTAATCAGAATAAATTACTTCAGATTTTGGCAGATGATCAAGTACCTCAACAGATTATATAAAATATTTACAACATATATAAAACAACATTGTAATAGTAATTCGATGCAACAATAGACCTTCACAATGGCGACCCATTTATAGTGGAGTACAACCAGGGGCGGCTGTACAATAAGAACTGCAGAACTGCAGAACCGCCATTTACATGGACCTGTAAAATGTAAAACGTGCTTTTATCTAATCTAGTTCATTGTTTCATTTATATTTCCAATTCATTCTCCTTCAATTTGAGATTTTACTGTCTGTAGGAGCCTTGAACTGCTCGAGAATTTTATCTGTAGTGTACTTTTCGGATCTGTGATCGGCAGTTCCTGGAGCTCAATGTAGGGTAGTCGGTAGCAGAAAACTGGTTTCTTTTACCCTCCCATAAGACTGCATTAGAGCTGCAACCGAAGCAGCTCTCTCCGAATATACAAAAGAACTCCCAACACCCTCATTTCTTTATGACCTACGTTAGGAGAACACTAGGCTTCTGGATTTACTATATATCATTACAGTTCCAGTGTGTTGAGTACTGTGGGTGGTTTGATGTGATTAGTCAGTGTGTCTAAGAAAATATTTTATTTTAAAATGAATGAAATGAAGACCTAAACGACCAACCCTTTTCTAAATTAAAAGAGAAATTGCACAGAGAACTCCTAGCTCAATGTCTTATAATCCTGTCTGCCGGTATGGGTGTAGGCTAGAAAAGTTGGCGTAACAAAATTCGGTAGGAGTTAAAAGCGTTCGAACAATAGAAAGTTCCTGATGGTTGATTATTCAGGTATCAACATGTGGAGCATATCGCTACTACGTGTAGTTGTGCCGGGTGGGAGAGGTGTAGCGCATGGGGTGGGTAGGGCGTGCAGATGGTTGGAGTACACTTTCGGGTGCACAGTCAACTTTGAGAAGGCGTTGTAATTACACACATCTGATTTAAATGCAATAAACTGCATGAGTTTGCTAAATACACTATTTTTCATGCAGAACTGCCAACCTTTGTAACCGTGGGCCGCTACTGAGTACGACAAGGCTGTGGTCTTTCACCACTTCTGTTCATTATATATATAAACAGAATCGTTCAAGATTGGCGACAGACATGCCGTGGATTTATTCCAATTAATCGAAATTTGCAGCTTGATGCTTTACTTTTCGCTGATGATCTAGTTCTCATAGCATCAACTGAAGATGATTTACAATATTCAGTACACAATTTAAATATGGTCAGTGAAAAATATAACATGGAAATTAATATTGAAAAAACGAAAATCATGTCATTTTGTGGGAAATTCCCTGTACCAAGCAAAATCTGTTTGAATAATAAAATAATAGAAAGAGTAAATACTTTCACTTACCTTGGCTATACACTATCACCTTATGATGAAGTAGATATTGCTGAAAAAATATGTAAATATAATAAAACAATGGGGATCATTAATAAAATCATGAAACCTTCACTAGTACAAAGACAAACAAGAATACGCTTGTATAAAACCTTAGCACAGACAGTATTAAGCTATGGTAGTGAAGCGTGGACTGTGAAGAATAAAGATGTCAGTAGAATAACAGCAAGTGAGATGAGGTTCATGAGTGCAACTCGCTGGGATCATAAAAAAAATGAGGATATAATGCAAGAACTTCAAATAGAACCCATTATGCAGTTCATCAGCAAATATCAACTTCAGTGGAAGGGTCATCTCGAATGAATGGATCGATGCAGAATTCCAAAAGCACTGTTTCATTACCATCTGGATGGCAAAAGATCTCTAGGTCGTCCAAAGAAGAGATGGACTGAAAATTCTAGTTTGAGACCGTAACAGGCCACTCGGCCTAATACTTAGGAAGATGACAACAGTGTTAATCAAATGTATTTGTGTCCCTAAGTTTTTAAACTCATCAAATCTTTCAAATTTGTTTTAATGTATATGTAATTGCATGATGTGGATTTTGGAAAACTACTAGTAGGCCTACTAGATATTTTGTCCCTGCCAGTATTAATTTTATTTGCAAACCAGTTGAATTTAACACATTGTAGAGTTTCACAGTAAGTAATTTTATGCTATCTTCACGTTCTCCCTACTGAACCATCGGCATAACCTAAGATATTAATTTTGTTTCTTAATTTTGCTCTAGTATTCAAAGATTTGATTGGTCAAATTATTTCCTCTATTATTGGAATAAATAATGTAGGTGATGACGAATCTCCTTGTTTAACTCCTGCATTTACATGAAGATTATTAGATGGAGTAGCTTCTTCTTTGACTTTATATTTGGCATTGGTTATATCAGTTATACATACACATTGTTATTAAGTTACTTACCGGTACTTAATTTCTTTGGAATCCCAAATTCTTTCATATTGAAGTTGTTCACAGATAGTCGCCCTCGGTAGCATAGTTGGTATAGAGTGATGGCCTTCTATGCTCGAGGCTGCGGGTTCGATCCCGGCCGAGGTCGATGACTCATGTCAGTAGATTTACTGGCATGTAAAAGAACTCCTGCGCGACAAAATTCCGGCACACTGGCGTGTGAGCTTCGTTAAATAAACCATAATATTTTTATTCACAGATATCTTTTGTGATTACTGTCGAATGCTTTCTTGAAGTCAGTAAATAATATGTATACTACTTGTGAAAATTCGTATTTCCTCTGTGATTACAAAGCATCCACACATTAATTAAATTATTGTAATTAACTATTCAAAATGATAATAGAAGAAAAAGCACTGATTCAATATGAAAAACTTATCAGATCACCAGGAAACAATTGGCATTCATACAGTCCTCTCTGTAGATTAAAAACTCAAAAAAGTTTCCTATCCATGGTTCAAGAATTAAAACAGAAAATCAACGTCCCGAATTTAAAAGAAAACTTACAAATTAAACCAAACCCTTTAACTCTATAAATATAGAGTATACTCTAAATTTAACACAAGAAATACTGAAATCAGAAGTAAACACTGAAATAATGAAACAGTTTTCTTTAGAGACAATTAATATTAGGTACCCTCCACAAAACTGGCTTCATTTATACACTGACAGATCCTTGATCTCCAGAGAACAAGGTGCCGGTGCAGGTGTTTCGTCCTGTCTCTCTCTTGGATATGGAACAACAAGTTTTGAAGGAGAAATCATTGCAATAAGTGAAAGTCTCAGGAATCTTCTCTGCCACATCAATAAATTTAAGAATGCAGTTATATTGTCAGACTCCAAAGCAGCCATTCTACCAATAGTCTCTAGACACACACCTTCATCTCAAATAGCAGAAATAACTAAAATACTCTCTCAATTAATACCACTCAATAAAAGAATTGTATTCCAATGGATACCATCCCATTGTGGAATCCTGGGAAACGAGAATGCAGATGCTTTAGCAAAGAAGGGCAGCACTGCTACTTACAGACCTGTTACTAAATCTACGTATTACTCTGTGAAAAGATTTATTAAATCTACATACTTAGACTTAGACTTCAACAAACAAAATTTGATAACATAATCTCAAGGGAAAAAATGGAACTCTCTGCATCATAATCCACAGTTGATTCCCAATTTACCACGAAAATCGTCTGTAGCTGCATTTAGATTGGCAACAGGCCATGATTGTTTGGCCAAGCATCTGCATAGAATTGGAATATATCAGTCCCCTAACTGCCCATTGTGCAACTCAAATCAAGAAATGGATTCGGAACATCTCAAAATCTGTGCTTCAGTGGCTGACCATGACAATTTCTTTGAAAAATATTGGAGTGCAAGAGGTCAAATGACTTTATTGTCAAATGCCTGGCATTAAAAAACAACAACAGCAGCAGCAACAGCAACAACAACAACAACAACAACAACAACAACAACAACAACAACAACAACAACAACAACAACAACAACAACAACAACAACATTCAAAGGTTTGTGTTATTCACTCAATCCTTATTTGTTACAGATCATAGTAAACAAGAAGCCACGATCGCGTCCCCAAGTCCAGACTGATGTAGATGTGGAGGCATTAGCAAGGAATAGAGATTTGGCACGTGTTAATACAGCCACACTTGTCAATTGGTTGCGGACCAAGAATGTACCGTGCAAGGTGAAGGACAGGAAGTCACATCTTGTTGAGAAGGTTATGAATCATCTTAATCTTCCACAATTAAATGAAATATTGACTTAAAATGTTCCGTAAATGTATTATGTCATTTTCTTCTGTAAAATGAAGATCTTATTCATTCCTACTTCTACTTAGCTGTTCATTTCTGTACTGTATTTTACACTAATCCCTGATCTTTTGGTTCTTGATACTGTGTCATGTAGTTCTGGCTACCATTCTTCTGTACTGATACTTCCATTTTAATATTGTTCATGTAATTTTTTTTGTCTTGGTCGTATCCGGCCTAGTTTTATTATTGTATGTTAATATGGAACACACAACTACTTACGTACCAGGTGCTGTTATTTTGGCTTTTGTTGTTCCATACATTATTTCCTAAGAAACTGAAAATATTGAACTCTTCGTTAGTTAGTTACACATCCTAGCTGCAGATGTCATCTAAAGTTCAAAATACTTGACTAAGTCAATTGGTTAAATGATTTTTCTGTAGTTTCGAGTTTGCTTTGTGTTGAATTTTTATTTGTGATTTACTCATAATGTAATGTTTTACTACACTTACAAATGAATGTAACAATCATTGTAAATATATAGTTTTCATTTTCACCAAATAGTTCCCATCATTAACAGATTACAGAAATTTGCTCTGTCCTCATTTTGTAGCACTTATGCTTTGATTAACTTATGAAGTAGATTTCCAGATGCCGAACAGCGAAAGTAAAGAGTAACTGCAATCATACTTAAAACTCTGTAAGTCAGATATGAATAAGAGTATTACCAATAGGTACTTTTAATTTTGGCATTCTTTCAGAGGTACCTGTATGCTGTATATTAGATTCAGTTTCTGGTGATCACAGTCTAGCCAACCGTTATGGACTGAACTAAAGTGTCTTATTTATAAAGTAATTATTTTGTAATAATAATTTACAGCATTAGAAATACATTTGAAGTGTGCTGACATCCACTTTCTTCATAAACCTTAAAAAGTGATACAGAATTAATTGTAACTCTGCTTGGTGGATGAAAGCAATGCCATTCAACATCTCAATTGAGTTAAATTTCCATGAAATTCTTTCGCAGTGAGAACAAAATATATTCATTTCCGTGCTTTGTAAGTTCTAACTAAACCTTGTGTTACAGCGTTTGTTACAATGATGTTAACCTTACAGCAACTTGGAACATTATAATCAGGAAACTGAATCTGAAGCCTTCTTTATTTATCGCAAACAGATTGGATAGACATATAATAATAAATAAAGATTTTATATTCAATGTATCACGCTAGCTGTAATGAAAACACACAGCATAGGCCTACAATAGGTACAAACTCTTCAAAATCTTGAGAAAAAAAAATTAGACTTGTCATATTAGCTGAATTGGAGACAAGCGATCTTGTACAACAGTGAACATTTTGCAGAATTTAATTGTGCATTTATTGTTCTTATTTTTCATGTAAAATTGGATACCAACAAAAATATTTATCTTTCACTTTGAAATGTTAATTATGTGTTGTGCAGTACTTATAAAGTTTGTGTTTATGAACTATGTGAAGGCTGAAATATTTCAACAGTATCTCAAACAGATTGCAATAAAATTTTATTTTTTATTAATGATAATGCTCATATGATCAAAGTTCTCTTTAGTTTTTTTGTGTGTGTGTGTGTGTGTGTGTGTGTGTGAGACTGTGAGAGAGTGTGTGAGAGAGAGTGTGAAAGAGAATGTGAGTGTGTGAGTGAGTGTGTGAGTGAGTGAGTGTGTGAATGAGAGAGTGTGTGAGTGAGAGAGAGTGAGTGAGAGAGAGAGAGAGTGAGA
Organism: Periplaneta americana; assembly: GCF_040183065.1. Taxonomy (NCBI): domain Eukaryota; kingdom Metazoa; phylum Arthropoda; class Insecta; order Blattodea; family Blattidae; genus Periplaneta; species Periplaneta americana. Next base: position 115,411,093 of record NC_091132.1, on the reverse strand, counting down.
GTGTGTGTGAGAGTGTGTGAGAGTGTGTGTGAGAGAGTGTGAGAGAGTGTGTGAGAGTGTGTGAGTGAGAGAGAGAGAGAGTGTGTGTGTGTGTGTGTGTGTGCGCGCGTGCGTGCGTGCGTGCGAGCGCGCGCGTGTAGCATTTTGACAGGAGTGTAGGTTTGAGAAATGAGGCTTGCCGAGTTTCTCAAATACCTGAATATCAAAATACAACTTCACGAATGTGTACCATACAATGTTTTTTCTTTGATAGCCTCAAATTGTTACTTCACGCACACAATGCTCACTTCACGCACTGGTGTTGAAAACGCTCACTTTACACACTGCTAACAGTGCGTGAAATTGCACTTCACACACTATTGTAGAAAAAATCTATTATTTATTGGTACTCTCGACTGTAAACCTCCTTCATACAGCTGCAGTGTTACCAGCATATAGGTAACTAAGTATGGACACTTCACGTCGGTACCTTTGATGTAGCAGGACTGATTTCAATGACCTTCAAGCCAGCTAGAGCGTGAGATTCTGCTTTCTCCCTAGAGTTGGCGCTGACATCACACCAGCTAGCAGTCGACACAGCGGAAATATAACACATATAATTAATACATCTAGGTACATTATGTACTCAAATAAAATAAATTGGATCCATAAAATAATAAATCCGTCACTAACTGTAATGTTTAGACTCTAGAGTTCCTTTATAATGAGAGTTGAGACGTTGACCCCAACAACAATTGAAATATGTAATGATTTGATAGCACTGAAAATGGAAAAACAAAACTCCTATGAGAAGTAAAACCATATACCTATATTGTATACAAATATTAAACGAATTTGATACATAATTTTATAATGTATTATATTATTTTATAATATAAATTCTCTTGGGTATGGAACAACAAGTTTTGATGGAGAAATCATTGCAATAAGTGAAAGTCTCAGGAATCTTCTATGCCACATCACATCTATGCAGTTATATTGTCAGACTCCAAAGCAGCTATTCTATCAATAGTCTCTAAACACACACCTTCATCTCAAACAACAGAAATAACTAAGATGCTCTCTCAATTAATATCACTCAATAAAAGAATTGTATTCCAATGGATACCATCCCATTGTGGAATCCTGGGAAACGAGAATGCAGATGCTTTAGCAAAGAAGGGCAGCACTGCTACTTACAGACCTGTTACTAAATCTACGTATTACTCTGTGAAAAGATTTATTAAATCCACATACAAAATTTGATAACACAATCCCAAGGGAAAAAATGGAACTCTCTGCATCAAAATCCACAGTTAATTCCCGATTTGCCACGAAAATCGTCTGTAGCTGCATTTAGATTGGCAACAGGCCATGACTGTTTGGCCAAACACCTGCATAGAATTGGAATATATCAGTCCCCTAACTGCCCATTGTGCAACTCAAATCAAGAAATGAATTCGGAACACCTCAAAATCTGTGCTTCAGTGGCTGGCCATGATAATATCTTTGAAAAATATTGGAGTGCAAGAGGTCAAATGACTTTATTGTCAAACGCCTGGCATTAGAAAACAACAACATCATAATATAATTATTATATATAAAATATAAATCATTATTATTACAACTAGTTTCTCACTGAGAAATAAGGAAAAGCTGTTAACTTGAATTTATTTGAAGCAAAGCATTACTGGATTATGCAATAAGGTAGGCGATGTTTGGATCCTGTGTCTCAACTCTATTCTCAATTATCATCTTAGCATGTGCTCGATTACACTAACCTCTAGCACTTGAAAGTGGAAAAGTGGAACTAAACGGTGGCGCACAGAGAAACAAAACACAGGAAAATTTGTTCAGAGTCCATTCTTTGTAATCCCTATTCGCTGTTCTAACATTGTGAGATTTTAAACAAAATATTATAACATTATCTACTATGTATTTTTATGGTCGTCCATAAAAAATAGGGCCAGTATGTAACCCACGTGCAGAAAGGCTCATTGCAATTCTCGTGTCATATACAACCTCGGGTTGCAACAATGACAGTCAGATGTGATATGAATGTCTTTCCACACTAATATTGCAATTTACAATATGCTATTAAGAATGGCTGTCTAAAGAATTGTTTAACAAACCAAGCTAAACTCAACTCTACATTCAAGGATCAATCATGCTTTTAATACCATTCACATGTATAAGAGTAGCTTAAACATTTTTTTGTGCACAGTACGTTTTTTAAATATTCTGTACTGGAATTTTCTTATTGTGGTGGTTATGGAAGAATTTGACAAAAAATTCTGAAACACTGACATCAATATCTGGAAGTCAGGATGAAGTATTCCATTCTGTGAATAAGTTCAGTACATCACTGTGTATTCACATGAGAAGGAATCTTCTATCAGTCTCCGCAGTGCTCTGCTACTGACTTTCTTCATTCGCTGGTTTCCAGCAGAGTATAAGCTATTATTTATGGTATTTTGTAATATATAGTACAAAACTCAACAAATATTATGTTTAGGGGAGAAGTGGGTACAGTGAGACAGGGAGAACAGTGAGACATATTTTATTAGATGGTAAATTTTGATATTGAGATGTTTGTAACAGTGGAGTTGTATGTTGCATGAGTAAAGTAACAGTATTTTCATACTCGATTTGACTCTAGTTATAAAGGTGAGTGATGAAAAAATAATTCGTAATTTTTCACTCTAGAAGTAAAATTTTGGCTTGTGTTTAATGAAGATTATATTGGATAGACAAATGAAATATAAATATGAATGTTTTGTTACCTAATACTATGGTATTTGACGTTATGTTTGGCAAAGTTTCGTCTTTCTTGTTCTGATTTTGAAGCGATGGCGCCATTTTTAAATGAACTATGTGTAAAGGGAATAGTGAGACATTCCATTGACGGGTACACTGAGACGTCTCACTGTTCCCATTTACCAATGATTTGCAAAAATAAACTGTAATTATATTACATTTACCGGTAACTAACATTAAAAATGAACTTACTAGTAACCAATTTAGGAACTATAGCTTAAAATAATGGATACATTATATTTTAATGGTTTCTTAAATAAAAAATTATTCACAAAATTTAAGAAAATATTAAAAAATAATAAAGAATTAAATTAAATTCTTATAATTATAAGCTTTGTTGTCACCAAAAATTAATTTTATTTTTTCGCAAAAGTTTGAAAAGTCATGGAAAATTCACTTTTCCAAATGTTCGAGATGTTTCAATGGTTTCGAAGTCAGACATCAAAATGATTCTAAATAAGTCTACAGAACATGGCAAGATAAAGAGACAGCAAGCTTTCTTTTCTTTTGAAATAAATGTAAATCATTTCAATGTCCGTTAATAGACACTGTGGTGTCTCACTGTGCCCTCCTGAATGGGAACAGTGAGACATTTTCATTTTTTTGACAAACACGTATTGTATATTATGTCCTTTATCTATTAACATTTCTGTGTATGTATTATTGTACTCCATGTTTTAATGTATATTTCTATTGCACTTGATTTGAAAAATATTTGAAATTTCACTTGCATACATATATGTCTTAATATTTTTTGTCTCACTGTACCCACTACTCCCCTACTATTCTTCACATTTATTAGTTTTCAGTCTTGTGAATTATACACAGATGTCAGACAGGAATTTATCAGATAACAGGAGTTCGTTCAATGGAAGAAGTAATAATAGTAAATATAACCAATATAATAGGATGATTCAGTATAGTTTATTTTAAAGCTTCACATATACTATGTACAAGGCATCTGTTTCCTTATTTGTTAATAACTACAAAGATTTGGAAATTTAAAATGCTTAAATAATATATTTCTTCTGTACAGTTCACATTCACAACAGATGTAAGGAAAACTGAAATGTTATGTACATACACAAGTATAAGAAAACTGAAAAATGAAAGATAGGTATGACTTTAAATCTCAATGGTATTTATATTTCAGAATATGAAATGTGATGGAATTATGGTTAGCCTTTTCCAATTTAAAATAAATTAATGTGGGGCATTGGGTTTCTTGTCACATGTGCAAAAGGCCGATTGCATTACACAAGTGTAAAAATTGAGACTTAATTTCAGTTCTTGTATTCGTGATTAATTAAGATAAAGGGCTTCGACAACGATCTTCCTTACATTTAGTCCAACACTCAGCTTGTCCTAATTTCGAACTAACTTTTAAACTCCATGATATATTCTAGTTAAGCAACGTGCTTTTCCCAGTATATCGTCTACTTTTTTTTTTACTGGTATTTTTCTTACATTAAATTTCATTATAAAATGGTCATAATGTAGATGAAGCCACTACATCGATTTCTTTCTGTATTTTTGTTATCCACAAAATTTATGTATGTACCGTACGTAAGTTGAATTTAAGAAGTACAATTATTAAATTATGAAATATTTAACTTGATATAGATATATTATCTGTGTAAGTTATAGAATAAGGGAATCATCACCCCCACAATAGAAAGTCTCAAAACAGTCTAACAAATGACCCTGTCTTTTAGTGCCACCCTGATATATAAGAATTCAAAAGCATGATTTAAGACTGTTAGTGTTCAATATATGATGGTAAATTTTGAGATTTTTGTCATATGTAGAAACATCCAATGTTTCGGAGCTACCGGTATGTAGAAGCTCCATCATCAAGAAAGGCAAGGAAAGAGTCCTGATCATCCTTGGCTCCGAAACGGTGGATGTTTCTAAATATAAGACATTAGCACAGAACTGCACACACTTCGCATCAAGTATTCAAAAGATTTAAATGGAACAAACTACTTTCCCGACTAATATTATAAATATATGTGCAATACATATCTGTTCCATGTCAAACAATGTTGTGCCCTTGATTATAATCTCGTGGAGCCACATTTGTAACTTGTTTTTGTGTACCAAAACGTTCAACTAACTCAAAGTGTTTGAACTCAGTGCAGTATATGTACATATTTAACAATGAGTGAAAGACAAACTATAATATATTTTTGTAACTACAGAGAGTTTTAGAACAAAGAAATCTGATACAAGAAAATGTCAAGACGGAGATCTAGAAAAATTGGGGACCAAAAGAAGGTGGCAGCTGCAAATCGGTACCAGTAAGAATAAATAGAAATAGGTCTCTGTTTACAAAGAAACTCTCTCTTCTTCAAGCCATTAAACTGAACTTAAGATTATAATAAAATAATAATAATTATAATAATTTATTATTTTTTTTTCGGTACCTCCAGATATGATCAACTAAAAATTTTCTGGACTCTTCTAGCTTGCAATGTAAGGAAATGTATTTCTGATACAAAGACTCTATAAGGCAGATTTCATTGCTTACTATAATAGAATAATAAGCGAGGGTCATGCCTAGAGGGGCTGAATTTTGACCTGAGAGAGAACAAATGACTAGCAAATTTTTCCTCAACCCACTTAGGGACATAGGCCTAATTGTTTTTTTTTTTTTTTTTACGTTTAACTCTACGTCTTTGCTTTTCTTCTGAAGTGAGACTTGTTATGAATTTTTATTATAGTCTTTTGCGAAAATGTAAACATTTCAGAAGAATTTCACATGAATAAAAGTGGTGCAAGTAAATTAACTATTTTTTTCCAATAATCTCAATATTTAATATACAGGGTTAGTTATAAGTCCCGCGCCACCTAAATAACTTTTGAAGCATACGGTTCAGTGACATGAAACTTGGTATGTGAGGATAACCATATACTAAGAACTCAATAATGGTATTACCGAGTTTTTTATACTTCCGGTTTAACCGGAAGTAACTCCAACTCTCTTATTTTCAATGGAACACCCAATATATTTTTTTATTTTTGAATAGTGCTCATTAAGAGCTTTTCAAAAAAGTACCCACACTCGATACCTCTGTACAAATTCAGTGTTGCTAAGTCAAGAAAACAGAAAAGTATCGAATATTAAAATAATAAAATACTCCTTCCTTAACAAAAACAAAACAAAGCTAGCTCACCTTCTAAATTATGTGTTCAAATTGGTAGCCCTCAGCTGCTTTACAATGTGTCAGTCGATCATAGAAACCATTTAAGGAATGATTTAACCAGGCTTTAGGAATATCTTGTACCACTTCCATTTTTATTTAGCAACACTGAATTTGTACAGAAGTATCAAGTGAGGGTACTTTTTGAAAAGCTCTTAATGAGCTTTATTAAAAAATAAAAAAAATATATTGGGTGTTCCATTTAAAATAAAAGAGGTGGAGTTACTTCCAGTTAAACCGGAAGTAGAAAAAACTCGGTAATACCATTATTGAGTTCTTAGTACCGTATATGGTTATCCCCACATACCAAGTTTCATGTCACTGAATCACATGCTTCAAAAGTTATTTAGGTGGTGCGGGACTTTTAACTAACCCTGGTATAAATTAACGTGAAAAAAAACTTACGTGTCATTCTACAATGGAAGAGTTTCTATACAGGAAAAGCAGCAGATTCTCTGTAAATTAAATGCAGTAAAAATCTAGTTAAATACAGAACTAGTAGTCAAGTTTTCGAAACTTTAGACACGATCTTAGTTGAACTTTGATTTCGTTCTACTATGACAAACAAACCTTCATGGATGTATTAATTAACGTACCAGTACTGGTAAACAATTACGTTTTGTGCAATACTTCGTCAGAATTTGTCTAATGGAAATTCTACGATCACCTTATTATCAGTATGCTACCTTCATTTTATTCTTATTATTCGGAACAAGAAAAGAACTAAAATGTACTGAAACAGAAAAGCAAGAATCATTAACGAAACATTAATTATACGTATTCAATATACAGTCTTCTAAAATAAAGATATGCAAGATTGATGATTTTCTTGTCAAAACTATTATCTTTACTATGCTCATTATTTTGAAATTTGCAGTTGTTGCTCTTCAAGATTCTTTAATCATTTACACTTTATTGTAATGTAATGTAAAACTTTTCTTTGACATTTTGTACTCTGCAAGACTTGTGCAAGGACATACAATCTTACTACCAAGGTCACATTGAAACTACTATTGGAGTAACAGTGGTTTATCTTGGAAGGCAGTTTAAGTATTTCGGTGTAAAAAAAAGCCAACTGTTACTGTCTCCAAGTCCATTAAATTATTATTTTTCAGTTAAAGATTTTTTATTTCAATGGCTTTTGCGTCATTTACCTCTAGGAGGAACACTCTGTACTGGTACTTATAGATCCTTTTCTACAGAGCGTTGTCCTTGGTACAACATGGAGGTCGTCTACAGCACACCAATATGATTATTTTTTTTTACTTGGTTATTTAACGACGCTGTATCAACTGATAGGTCATTTAGTGTCAAAATGGGATTGGTGATAACGAGATGGTATTTGGCAAGATGAGGCAGAGGGTTCGCCATAGATTACGTGACATTCAGCTTACGGTTGGGGAAAACCTCGAAAAAAAAACCCAATCAGGTAATTAGCCCAAGCGGGAATCCAACCACGCCCAAGCGCAACTCCTGATTGGTAGGCAAGTGACTTAGAAAACTGAGCTATGCCAGTGGCTGTGACGATTAATAGAAGAAAAGTGGAATACTGGTAAGGTAAACGAGAAACCTATTACTTAACACCATCTTTGTCCATAAAAAATTCCACATGGACCAACCGAGATTCGAACCCGGATTACTAGCATGAACAGCCAACCTTTGACCTTTTTATTTAAAGGTAAGAAATGAGAAATTGCATATTCTTATAATCACAGAAATAATTCGTTAAAACAGGTGACAGAAAACATTATAAAACAAGTTAACGCAATTCATCAAAATAATATTTCTTTTATTTTGAAATTCAATACCGGTACCGATACTAATTTAGGCCAGTAAACTTTCTATTTTAGTTTTCACTGTTCTTGGACTACAGAAGATAAGCCATGGTGCGACAGCCCATATAGGGCTAAAGTCCACCAGCTGACTACTGGCCTGACATTCACATGTCTCAGCAGAAGTGAACTATCATCCAACCGGTATGGGGTAACATGTGGTTAGTACAATGATCTCCCCAGCTGTTATAACTGGCTTTTGAAATTGGGTTTTGCTGCTCAAATTATTCGTCAAGATGCTGTGTGAGCACTGGTCACATACAATGCCGAAATTTCATGAGAAAATTTCTTCCCTCATGAGGATTCAGCATCACTAGTCTACTGTAATTCATAACGCTTTGGATCATGCGGCTATGGGGCAGGACATTACAGGAAGTTGAAGAGTACAAAATAATTCTTACTATTTCATTCATTTAGTGTTCTGCCCAAGGGCAGGGCTTTCACTGCAAACCCACCTTTCTCCAGTCTTTCCTATTTTCTGCCTTCCTCTTTGTTTCCTCATATGATCCGTATATCTTAATTCTTACTATTTAATGTTATGAAATATTAAATGTTTCATTTCAAGTTTTTGATAGTTTTTAAGGCCTTGTACAAGCATATTACTGTTGTGTACTTACATATTTCTTCTTTTGCAGATTCCTGATCAAGTAAATATGAAATTAGAGAGCTATTTTTAATGAATAATTAGAAATAATTGAAAGTTGCCTGTTAGTTCATTAACATTTACAACAGTGATAACAGTAAGCATTATGACCTAAAGTAATAATTTATAACTTTGTCGGTGGTGGTGGTGATGATGATGATGATGATGATGATGATGATGATGATGATGATGATGATGATGAGGGTAGTGGTGATGGTATTATTTTATAAAACAGCATACTGACTTGAAATTGTTTTGAAGAAAATAACTAAGAAAATTAATCTATTTATGCTAAAGCAGAAACAGTAAGATGAATACTTCTAAAACATACATAAGAATTTCAATAAATAAATAACTTAATATCATTCACATGTGACAACACACCACTCTGCCCCTGTACGATTGAAATTAATTCTCTGAAATCCAGCCTATTATCTTCGCTCTAGTTTGCAGAGTTTGTATGTGGGTATTAAGTAAGTATTCTATTTTTGAATTATTCAGGTGTTCTAATGATATGAAAATAAGGTATATCCAGAGCAAGAAATTATTACGCAGTTTGTGTTTATATTTCCAAATGTATATGTTGCACGAACATCCAAATAGTTATAAAACGTACATGTAATTTAGTCACAAAAGTATAAATACAGTACAGTATATTACTTTTTTATTAGTACCGTATATTTGTAACGAAAATTATATTCATTTCTAAAGGAAAAAAAAATGACAACTAAAATTCATTAAATGCAGTCAATATGTGGATAGAGCCAACATATAACATGAGATGTTATAATACGTTTTCGTATGAAGAAAAGTAAATGCTAATGAGAAATTCATTCTTAAAAATGCAACCAAACTCCATTACACAGACCACAGTCAAGGCTAGACTACAAAATGCCAACTGGTGCACTGCAAAATTTAATTTAATCAAGATGAAACGATATTAACGAAAAGTATGCAGTGTTTTTACTATTAAAGTCAGAAAATTAAGTACCAGTACTGAATTATAAATTAACATATACACAACTTACAAATTAGAAATAAATAAATACAGAGATAATCAAAGAACGAAAGTTTATGTCGATCCACATGTTAAGCAATATTTACAACACAATTTCTTAAGAGTTTTTCTCTCGGATTGTTTTTTTCATAAAATAATTTAACTTAATATATGTAGTAACTAAACAGCTTGGAGATCAGCTATCCACACTAGACATCTAGGTTTCGATCACCCCAAACAGAATATGTAGTGAATACACACGGTATGTGGGCAGAATTTCCCGGGTTCTCTCATTTTATTCTGCATTAATTCTACTAAATCTCCATAACTTATCTTAATTTATATCGCTGGCGCAGCAAATAATAGCTTCGTATCATTTCCAGTGAACATAATCACAAAATCTTAAATAAATCATACAAATGTCTTGACTTTGGCATCTATGTCATTACGACACAAGACACGGCCGTAAATAAATAAGTAAATAAACAAACAAACAACCTGCGATTTTTCCTGCTGGATACAAAGGTGAGAATCTGTAACTGGTAAACTAATGCTGGGTGAATAGATTGTAGAGAAACTGCAACACAGACTCCAGTTACGCAGACAGCTTGATATCAGGACATGTAGCACATTATCAGTAATTCGATACCACAAGCTGTTAATGTAAAATAGATATTATTAAATTGAGAAAGGAGATGCTGAAACTATCTTCCTTTTCTTTTGAACATTTATTGTACCTACTTAAGAAATGGAGGCAATGTTTTCTTAAATGCTATTTTTCAAATGTATTCTTCATCTTACGATGTTTGGTGACGTATATTTTTCAGTTCTTTCGGGATATGTGAATTATTTTTGTGTATGTTTTTAATAGTTCCCTAGAAATGAATATCGCAAGGGTTTAGGTCGGAAGATCGAAGGTCCACACATTCCTACTGATAATTATATCCTCGAATACTCTCTGAATTTCGTTCACAAAATAGTTAGCTATATGTGCTGTTGCAGAATCCTGTTGAAAGAAGACAAAGGCATGCTCCCTCTCTAACTGGATTTTGCAACAGCATATACAGCAGCTGACTATTCTAAGGATGAACTTCCTAGAGTATTTGAATTATCAGTAGGATTGTGTGGCCTCTTCAATCCCCAGACCTAATCCTTTGTGGCTTAAACTCTAAAAGACAAAGTATAAAAAATAATCCACATATCGGTACGGTACCCTGGAAGAACTTAAAAATAACATTCGAGAAAACATTGCCTTTATTTCTCAAGGGAAGCGAGTCAATTATGTTTTAATTGCTCATATTTAATAATACTTTACATTAAATAATTGATTAAATGGCGATCTTACTCGTGTTAATTATGTAAGCATGTGCGGCTTACAGCTGTTTCGATGCTATTCAACACCATCCTCAGAGCCTACTAGATCTCGGCACTATCTCAACTTCGATGCCTGTTGTGTGGGTGTGTCCATGTGATGAAGAGTTGTGTCAAATAGTGTGTGTGTTCTGAAATTGATCTGTATGTTGAGAATTTGATTGGAGTGTGTTTTAGTGTGTCTCCACATTTCATATTGTTCTAGTGTGTTGAGTTTTTGGTTTTTGGGTTGTATGTGTAGGATTTCCATGTCTGTATTTATGTTATTGTACGTGTGGTTAGCCTTAGTTATGTGTTCGACATATGTAGATGTATTGTGTCCTTTGATTATTGTTTTAATGTGTTCTTTGTATCGAGTTTGGAATGATCTGCCTGTCTGTCCAATGCAGAAACTGTCACAACTATTGCATGTGAGTTTGTATACGCCTGCGTGGTTGTATTTATTTGTTTGTGTGTTGAGATGTCTTTGTAGTGTGTTTTCTGTTCTGTATGCTATGTTGTATTTCTGTTTTCTGAATGAGGATGCGATCTTGTGTGTGTTTTTGTTTTCATATGTTAGTGTGATGTATTTCTTGTGTTCTTGTGTTTGTGTTGTGTTTTGTGTGCTTTTGTGTTTGTTGAGTTTTTGTTTTGTCTTCCTTATGATGTTGTCTATTATGTTTGGGTTGTAACCATTTTCTTGTGCTATATATTTGATTGTGTTCACTTCTTCATTGTAGTGTTGTTGGCTCATGGGTATGTTGAGTAATCTGTGTACCATTGTCCTGAATGCAGCATGTTTGTATTGTGTGGGGTGATTACATAAGAACATGTGAACACATAACTAATGCTAACCACACATACAGTAACATAAATACAGACATGGAAATCCTATACATACAACCCAAAAACCAAAAACTCAACACACTAGAACAATATGAAATATAAGACACACTAAAACACACCCCAATCAAATTCTCAACACACAGATCAATTTCAGAACACACACAGTATTTGACACAACTCTTCATCACACGAACGCACCCACACAACAGGCAGCGAAGTTGAGATAGCGCCGAGATCTAGTAGGCTCTGAGGATGGTGTCGAATAGCACCGAAACAGCTGTAAGCCGCACATGCTTACATAATTAACACGAGTAAGATCGCCAATTAATCAATTATTTATATTCAAGTGTTAAAAGTAGTGTATGAAAGATTCGACATGGACTTTACATTAATTGTTTGTGGTGTATCAAATTATCGATACTGTGCTGCATTTCACAAATAGCAAGCTGTTTGCATAGCTTGAATCTGCGATCGGCTTGTCTTGAGAGCCAGGTTGCTGCATTGTAGTTTCTCTACAGATGTTAAGAAATGGCTAAGCATAAAAAAATTATTGTATGATATGGATATGCATTAGCCTACTCTTAGGAATTGTTTTATATATTATTAAACTTCGTCATTTTGTGTCAAATGCAACATTTACATTTGTTTTGTGTAACTTATGTGACTACAATTTTTCAGCTATTAGGTCCCTCTGCTTTAAATTGTGTAGTTATGTACTTCTTTTTCAATAATAACAATACTATTTGAAATATAAGCACAATTATATACAATGTGTTAAAACTGTGCAATTTCTATCCAAGTACCGGTAACTATATTCTGAATCTGAACAAATTCCCTAAAAATCCTCAAAGTAATTAGCATTTTGGAAGCCTTACTAAAGTTCAGGGAAATTAAAAATCCATTTATTTGCTGATTGTTGATTATAAAGAAACAACGACTGTCTGTAGGCTGGATTTAGCTGTACCAGGACTGCGAAAGGAATAATATTGCCAGTTTATAAGTCTCAAGAATTTGCTCAGATCCAACAGTAAACTCATTTTAATTGCTTTATTTTCTTCTTTATACGTATAAAACCAGGTAGACAGTCATATTTTAAACCCTTTTCTTTTTTTTTAACAAGGTTTGATGTAAAATATTACTGCCTCTCCATTTACGAGTTATTAACAAGGATAATAATCAATGAGGTGCTCTTTTATGTTACAGATGTTGAGCTTTGTCTCATTACACTGACGAGAAATTGCACAAAATATGAGGTGGGTGTCGACAAACTTATGACGTACTAACATATTGTTGCAGTAATAAAGACTTAAAATCGCACGCTCTAAAATTGTTTAACTACTCACTCACCAATAGGCTACTTCAACAGCTGATATGCAAACAGTTATGTTCATATCTGAGCAATGTTTCCACAGGCAAATGAACATTGGAAACTCCACATTTTGGCCTTTCGTACGTTTTCCTACTGTAGAGCGAAGACGATGAGCACATTCTTGTACGGTAATTAAAGAATCCAAACATCTAGTAACATAATATACGGTACGTAAGATTGTTCATGTGACTGTTATTGAACAAAGTGCATTGGCAGAAGAACTGTGTTGGGAAACCTTCGATACAGCCTAATGTTACGTCTAGTATTTTTTTTTTCCAGTTACCTAGGAACAAAGATCCTCCGGTTACGTTACTGGGAAACGAAACCAAGTTTTGTATTTGATTTGAGGCATGAAAATGTTTGGTGATGATGGTATAATGCATGGTGTTGCATAACGATATAATCAATTCTTGTAATTGAATTACAAATTGACAAAATATCATAATGTTATGAGTACCCTTCCTTCATAACAACTACTGGAGGAACATCATTCCTCAATTTGAAGCTCATTCAATAATTTTTAAATGTACTATTAGAACTTGACCACTCACGCTTGACACGATGTAACTATGACAGATAGTAAATGATATATATGTACAAATGATGAATGGGTATCTCCGTGGTAACATATGATAATGGGATTTTAACATTTGATATACTTTTAGTAAAGCTGATGTAATGTATCTTATAATACTAAACCACAAAAATACATTCCAAGTTTGAGCTATTTTTAACCACCTCACACAGGCTCGTAGGCCATACGTATGCAATTTTTTTGTATTGCCTTGTCCATACTTTTAAGTCAAATACAGTTAGCAGCATTCCAAAACTGTCAATAATAACAAATATATCTTTCAGTCCATCATCCAGCGATGTTCGTAAGAGAGTGATAGACATTTCCTAAATATCAATTTCTTTTTTATCACAATTACCCAGGACTTCAACAACATCAACAATACATAACTTGTAATTTTAATAACATATCTCATTGTGAACATACTCTTGTCTATAAGCAACGCTTTCTTTTTCAAACAGGACTTCTTTACGTTATATATAACCTATCTCTCAGGGTTGATCGGATATCAAGTTTGCAGCTCAGTATATATTATATACATTGGATTTCAATAAAATCAACAAAACATTCTGTAAGATTATTTTCTGTGAAAATATAAAGTAGAATTTCAACAAATATTTATTGATTTCTTACTAGGAAGAAATTTATTAACAGTAGCCTCAGAACACTTACGTAGATTAATAAATTGGAAAAAATAAGCCACTTTATAAAATATTTCCGATGTTACCATAACGATAATGTAACGGGTAAAATTATTCTTTATACCAAAATAAAAAAAAGTGGCTAGTTTGTTTCAGGATATTAGACGAGTAACAGAAGTGTTCTGAGAAGAAATCGCCATTCTGTACTTCTTGCTCAATTTTATATAAGGGTTATGGATTTCAGTTCTAATTTGATTTCAAATCAACCCTCCAACCTTACACCACAAATACACCTTCACTTGTGCTCGTACACCATCCAAATAATGATGTTAAGCTTGTGACAAACTTTCAATGTACCGTATAATGAAAACAGTATAACAGAACCAATCATAATGCCCAATATAAATCTGAAAAAAGTGTTTTATTATTATTATTATTATTATTATTATTATTATTATTATTATTATTATTATTATTAACTATAACAAGATTCCGGAAGACACTTTTCTGGTAGTTTGTTGCCATGCTCACAATCTGAAAAAAAAAAAAAAAAAATGACGGTTGTATACAATGCAGTAATTAAATAGACTGTTCTTGTTGCCACACTCACTGTTTCATTAGGTTAGAAGAATGGCATACTAGGATAGCATACCTACTTAAGTGAACAGTTCTTTGAAAGAAAGTGATTGCTTAACATCAAAATTGTTTCAACTGCATACCAGTATAGTTTTTATGGGAATTCAGACCACATGCCAACATTCATTTGTACAGTTTCTACTCAAAATTCCAGATAAATCTTGGGCATTGCAATCTTAAAAAAAAAAAAAAAAAAAAAGAAAAGAACAAAATATATTAACAGTGCATGTAATATTGTAGTAAATAATTTTAAAATAATTTTTGTCACGGTTTTTATCCTATTATTGTCACTAAACACACTGCATCTTGTTGAAAGAGGTGCTCATTCTTCTTTTCACACATTCATAGCCATTCTGGAGACGTCCTGGCACGTGGTGTGCTTACTGCTTCCTGAAAATGAGACATAATACATTTTTACGCAAATTGTTGTATATTCTATGAAAATTATCTTCCTATTCCTGCTATGTCTAAGGTCCCCCATTAGCTCAATGCTACAGAGGAGACTTATCATACCACAACCTCATGTTCGATCTGTGGTGCTAACTGAAGTGATACTTGTGGTGAATAATCTCGAAGTATGAGAGTTTTCCTCAATATTACGAGGCGTGTTCTTGAAGTAAGTTCCAAAAGGGTGTACTAAGTAAACTGGAAGATATTTAAAAACCATTTTTGTTGCATTGTATTCTCCACACTTCAATTACTTCTCAACATAATCTCCACCATTATTGAGGCATTTATCGAGTCGTGGCACAAGTCTTGCTAGCCCCTCATTGTAGAATTTTCCCGCCTGTGATGCGAACCACTCCCGCACTGCTGTTTTCACTTCATCGACGCCATCAAAACTTTGACCAGCAAGGAACTTCTTGAGGTGCAGGAAGAGATGAAAGTCACTTAAAGCCAAATCCGGGCTGTAGGGGGGATGGTCAATTTGTTCCCAGCCAAATTTCGAGATGAGATTTTGGGTGTCACGAGCTGTGTGTGGCCGAGCGTTGTCATGAAGCAACACAACTCTGTCGGTCAGCATCCCACGTCTCTTGTTCTGAATTGCGCAATGGAGCTTCTTCAAGGTCTGACAATAGGTTTCTCTATTAATGGTTTCACCCCGAGGCAAGAATTCGATGAGAAGGACTCCTTTTCTGTCCTCCCAAAAAAAAACCAGTGCACATGATCTTGCGTGTTGACATGGTTTGTTTGAATTTCTTTTTCCTTGGCGATGCAGTGTGCTTCCATTCCATGGACTGCTGCTTTGATTCAGGTGTCATGTGAGACACCCAAGTCTCGTCACCTGTCACGATATGGTCAAGAAACTCATCGCCTTGCTCACTGTAACGTGTGAGAAAGCTCAATGCACTGGAATCTCGTTTGGTTATGTGTTCCTCGGTGAGCATCTTGGGTACCCATCGTGAGCACAATTTTTGATATTGTAATCCATCTGTCACAATTTTGTAGAGAACACTCCACGACATTTGTGGAAAATTCTAGGAAAGCAAAGAAATTGTGAACCTCCTGTCTTCATGAATTTTTTCATCGACAGCACGCACCAAATAGTCATTGATCAAAAATGGCTGACCTGTACGTTGCTCGTCATGCACAGAGATGCTGCCCTCGAACTTCCTAACCCATCTCCTGACCATTCCATCACTAATGGCACCATCACATACACTTCACAAAGTTGACGATGAATGTCATCTGGTTTGATGTTCCTCGCATTCAAGAAACGGATAACAGACCACATCTCACAGTCGGCGGGGTGCTCGATCACTTTAAACATTTCAACTGATCACAACTAACCACATACACGGACTGAAGCTCTGAAACTGCATGCACAGCTTGCCTGAGGACTGAAGAAGAAAACACACATGCAAAAAATAATGATTGCAGCGATGCGACGGCTATAATTGAAAACGGAACTTACTTTAAGAACACGCCTCGTACCAATTTCATTGCGAACTCTACTTTTCGTCCTACTTTCCATTTCATGTTTCATGAATATAGTTTCAGGGTAAGATGTAGGAACTTCGGTGGTGTCAGATGAAGATGACCACCCACACTAATACTTATATGTGAAAAGTCCATGGCTGTAGACTGGTGTCAGACACAGATGTTCTATAGGCGAAACCTATTGGCATATGGGTGTATATTTCAGTACCAGATGATGAATGCCTTGTGGCAAGACTCACTAGCACCCAAGGGATTATCCTGCCAGTTCGAGATCACCAAAATGACATCCCACTGTGTTCGGGTACCATCTTTGTCATACTGAAAAACCACTCTTACAGTTTTCATTTACCTCATCTTATTCCCATGTGGACCATTAGCCGAATGGCTAGAGCGTCCACTTTCCATGCAGGTAACCTGGCTTCGAATCCCGGTAGATCAAGTGGAATTAGCTGTCGAAGAAGGCAGTGCTTGTCGTAGGTTTCCACAGGGTACTCCAATTTTTCCTACCAGCATTCCACCATTGCTTTATTAATCGTCACGGTTATGTGGTGTTAAGTGATTTACCTCCCGGTGTGCACCGAGGGAAATGCTAAATTGTTGGTTAAAAGAATTACAGCTTTGGCGTATTACTCTTAAACGGGGTTGTTTGGGTGAAGGATGCAGAGTCGAATACCTGCCATTGGTTAAAAAAAAATCGCCTCTAGCTTCTAGAATTGTACTTGCAGGTCATTCGTTCAATCTCTCCATTCACTTATTCTTCCTCTACATTCTCATCTCGATGATTTGGACGAGCCACTGAGGCAAAGATACACGGTCGCGAGGTTCTCTCTACATTTTCGCCCCTCACACACAGTTGCCTGCCGTGCAGTTGTGGTATCACCAAAGTCTAGTATATATGAGCTATTCGATCTCAAATCGACCGAAATATAGAGAAAATTGACCTTACAATTTCTAAATAGAATGAAACTTTTTTTTGTACGTAGAGAACTGTGATACAATCCTTTGTGCAAAGTTTGAGGCATCAGAACTTCATAGTGTTTAAATTAAAAATATTTAAATTTATCGTATTTTCATAAAATTAGCAACTTTAAACTGTTGTGGCTCCGAAACCCTTTCACCCAATGATCAAAATCATGGTTTATTTTGATGATAAGAAATTAAAGTTTATATTGATATATAAACAGATTTTCTTCCTTTTTATGGAAATGGAGAAATTTAGATTTTTCCTCATTAAGACCCCTTTGGCTAGGAAAAAATATTTAAAAAGTATATAGTTAGATTCCGCATTGAAAGTACAAATAAACACATATTTTTTACTGGCGGTATGTTGATAAGAAAGTATTGAAAATATCAAATAATGAAAATAAATAGTATGCGCGTGAACTAACCAGCTGACTGTGAGATGGGAGCTTAGCCGAGACAAGCAAGGCCAGGAGACAAACACGTGACGTGTCGTCTAGCAGCGCATGGCTGTGCTAGCTTTATCACAGGTTTTCATAAACACAGGAGTAAAATGACGCCCAACGCTCGCTTATCTTCAGCTCTCGGCCAGTGCGTGTGGTACTGTGCCGTTCAAGTCTAGGCGTGTGAAAATAATCTATTTAATACCCTCGAAACTTATTGCCGTATCACTAAGCAAACAATGCCGAATCCCTCTTAATAATGCAAGGTTTTTTCTCAATATTTTTTTACATTTTTACAAATGGCCAAAAAGCCTAAAAGTAAGTAAAATCAGATTATCTGTCTCTCTGTGTACAATAAAAATAAGGATTACTAATTACTTACTTACTGGCTTTTAAGGAACCCGGAGGTTCATTACCGCCCTCACATAAGCCCGCCATTGGTCCCTATCCTGAGCAAAATTAATCCATTCTCTATCATCATATCCCACCTCCCTCAAATCCATTTTAATATTATCTTCCCATCTACGTCTCGGCCTCCCTAAAGGTCTTTTTCCCTCCGGCCTCCCAACTAGCACTCTATATGCATTTCTGGATTCGCCCATACGTGCTACATGCCCTGCCCATCCCAAACGTCTGGATTTAATGTTCCTAATTATGTCAGGTGAAGAATACAATGCGTGCAGTTCTGTGTTGTGTAACTTTCTCCATTCTCCTGTAACTTCATCCCTCTTAGCCCCAAATATTTTCCTAAGAATCTTATTCTCAAACACCCGTAGTCTCTGTCCAAGTTTCACAACCATACAGAACAACTGGTAATATAACTGTTTTACAAATTCTAACTTTCAGATTTTTCGACAGCAGACTGGATGATAAAAGTCTCTCAACCGAATAATAACAGGCATTTCCCACATTTATTCTGTGTTTAATTTCCTCCCGAGTATCATTTATATTTGTTACTGTTGCTCCCAGATATTTTAACTTCTTCACCTCTTCAAAAGATAAATTTCCACTTTTTATATTTCCATTTCGTACAATATTCTGGTCACGAGGCATAATCATATACAGTACTTTGTCTTTTCGAGATTTACTTCCAAACCTATCTCTTTACTTGCTTCCAGTAAAATTCCCGTGTTTTCCCTAATTGTTTGTGGATTTTCTCCTAACATATTCACGTCATCCGCATAGACAAGCAGCTGATGTAACCCATTCAATTCCAAACCCTCTCTGTTATCCTGGACTTTCCTAATGGCATACTCTAGAGCAAAGTTAAAAAGTAAAGGTGATAGTGCATCTCCTTGCTTTAGTCCGCAGTGAATTGGAAATTCATCTGACAGAAACTGATCTATACAAACTCTGCTGTACGTTTCACTAAGACATATTTTAATTAATCGAACTAGTTTCTTGGGAATACCAAATTCAATAAGAATATCAAATAAAACTTCTCTCTTAACCGAGTCATATGCCTTTTTGAAATCTATGAATAACTGATGCACTGTACCCCTATACTCCCATTTTTTCTCCATTATCTGTCGAATACAAAATATCTGATCAATAGTTGATCTATTACGCCTAAAACCACATTGATGATCCCCAATAATTTCTTCTACATCTAGAGTTAATCTTCTCAAAAGAATATTGGACAAAATTTTGTACGACGTCAACAAAAGTGATATTCCTCGAAAGTTACTACAGTTAGTCTTGTCCCCCTTCTTAAAGATAGGTACGATAATGGACTCCTTCCATTGTTCTGGTACAACTTCCTTTTCCCAAATAGCAAGTACAAGCTTATAATTTTCGTTAGATAATGCGCTTCCATCCTCTTGTATTAATTTGCTGGAATTTGATCGATACCTGGAGACTTATAATTTTTCAGATTTTCTATCGCAATTTCGACTTCAGAAAGTGTGGGTTCGGGTATAAATGGCTCAGCAGTTTGTATTTCAATTTCGTCCCGATCATTTCTGTTTGGCCTATGTATATTTAGTAGTTGTCCAAAATAATTTTTCCATCTGTTCAGGATTGAATGAGCGCCTGCAAGCAAGTCACCATTCTCATCCTTGATCACGTTTACCCTTGCCTGATATCCATTCTTGAATTCCTTATGCCCTTATATAAATCTCTAATGTTTTTATTCTTACTATTTGTTTCTACCTCATTCAGTTTTTCCTTCAAGTATTCTCTCTTTTTATTCCTAATCGTACGATTTGCTTCCCGTCTTATATTGAAATAATTATCTCTATTCACCTCAACTGGATCCTGTAAGAATTTCAATTTTGCCTGTTTCCTCCTTTCTACTACCATGCAACAATCTTCATCAAACCACGGTTTCTTTTTCTTAGTTTCATAATAACCTATGCTCTATTCAGCTGCAATTTTGATATTATCTCGGATATTTTCCCACATGCTATTTACATCTAACTCTTCTTCAACATCGTCGCAACTTGCTAATACGGCAAACCTATTTGAAATTTCGGCCTGGTAATGTTGCTTAGTTTCCTCCTCCTTTAATTTCGGAATATTGAATCTTCTAATATTAACTTGTTGCTCTACTTGCTTGGCTACTGATAGTCTTTCTCTTAGTTCTCCAAATTACTAAATAATGGTCAGAATTACAGTCTGCCCCCCTGAAGGTTCGAATGTCTACTATACTAGTATGTCTTCTTTTATCTATTAAGATGTGATCTATCTGGTTATGTGTCAATCCATCTGGAGAAGTCCAAGTATATTTATGTATATCCTTATGGGGGAATGTTGTACTTTTAACAATTAAATTTTTTGATGTGGCAAAGTTGACTAACCTAACTCCATTGTCATTACTAGATATGTGTAGGCTCTCTTTTCCAATAGTCGGTTTAAAAATATCCTCCCGTCCTACTTTAGCATTGAAATCCCCCAATAAAATTTTCATGTGATATCTAGGTAACTGATCAAAAGTCTGTTCCAATTCCTCATAGAAGCTATCCTTTATATGGTCGTCTTTCTCTTCTGTAGGGGCATGAGCATTTATAACTACGATATCGTACCATCTACCTTTAAGTACTAAATATGATAACCTATCACTGATAAATTCGACCTTTTTTACTGCTGATTTTATTCTTTTATGAATAAAGAATCCTGTTCCTAATTGGTGATTATCGTTTCCTTCCCCATAATACAACAAATAATCTCCTATTTGTGTTATGCCATTCTCATCTAACCTAACCTCCTGTACTCCCACAAAGTCTATTCTATATCTAGCTAGTTCTTTTGCTACTAATGTTACCCCTCCTGTTCTATATAGACTTGTAACATTCCAAGTACCAAATTTCAAAACCTTATTCCTTTGCTGTGGTCGTGCCAGAGAATCAGTCCCATTCTGAGGCTTATTTGAAGGATTCGTAACAAGCTGTTTTTTTACGGTGAAGGGTTGTTAGCCCTTCGCCCAACCCCCAAGCTGGAGGACCACCCCTCATCGGCTGTCCATTACTTCTTAACATAACCTACCAAATGTCAGCTTCAAAATAAGCTCTCGTTCAATGTTCTGCAGTAAATGGTTCCAGAGTTCTGAGCGCTGAAAGAGGCTTGTTTTTATAAAATGCGTTAAATTTGTCGCTCAATAATACGAAAACCGTTTGACTTTCGATAGTATATTTTTGAAAATGCACTCCCCTCAGCACCTTGTATAAGTAGGGAGAAAATTAGAGAATAAAAAAATGTGAGGTTTTTTACTGATCAATTTCATATGGAATAACCCGTACAGTCACGAAGCTTGAGTTGTGAGGGTGCTAGGAACAATAGACTGTGCCAGTACTATTTCGCATTGTCTGTAATGAGGCGATATTAGCGATCCTACTGGTTAGTAGCTATCTATGGATGCATATTTACTACGTATTGAGCTTCGTGACTGTTATACTAGACTGTAGTATCACGTTGTTGTTCACATTGGTGAAGTGACTTTCTGTCGAGTTCTGGCTTGATCTTCACTTTGTTTCGGTGATGAAGGATGTCAGACTTGCTGCTGCGATGGCTTTATATCTTCTTCTTCTTCTTCTCCTTCTCCTTCTCCTTCTCCTTCTCCTTCTCCTTCTCCTTCTCCTTCTCCTCCTCCTCCTCCTCCTTCTTCTTCTTCTTCTTCTTCTTCTTCTTCTTCTTCTTCAGGCTCTACAATACTCAGATGAAAGGTTTGGCCTTCTCAACAACTTTCTTCCATTCCTTACGGCTTCCAACTATCTTTGTCCAGTTTTCCACCTTCACCAATTTCAAATCATTCAGGACATCATCCTCCCATCTATTTTTTGGTCTACCCTGCTTTCTGTTAACTATTGGTTTCCATTTGTATATTTGTTTGACCAATCTATTATTCTCCATTCTATTTATATGACCAAACCATCCTAATCTTAGCGATTTTATATGATTTATTATGTTCCTATTCTTTATCAGCTCATTCAGTTCACTGTTATATTTAATTCTCCATGTACCATCATTCATTTTAGTTGAACCAAAAATTTTTCTTAGTACCAGTATTGCTCTTTCAAAAATTAGTACAGTAGTTTGTGTTTTATGGAGTTTTTAAGGACCCATGTTTCACTGGCATAAGTTACTACAGGTCTTATTGTAGTACAGTATAGCTTAAATTTGGACTGTTTAGATATCAATTTACTTCTAAATAACTGCAGGGTGGCATAGTATGCTTTGTTTCCCCATTACAATTCTTTCTCTTGTTTCTTCCTCAATGGTGTTGTTGTTATTAAGAGTTGATCCAAGATATTTGAAACTTGGAACTTGTTGAATCATTATATCATTTATTTTAAAATCTCATAAAATTTTCCTTTTTGTGCTGCATTTAAAAAATAAAAAAAAAAAAATTACTTAGTCATACGTTAAAACGTGTTAAAATTTTAAAAAAGATATATACCTTCGACAGACGGCCCGTTTCGACGTGATGTCACGTCTTCATCAGTGTCTCCTGAACTACTGGTGATCTTGAATTCTGCGATGTGCATTTGTCGATTGTAGGAGTGGGGGTATGTTGCTCTTATGGTGGGGACTGGTTGTTTGTGTGTTATGACGTATCATGACGTCGAATAATGTGTGGGTATTGAACTGTAATTGTGTGTTAAGTATATGTTGTGGGTATGTTATTGTATGTTTATATATTTCGCATTGTTCTAAGATGTTTAACTGTGAACTTTTCGGTGTGATGTGTAAAATTTCCATATCTGTTTCTATATTATTGTAGTCATGATTATTGTTGATAATGTGGTCTGCATAATTTGATGTGATGTAGGGTTTGGTTATAGCTTTAATATGTTCATTATATCTTGTGAGAAAGGATCTTACTGTCTGTCCTATGTAAAAATGTGGGCAACTATTGCATTTTAGTTTGTAAACTCCAGTTGAATTATATTTATTTGAATGTTTAATGTGATTATTTAGATATTTCTGTGTTATGTTATTTGTTTTGTATGCTATCTTGTATTTTAGTTTTCTGAATGAAGTTTCAATTTTGTAAGTATTGGTATTGTGATATGTTAATGTTATGTATTTATTCTCACGTGGTGTTTGTGTTGGTTTGTTCACCAGTAGTTCAGGAGACACTGATGAAGACGTGACATCACGTCGAAACGGGCCGTCTGTCGAAGGTAATTGTAACACTTTTTAACGTATGACTAAGTAATTTTATGTTTTTAACAAACAAAGTGTTAACGTGAACTTCAATCAGTGGATTAAAAATTTTGTTTTCTTCTCATTAATTATCAATCCGAAATTCATTGCTGTTCTTTTAAATTGTTAAATGTTTCTATCAAAGCCGATTTTGTTCTTGTGGTTATTATTATGACATCAGCATAAGCTATACATTGCCTTAATTTTGTTGTAATGTTTCCCCTCATCTCCAGTTTCTTCAATATAAGGTCTATAACCAAACCAAATAATGTAGCTCAAAGAGGATCACTTTGGATGGCTTTATGTATATTAAGCTATTATAATTTAGTGCTTATGTATCACGCAAAGGAAATTCCAAAGTCTCAACTCTTGAAAAAATAGTAATGAAACAAAAACAATGAAATTAATCAAGAAAGTTGACTAATTATATGTAGTGATACACCACGTGCCAACGCTATCCTGCACTGACTGGACGAAAGTGTCGAGGACACTCTCACTCGCCACTCCTTCCTTTGATTCGGGTACCACAAAGTGATGTGCTGCCAAGGCAGGATGAGGTGAGGTGAGATGTGCCCATTGCACTCAGCCTTGGTTCGTCTTGGTGAGAGTGGAAACGAGGCATTAGAATGAGCTGGATTATTCAAGTCTATTTTTCTCCTTTTATAAAGTAAGTCAAAGCCTCAGTCAGATACAGTCAACTAAAAACAGCTGAAGAATCGAAATTGAAGTCTTCTGTGAGAAATTTTTGGAAGACAAGACAGTATTGGGGCAGGCTTTCCTAGGATATTTCCACTTTCTCTGCCATTATCCCAGCAATTTTTCATAACCATAATAATCATTATAGTAGTAATTTTAATTGCTATTCTTGTCTTGTCTATTGTTACTGACATCACCATCCTCCTCAACATCATCGTTCTCGTCATCTCCATAGTAGTAGCAGTAGTATTATTCTGTGCAGAAAATAATGCCCCACATTTTTTATTAGTAAATATCTATTCTAGAAAAATTAAAACTACACACTTTATAAAAAGAGGTTTTTTACACACCCTATTTTTCCACATAATGTCTATCAACTATTATGGCCGTAAGCCACCGAGAAAGAAAGAAGAGCATGTATACCTTGTCTGTACCAGTCCTTACTCTGGTTACGCTGCAGACTTCACACATACGATTGTGAATATTCACCCAACATCTGTTTCTTTCGCAACAAAGAATTCTATTACAGCACATCGTTTGTAATGAGTATCACGGATAGACTCAATTTTGCATTGTTGCAGCATCTTTGCTGTCTCTTGCAACATGCTGAAACTTTGCGCACAGATGCAAGAAACTTCAAATACTTAATACCGACAAATTTTGTGTTCCTAACACATTGTTTTGACCGAGGAAAATTATATGGGGCATTCATTTCTGGCCAACCCGTTTAGTAGCAGTAATTCATTTAATGCTTTCAACTTCAGAATTCAATCAATCAATCTTCTTAATGTATCCAGCTGTTTGCTGACAACATAAAATCCACTATAGTCCACTGTAGTCTATTCAGTTGTTGTTTTTCACGAGAAATGAGGGGTATTTTGATCGGTGTTCATTATAGATGCTTGTTGCTAGTAGCCAGAGTTGGGGTGTAGTCAATATACTAAGGTTGGATAAAAAGTAATGGCAACAGTTCGATATTTCTGATATGGCTTTATTCACAGGGGTACAACATTTACGTACCTTCTATATAGTCGCTCCCCTTTTTATTACCTTTTGCCAAATGTGTGGAAGGTGTCGTACACTATCAGTGCGTCCATCTTTGTTGATGTTCCGTATTGACCGCCCTATAGCACGGATAAGTTCATCTCTGGTATTGTACTGGGTCCCTCGCAGTGGTTCTTTCACTTTGGTGAAAAGATCGTAATCGCATGGACTCATATCGTGTGAGTACGGTGGATGTTCCAGAATCTCCCATTGCCAGCGGCGCAAGAGGTCCTTGACAACAGCAGCGGTGTGACTCCTTGCATTATCGTGAAAAATGATGGGATTCTGTACCACCAAGTGTCGTCGTTTTCTCGTGAGGGCTGGACGAAGGTGATGCTGCAGGAACCTGGAGAAGTAGTCCGCGTTTGCCGTCTACCTTGGAGGTACAGCGTGGTGCAGTATTACCCAATCATTGTGATACACCACAATGAACATCACCTTCACAGCACATTGTGTAGGGCGCACTTTCTTCGGACGAGAAGAACCTGGATGCTTCCATTCATTTGACTGACGTTTCAAGTTTGGTTAGTTCGTATGAGCGAGCCCAGGCTTCGTCCACAGCGACGATTCGTCCAAGAAAGTCGTCATCTTTCCTTTGGTACCGGTCCAACAAGGCCTGTGCAACTGCATGGCGGTGCCATTGTTAAACCTCGGAAATTTCATGGGGTATCCAACGCCCTGTAATTTTGCGGTAACCCAGAATGTCTTGCAGAATGTGGAGCACAGTTTTGTGACATACTCCGACTTCCGCTGCTAACTCGCGCGCAGTCCATCGGCGATCAGCATCCAACAGGGAAGCAAGGAGTTGAACTGTGTTGTTCTCCATGCGGGGTCGTCCTGTATGGAGGTTGTCCTGAATGGCATCCCTGCCTTCCCGGAACGCTTTAACCCATCTTGCCACTGTGTGATATGGCAACGCTGCATCAGCACATGCTTCATGCAGTCCCGAAAACATTTTTGTGCACACGACCTCGTGTCACTTCAATTTTGATCCAGGAACATTGCTCTAGTTTTGTAAACGTGGTCTTAGGGCACTCGCACTATCCCTATGAAAGTCAACGTTCCACATACTGCAGTAGATTGACAGAGTACTGTCACTGCTGGCTGCACTTACTCATCTAACAGTCCTTGTTCATGTCCACACAGCTGGCAGCTCTCGAACGCACCATCGTCACGTGACAGCAGTGTTGCCATAACTTTTTATCCAACCTATGTACACTGCAGGGCTGTGTCTTCTGCAACTGGTACTGATGATTTTAATTTACTTCTTTTGTGATCCCATACTGCTCACAGCTGTCATTTAGCTTCAGTAGCATATCCCTTAGTATCACCTCCTCTTCTGCTAACAATGCCATATCATCAGCAAATCTTATGCACTTTATTCTTCTTCTTCCTACTTCTTCTTCCTGTCATCTCACAAGTGCTGCACACCTTCGAGTTGAAAACTTTAAATAATAAATAAAGAAATAAATAAATGATGAGTGAATGAATGAATGAATGAATGAATGAATGAATGCATGCATAAATAAATGAAGAGATAAATAAATACTGGTAAATAAGTAAATAATGCAAACAAGCAAATGGACAAATTTTCATGACAATAATGCTATAACTAAGAATTGCTATGTGAATAAATATTGCTATGAAATGATTAAGAAGGCAAGTAAAACCACATTTCTTCCGATTTTTTTTATTCGAGACATAAACAGACTATCTGGTTCTTCCATGTCCCTTTTTCTGCTTCCGTCAATTTTCCATTTTCATCTCCTCTCAGTGCTAGAGTTAGATAAGCAGACAGTCCTGCCTTCCTCATTCCACTAGGGTTCGTGTCTCCTTCGATAAATCTATTCATTTTAAAATTTATATACAAAAATGGTAGTGGTACTTAATTTAATAGCGTCAGAATTCATATACTTCGAGTCTGTTATTCTTTAAAAATATTTTTGCATAAAGTTGATGATAGTTGGTGATAACAAATTTATTATTACTATTATTATTATTATTATTATTATTATTATTATTATTATTATTATTAGGTCTACAGGTATTGTTATTTTTTGGTATTATTGTTTCTTCCATTCCTAGATTATGTTAGACCACCTTACTTTATTTCAGTTACCATAAATCGAAATACGATAATTCACTTTTGACCGTCACTTAATTCCACTACTTTGGAAAATATTAAACCATGTACATGTTTTAAGTATCCATAATATAATTATAGCACTATTTTATGACAAAATGGACGAGATTATTACTGCATATGGTATCAAAAGCTGGATAAGAGGATATGCAACATAGTTTACTTGTTCCATTTGATATCAGTATTCTACATCGAACCCAAGTATCCAGTCCTTAATTCTCGACGACTTGTGCCACAGAATTATTGGTAATTTTAAAGACCATTTAAATCATATTGCCATTCATTTTGGACGTTATTAATCATGTATAAATAAATCTCCCACTTTTAGTTTGAAATCTGTGCAATAAGAATGTGAATAATACCTATATAAGTTTACATTACTAATTCTTTAAATCGCCCATATTTTATTAATGCTCTGTGTATATAATATAATCATAGACACATACAATCTATTGCTTAAAAAGAAGAAAGACGTGACAGTGCATAGCTATAAAATAGAAACTCCCATGCCCGCAAACGGTGTTAATTTTTGAAAGAAAGCATGCTTCCCTTTTATCTGCTGATGTTAACCTTTAGAAAACCTGAATAATAGTGCATGACGTCATGACTGGATTGGTTAATATGTACTGTTCTTTATGAAGACGTCACTTAAAGAACTGTAAAAGTCTGGAGTATTTACTTTGAGGTTATAGTAGAGCAGGGATGCCTGCAGGTACAACAGCCCCTACAGAAAAGCCAGACTTTTTTTATTTTGTAATACTTACTTACTTACTGGCTTTTAAGGAACCCGGAGGTTCATTGCCGCCCTCACATAAGCCCGCCATTGGTCCCTATCCTGAGCAAGATTAATCCATTCTCTATCATCGTATCCCACCTCCCTAAATTCCATTTTAATATTATCTTCCCATCTACGTCTCGGCCTCCCTAAAGGTCTTTTTCCCTCCGGCCTCCCAACTAACACTCTATATGCATTTCTGGATTCGCCCATACGTGCTACATGTCCTGCCCATCTCAAGCATCTGGATTTAATGTTCCTAATTATGTCAGGTGAAGAATACAATGCGTGCAGTTCTGTGTTGTGTAACTTCCTCCATTCTACTGTAACTTCATCCCTCTTAGCCCCAAATATTTTCCTAAGCACCTTATTCTCAAACACCCTTAACCTATGTTCCTCTCTCAAAGTGAGAGTCCAAGTTTCACAACCCTAAAGAAGAACCGGTAATATAATTGTTTTATAAATTCTAATTTTCAGATTTTTTGACAGCAGACTGGATGATAAAAGCTTCTCAACCGAATAATAACAGGCATTTCCCATATTTATTCTGTGTTTAATATCCTCCCGAGTATCATTTATATTTGTTACTGTTGCTCCAAGATATTTGAACTTCTCCACCTCTTCAAAGGATAAATTTACAATTTTTATATTTCCATTTCGTACAATATTCCCGTCACGAGTCATAATCATATACTTTGTCTTTTCGGGATTTACTTCCAAACCTATCTCTTTACTTGCTTCCAGTAAAATTCCCGTGTTTTCCCTAATTATTTGTGGATTTTCTCCTAACATATTCACGTCATCCTCATAGATAAGCAGCTGATGTAACTCGTTCAATTCCAAGCCCTCTCTGTTATCCTGGTCTTTCCTAATGGCATAATCTAGAGCAAAGTTAAAAAGTAAAGGTGATAGTGCATCTCCTTGCTTTAGCCCACAGTGAATTGGAAACGCATCTGATAGAAACTGACCTATACAAACTCTGCTGTACGTTTCACTGAGACACATTTTAATTAACTGAACTAGTTTGTTGGGAATACCAAATTCAATAAGAATATCATATAAAACTTCTCTCTTAACCGAGTCATATGGCTTTTTGAAATCTATGAATAACTGATGTACTGTACCCTTATACTCCCATTTTTTCTCCATTATCTGTCGAATACAAAATATCTGGTCAATAGTTGATCTATTACGCCTAAAACCACACTGATGATCCCCAATAATTTCATCTACATATGGAGTTAATCTTCTCAAAAGAATATTGGACAAAATTTTGTATGTCAACAAAAGTGATATTCCTCGAAAGTTACTACAGTTAGTCTTGTCCCCCTTCTTAAAGATAGGTACGATTTTTATTTTGTAATACCGTATCCTATTATGTAAAAGTAAAAATATCCCCTATATATGTCATGAAGGCGCTTGGGGGGGGGGGCATGGAGGTACAGCTGCATGTTTTTTTTTTTTATCTCAATGCTAGAATGAGATGGTGTGGTTGGCACCACTCTCCTACTACCTTTTACCCCCAGGAAAGACCTGGTATTCAATTTGATAGGAGAATGAGTAAATCTAAGGGTCGTTCAGGTGTCAATTCATGAGGTACAGATCTAAAACTTCAGTATGATTTTCTAAACGTCTCAATATGGCGACGTATTGTATCTTTTGAAGCCCCAAGTTCTTCTGACAACCTATGAGTACTTTTTTAAAATCTTCTTCCAAAAGCCTCCGTGTTTTCTCAATGTCCCATACCTTAGCTTTTTCATGACGTAAATCTTTATATCTCCTTATCCATTACTGAAACACTGGAATAATCGTTGTGCTACACACTCACTAACATCACCTTCACCCTCGATTTCACGTAATTATTCTTCAATCTGCATCAGTAGCTATATAATCTTGTTTCCTGTAGTGCTTTGGAAGAACTTTAATCCCAAACTTTATCACCTCCATTTTATATTCTTTGCATTAACAATTGACGACTGCCACATGCTCACAATACACAATAATAACCATAGCGTCCTGTAAATTGCATTGTCAAACTAAAGAAAACCATTAAAATCTTATAAAACACCAAACTTAAAAAACTGACATTACTTATGTCACGACCTGATAACAATTGTTTTTATTACCATCTTGATTGAGGTTCTGCCTATATGTAAATCTATTAACAGGCAGTACATCTCACTTGAATGTATATGTTACAGCAGATGTGCTCATGGTGGGCAGGAATCGAGCATGCTCTGGGCGAGGTGGACAGACGAGGAGTTCAGTGGGAGCCAGTCAGTCACCAATCTCGTACTAAAAGGTTCTTAATCTGGGGTCTATGGACCCCTTGAAGGTCCTTGGATGGGCTTCAGAGGGCCCATGAAAGTCATATAAAAATTAACATGTATGCAATACATTATTTTGATGTAAAAAGCAGAAGCGTATCTAAAATGCTTCTCACTTTCTTGACATTTTCTAGGTAGGGATATTAGCTTTCACCAGATTTTTGAAAGGGTCCATGGCTCAAAAAAGATTAAGAACCACTGTTCTCGTGGGATTGACAAGAACATTTTATCGCTTTATTTCAATATTAGAAAGTTGTATTTGTAATATATTTACATAATCTAAACAACAAAATGTTTTGTTATATGCATTTTATTTTGTGTTTTTGACAACAATATTTAATTACTTCATTTCAATTTGTCTTTTCAAATTAGATAGCAATATATTTACATTATCTACACAACAAAATTCTTTATGTACGAGGCGTGTTCTTAAAGTAAGTTCCGTTTTCAATTATAGCCGTCACATCGTTGCAATCGTTATTTTGCGCATGCGTGTTTCCTTCTTCAGCTGTGCATGCAGTTTCAGAGCTTCAGTCCGTGTTTGTGATTAGTTGTGATCAGCTGAAATGTTTAAAGTGACCGAGCACCCCGTCGACTGTGAGATGCGGTCTGTTATCCATTTCTTGAATGCAAGAAACATCAAACCAGCTGACATTCATCGTCAACTTTGTGAGGTGTATGGTGATGATGCCATTAGTGATGGAATGGTCAGGAGATGGGTTAGGAAGTTCAATGACGAGCAGTGCA
Source organism: Periplaneta americana (assembly GCF_040183065.1). NCBI lineage: Eukaryota > Metazoa > Arthropoda > Insecta > Blattodea > Blattidae > Periplaneta > Periplaneta americana. Next base: position 115,379,487 of record NC_091132.1, on the reverse strand, counting down.
TGGTCGGCCATCTTTGATCAATGACGATTTGGTGCGTGCTGTCGATGAAAAAATTCATGAGGACAGAAGGTTCACAATTTCTTCGCTTTCCTTGAATTTTCCACAAATGTCGCGGAGTGTTCTCTACAAAATTGTGACTGATCAATTAAGATATCGAAAATTGTGCTCACGATGGGTACCCAAGATGCTCACCAAGGAACACATAACCAAACGAGCTTCCAGTGCATTGAGCTTTCTCACACGTTACAGTAAGCAAGGCGATGAGTTTCTTGACCATATCATGACAGGTGACGAGACTTGGGTGTCTCACATGACACCTGAATCGAAGCAGCAGTCCATGGAATGGAGGCACACTGCATCGCCAAGGAAAAAGAAATTCAAACAAACCATGTCAACACGCAAGATCATGTGCACTGGTTTTTTTTTAGGGACAGAAAAGGAGTCCTTCTCATCGAATTCTTGCCTCGGGGTGAAACCATTAATAGAGAAACCTATTGTCAGATCTTGAAGAAGCTCCGTCGCACAATTCAGAACAAGAGACGTGGGATGCTAACCGATGGAGTTGTGTTGCTTCATGACAATGCTCGGCCACACACAGCTCGTGACACCCAAAATCTCATCTCGAAATTTGGCTGGGAACAAATTGACCATCCTTCCTACAGCCCGGATTTGACTCCGAGTGACTTTCATCTCTTCCTGCACCTCAAGAAGTTCCTCGGTGGTCAACGTTTTGATGGCGACACATCGCAATTCTACAATGAGGGGATAGAAAGACTTGTGCTACGACTCGATAAATGCCTCAATAATGGTGGAGATTATGCTGAGAAGTAATTGAAGTGTGGGGAATACAATGCAACAAAAATGGTTTGTAAATCTTTTTCCGTTTACTTACTACACCCTTTTGGAACTTACTTTGAGAACACGCCTCGTATTTCCTTATATGTTTTATTTTCTGTGTTTTGTAATAAGCAGGGAAATGTCTCAAACAATAATTTACTTTTCTAAAACTTACCTAATTGACGACAGATTGCTTTAAAATTTATATTAGTTGCATCTCCAACAGTATTATTATATGTTTAAATATATCTGGTGTTGTAATGTGGTTCAATGTTATATACAGGGCTTTCATTTCAAAACTTCCCAGTCTAAATAACTAATTGTTTAAATTGAATTGAATTTAAACAAAAAACACGTCAATTTAGATATTGAGGGGGAAGTCTGAAACCAGGCTTAATTGCATTTTAGATTTATTGAAAGTGGTTGTCTAAGCAAAAGAAATGTAAAGAACGGAAATAAAGTACAGTATCAAAAAAATTCCGAAACTAATTAACCATTTTAGTTCCACTGGTAACAAAAAATATGATGATGAAAATGATGACATACCGGTAATAATAATAATAATAATAATAATAATAATAATAATAATAATAATAATAATAATAATAATACCGGTAATATAAATGACATTCGAGTTGGAAATTGCTATGAAGGTTTTTCTGACATTGTTTATATGATCGATGAATATGCAGAACATTCATTTTCCAAGCTAAAATTAATAAAATATGAATTTTATTAAGAAAACGCATGGCACAACCACACTTAAATAATTTAAATTTGATTAGATTAAACATGACATTTTGGAGATTGATTCTGAAGGAAATTTTGTCTTCTCAAAGTGCTGAAAAGTTTCTCTTTAGAGTCTGGAGACTAGTACCGGTACCTATTAAAAGAAAAGAGTCTTAATAAATGTGTGACTGTGTTCAACATCAAAGAGGTGGATTATTATTATTATTATTATTATTATTATTATTATTATTAGTATTATTATTATTATTGTTTTTGCTATTACCATTTTGTATTTTTTTTTACTAGGGGTCTAATTATTATAGCTACTTTCACTGTGGGCCCGTACCATTCTTGATTTGTACCCATACAGTAAGTATGATATACGGTAGGTACTAACTCTATGTTTGTTCCTGATTGGAACGAGTGCAAGAATGTAGAGGGAAAAAATCTAACCTCACTTCTGCAGTTCAGTTACCGGTAATAGTATCGATAATTTAGTGAATGGTGAATGTTCCTACACCACCAACAGTCAAGGAACAATCAACAAGTGCAACGTCTTATCCACCTAATGTCAGTAATTTATAATTAAATCGTAATTCACCATATAAAGACTTCAAATCAAATAAAAGTGCTTGTCAAATATTTGAAAAACAATATCAGTAAGTAGTATAAACAGTTTAAAAATGGGAATATAAGGGTACAGTGCATCAGTTATTCATACATTTCAAAAAGGCATATGTCTCGGTTAAGAGAGAAGTTTTATATGATATTCTTATTGAATGTGGTATTCCCAAGAAACTAGTTCGATTAATTAAAATGTGTCTCAGTGAAACGTACAGCAGAGTTCGTATAGGTCAGTTTCTGTCAGATGCGTTTCCAATTCACTGTGGGCTAAAGCAAGGAGATGCACTATCACCTTTACTTTTTAACTTTGCTCTAGATTATGCCATTAGGAAAGACCAGGATAACAGAGAGGGCTTGGAATTGAACGGGTTACATCAGCTGCTTGTCTATGCGGATGACATGAATATGTTAGGAGAAAATCCACAAACGATTAGGGAAAACACGGGAATTTTACTGGAAGCAAGTAAAGAGATAGGTTTGGAAGTAAATCCCGAAAAGACAAAGTATATGATTATGTCTCGTGACCAGAATATTGTACGAAATGGAAATATAAAAATTGGAAATTTATCTTTTGAAGAGGTGGAGAAGTTAAAATATCTGGGAGCAACAGTAACAAATATAAATGATACTCGGGAGAAAATTAAACACAGAATAAATATGGGAAATGCCTGTTATTATTCGGTTGAGAAACTTTTATCATCCTGTCTACTGTCGAAAAATCTGAAAGTTAGAATTTATAAAACAGTTATATTACTGGTTGTTCTGTATGGCTGTGAAACTTGGACTCTCACTTTGAGAGAGGAACATAGGTTAAGGGTGTTTGAGAATAAGGTGCTTAGGAAAATATTTGGGGCTAAGAGGGATGAAGTTACAGGAGAATGGAGAAAGTTACACAACACAGAACTGCACGCATTGTATTCTTCACCTGACATAATTAGGAACATTAAATCCAGACGTTTGAGATGGGCAGGGCATGTAGCACATATGGGCGAATCCAGAAATGCATATAGAGTGTTAGTTGGGAGGCCGGAGGGAAAAAGATCTTTAGGGAGGCCGAGACATAGATGGGAAGATAATATTAAAATGGATTTGAGGGAGGTGGGATATGATGATAGAGAATGGATTAATCTTGCTCAGGATAGGGACCGATGGCGGGCTTATGTGAGGGCGGCAATGAACCTCCGGGTTCCTTAAAAGCCAGTAAGTAAGTAAGTATAAACAGTTTGGTTTTGTGTAACTTTATTTTTCATATAATATTTTTGCTATGATGAAACCAATTGTTTAATTTTTTCAAATTCTGAAAAGTACCTAGTATAAATATATTAAATTTAACACTAATTTATCTCTCATTTCATGAACATTCCGATTCTGTATGCAACTTATTCATTATTAACGAATGAGTGAACAATTCATTTTCTGAGCTTACCCAGCAAGACGAAATCAAAATTTTCTTGATAAGATTGCTTAGCGATAACAAAATTATATTAAAAATAAATTAAACAAAAATATAAATAAATTATAGCTATAAATAATATTTAAGAAGTAAAATTTGAGATTTCTCATATTTCCGTTTTCCCTGCCGTCATTTTACCATTTCTTTATCCTTCACCATCTTGTAAAATCAACAGGAAACTGTTTAATCATTGTTAAGAAATTCCTTGATTAAAATAGTTAGGTGTACAAGTAACCCAAGCAAATCTTTGTCATTGGCACCCACATCTGAAGTTAGGCAACACAAATGAACAAGATAGGTACCGTACCAGTATTCCATTTCAACATGGCTAAAGTTTGAAAGATCCACCACTGATTAAATAGTACTATACCAGTTTTTATGGTGGAGAACTGGATTTCGTAGTGATTCTTTGTGGACAAAATTAATGTGGCAAATTTTCTTGGAGTACAGGGTACCTACTGCCATTTTGGAACAGATGCATTATAGGACCCACCCCGAGTATTCCATAGTATCGATTATATATTGTATATTTTCGATTATTATATCAAGTATGCCATCTTAACAATACAAAATACATAGTACTATAAACATGTATAATTTAATAAAACCAACAACAATGAAATTAAGCTCATATTAGTCACCTTTGTTATACAGTATATTAAATTTTATTCAAAATGAAGTTAAAGAAACAAATCAAAGCTAAACTTTAAACACAGTAAGATTAAACTTTCAAACAATACAACATTGGTATTAATACAACAATAAAATTAAGTTCATATTAGTCATCTTTATAATATATTATAAAATACTAATTCTACTCAATTTATACTGTATTTTTGGTCCAGGGAAAATACTAGTCTTTCACAAAAACACATTTTTATTAGTATTTTCCCTGGACCAAAGAATTAAAAACAAAACTGGTGTAAAATTAGCATTTTACCATGGACTTCACTGGACTTGTTCCATTTCATCTTCTCTGTTATCCGAGTGATTTCACAAAGTGCTACGATACGGCGTTCCTGTGTCTATCATTTAATACCTTGCAATTTCCAATGACATCTCCACAGGAGTTCATTTCGTTTACTTTTAAATTTCTTCAGTCTCATCCCAGGATTGGATGTTTCGCAAAACATTTCACTCCTAAGTAAACCATATTCGCATAAAAAAACCATAAACATAGCCTGCATGTCTTTATTCATGGATAAAGCTTCTAAAAAGTTTACAACTTATTTATAATTCCATAATTTCCATTTCGAGGCCTACATTTTAAATCAAGAGGGAGAATTTGATCCACTTCTTTTTTTATATTTAACTATAGCATTCGAAATTGCTGCCATGATTATGATCAAACTAATTTACAACAATATTGATTGGTTGGCAACATACTGAAAACAATATATCGCACATCGGATAGAAGACTGGCACAACTAAAAAAAACTGAAAATTGAGTTAGTATCATAACTGGATAGCTATAACAATATTCTACCAACTATAAGACTGACACATCTCTAAAATTCAGTGTTTCACTGAAGTAAAAATTATTTATATTAGCTACAAAACAGACACAACTCGAGTTGTATCAAATTATTCAAGTTTGAGTTGTGCCAGTTTTGTATCCGATGTGCGATATATCGATCATTTAATTGATAGAAACGCAACTTCCGTTGACCTTTTTTTGTGGGTTAGCATATTTTTATATTTAGAGTGGGTCCTGTAATGCATCTGTTCCGCCATTTTCCACACCATAAATACTATCTCATTTCTCATAATATAAAACATCATTGTCACTGGTACGGAAAGTTGCTGTTCTGTATAACCTTTCCATGACACCAACAATGTTTCATGGAACGAGTACCGTAATCATGGTATTTCCTAAAACTGACACCAAGTATGTCGGAATGAAATAAGATGGTGTAAAAATAAAACTTCATTTTTAAGGACTTTGTTGTGAATGAAAAATGTAGAATTACCTATGTTTTGAGTCGAGCCCTCCTTCATGGCTGCTGGGTGCTTGTTGACGAGGATGAGGAAGTCTCATGAGTGCTGGTGGAGCCTTCTGTCTTTCTCACAACAGGAAACTCGTACACTAAACAACGCTCTCGGTCCCTAGTGGTCGTGGTTTCGGAACAAGAGGATGTTGAGGAGGATTTGCCCTTGCGGGGTAGAGTGGTTGCTTCGCCTAGGCCTACCATGTCTCTTGGTTTCCACACTGGCGACCCTACAACCAGAGAAAGTCAACCAGTTAGTGTTTTGGGTTTGCAGTTTCAGTTCATTTACTCATAATTTTGAATATTGTTTTTACCTTCATCATTCGATAGCACAACATACAGTTACATCAATAAAACAACATGTAGGTAACATAAATTACGGTACCGTATATTAAAAAATATTTTTGTACACATCTTTTAATACTTGGAGTGTATGAAAACCAACAGACATAGACATAAAAGCTTGTTGTAAAAGCAATGGATTAGTGATGCAAGCAAGAGGATGGGAGTAAACAATTAAATGAAGTCTATTGTTTCAAGTCCTGGATCAGTGAACTGTCATGCACCAACTATAGCACTTTCCAAGACTTGAAAGCAGTGGCGGCTGGTGGTTTGAAAATATGATGGTGCACAATGGATATCGAAAAGGAGTTAAACATATTTTACTTTAAAATTTAAACCGTGTATACCTGAGGGCGTATATATATATATAAAGCTAATTTATATGCAAAATTAATAAGTAAAATTACTGAATAAATATAAGTATACTTATTTATACAGAAAGTCCAAAAGTAGAAGGGGTCATGGGCGGAGCTCTCTATATTGCGATTTACCCTCATGAAAAACATTTGAGCACAGAATCGCCATCAGAATGCTACCAAGTACTAAGTATAACGTTTTCGTTCATAAAATTCAAATGCAGCTTTCGTAGGCTGTCGGGAGATAGCAGCACTTCTTGTCAGAACGACAACTCTTAGAACTTTAGAGCAAAATACAAGCTCCTTTATGTATTGTGCCGTTTGTGTGCATGTAGATTGAGAAAGTAATATGCGAAATATGCGTCTGTTCGTTGCACAAGCCGAATGAATACATTTTTCATGCTTATTATTTCGGACAAATGTCTAGTTGAAACAGATACTTTCCCAGTGAATTTAGTTTCTTCTGCACTGATGTTAGTGTCCATGTCAGGGAGTGCGGCAAACCGTTCTCAATGAGGAAGCAGTAGACCATGCCTAATCCCCCTGTCCCCGCATTAGCCGAACATCTCTATAAACTACCTTCCCTAGGTTTTCAACATCTTTGCAAACCAAGAGGCTCGGAGGCTCCTGCAGACGTACAAAACAAGACGCCAGCTGCAGACAGTCATGAATGAAAATTGTAAAATAAAATTATATTTTTAATAGTAACAAAGCCGGGAGATTAGGAACATTACTGGGGGGTGTACAAACCTGCAACCCCCTTGAGAAGCCGCCACTGCTTGAAAGTATTAATGACCTACTCACCACTACAAATGAATTTTTATTTGTGAGCCATTATTTAATTCTAGGAATTACGATGTAAATTTAATACTACGCAGTGCTTGGGAAGGGATTGTTACCAAGCATTATCTTTTATTATAATTTGTTTAAAATGATGGAATAATACACAATAGTAATCATTTTATTTGAAGATTCTTTTGTTTACATTGTGCCAACACACTTCAACTAAATTCTCATCTAAAATCTCTTCATTCTACTTACATTTCTTCATTTATCTCACTACATACTTATCTTTACTACAGTTCATTTAAACATTAGTTGTAGGCTATACATGAACAGGTTAGTATCTAATGGATTTAGTTTAAGTTATTGGAACCAGCTAGAAATATATTTTGAATTTTAATGTTAACTGAGTAACAGATTAGACATATTATGTTACTTCCAACTGATACAGAATAGAGTGGCTCAGTTCAACATCAGGGATCAGTGTTTCTCTTTCTGAATTATTTCTTATTCTTTGCCTCAAAAATTTTACTACAAACTTGTACCATATTAATCAATAGAACACATATGACAAAAAATATATGTCTTGTACTAATAAAGTATTAAACAACTAAAGTAATATACAAAAAAAAAAAATAAAGATATGATAATATTGATAATCTTAATAACAAAAAATATACAAAGACAACGAACATAAACCTTCACAGCCATCATAAAAGAGAAAAAATTGGACAATTTTTATAAGTAAGCACTTACAGTTGATTTCATCTTATTTTTTGTGTTTAATAATCATTTTATGAAATGTCACTAGTCTTTGAAAATAATAGGATTAATTACTTTTGCTGCAGAATGTCAAAAACTGTTGATTAATTGCATAAGCCTGAATACATATGATTATAATTGTATATCCAGTGTGAAAATATTTAAACTTGAATTATTTGCCAATACAGTCTTAGTTAACAGGAGTATTCAATCATTTATTGCAGTTATTTATACATGTTATCAAATATAATTGTTTGTATTATCAACAGTACTGTAACAGAGATTTTATGAACGACCTAGTTCTGCCCATAATACATCTTTTTGAGAGTAAGTTTCAACAATATTCTGAACTTCAAGCTTGTATGTTCTTATATGGATGTGTATCCCTTAGTTATTTGAATCATGCCATAAAGAAAGAATCCATTGTTTGATAGAAACCTTTCTTCTTCTTCTTCCGGGTAAACGAAACACAAATACCTATGAGACACACATCATGCATTAATAGAGCTGACTCATCACAATATTACAACGAAATATGTGGTGTTTGGAAATAGGGATGTGTCACATATTGAACTTAAGTACTTACCGTTACAAGAATGAAGCTTAGGCAGTATCAAAACAGATAAAAAATATGTGTAGGCCTATTTCTTCAAAGACACATTTTACATAACTCTAGAATCATTCTACGTATTTAATGCACCTCTCACTGTTTGTTAAGTATGGTTGGTTGCCTTCCAATTCAAATACAAACTAAACATTTCTTGTGATCAACTAGTCTTACAATGTCGAAATACATTTATGAAGTGGGTATAGCAGAAAGGAGAAACTCTTTATCTACTGTGATTAGATTATAGGCTAGGATGAAGACTGCTGATAGTGTTTAATTTTGTTAATGGAAGAGATTTTGCCACTAAATTTTCTGTATCCCTGTGATTTGGGTTCTTTTCTCAAAATGGGACTTCCTTTATATAAAGATCAATGTTTAATTTACAATAATTGGTATTTTCCTAGTACCCAGTACTGGTTACTTATGTCAATTTTGGCCTAACGTGATTGTCATGGTAACGTATGATGTGATAATACTATTTTTGTGATGACGGATCGGTTACACATATACAGGTAAGTATACGCCAAGTTGGGTGTAAGTTGGCTAATTCCCCAATAGGTGTTTTTAGGAGGCGGAACCCCCTAAAGCAAGAAAGAACACATAACATAATAACTCGTACCTTCAACCCAAAGGTGATGGACCGATTAATTAGGCTACTATAAATTAATCGTATGAGGGTTTGGGGACCAAGTTCCCAACAGGGGTTTTTAGGGGGCGGAGCCCCCTAAAACAAGAAAGAACACATTATAAAATGTAACTCGTACCTTCAACCCAAAGGTGATAGACCTGTTAATTACTATAAATTAATTGCATGGAGGTTTGGGGGCCAAGTCCCCAACAGGGGTTTTAGGAGGCGGAGTCCCCTAAACAAAGAAAGAACAAATCATAAAATATAACTCGTACCTTCAACCCAAAGGTGATGGACCGGTTTATTAGACTATTATAAATTAATTGCATAAGGATTTGGGGACTAAGTCCCCAACAGGGGTTGGAGCCCCCTAAAACAAGAAAGAACACATTATAAAATGTAACTCGTACCTTCAACTCAAATGTGATGGACCGGTTATTACTATAAATTAATTGCATGAAGGTTTGGGGGCCAAGTCCCCAAGAGGGGTTTTAGGGGGCGGCCCCCTTAAAGCAAGAAAGAACACATCATAAAACATAAGTCGGGGTTTCGGGCACTGAAAAGTGCCTTTTGGAAAGCATGGTGATGCGCATTTGACAAACGCAGTGTACGTACTTGGTAATAATCCCTTTTTATTTGTCGTTATTTACGTAAAACTGATGCGCCAAAAAATAATAATAATTTCGTACTCACTCCATTTCCTAAATTCACATTTCTTTTTCAGTGATTTATTAAAGAATGTACCGGTATTTAAAAGACTAATTTAGAAACATGTTACATAAATCATCCTTGTGCCAAAAGAGAATGCTCCCTGGACCAAATTGTCGTATTTTGCAGTGGTCGTCAGTACTCGCTGAAATGCGTAATAATATAATATAATTATGTTGTACGTAGCAAGATCGATTACTCAATTGATAGAATATTTTATGAGGTTGTCATGACTGAGATATCTATTGTCAATTGCTTTTATTTGTCAGAAGGCCTTGACTGACGGGTATATAAGGACTGGCGCTCTTAGGGGTAGAGGTCGGGGTTTGGAATGGCCCACAAGCAACAAGTTATACTAAATATGTTTAGGATTGGGCCGCTGTGTAAACATAAAAACGACCTTGTAATGAGTACCGGGTACTAAGAAATTACCCAATAATTATACATTTAGATTAAACAACTTTTAACACTATCATTTCGGAATATGTAGTTTATTGCTTTCGCATGTTAAATACTAGGTACGGTAGGCCTACTTTGTTGACTAGTTTCAACCTGTTGTGAGCTATCTTCAGAACTGGTTGGTCCTGGTTTCTGCGCCTTCTGTTTGTGTTTCGTTCGTGTGAGGGTGTGTTTGTGTAGTGTAATGTGGAGTCAAAAAGTGTGTTGAGGTTTTCATGTGGGTGTGTTTTTTGTGTACCTGTCTATTTCATATTGTTGTAATGTGTTTAGTTTCTGGTTTTTCGGTTGAATATGTAGAATTTCCATTTCTGTGCTTATGTTGCTGTAGGTGTGGTTGGCATTTGTGATGTTCTGTGTATGTGAAAGTGTGTTGTAATTTTGTTATGGCTGTGATGTTTTTTTTTTGTAATATATTCGAAATGATCTGTCTGTCTGTCCTATGTAGAAACTAAACACTCTAGAACAAAATGAAATATACAGGCATACAAAAAACGCACCCACATGAAATCCTCAACACAAAACTCAACTTCAGAACACACACACACACTTTTGACTCCACATTAAACTATACACACGAACCCACACGAAACTTAAACAGAAGGTGCGAAGACCAGGACCAAACAGTTCTGAAGCTACCCACAACAGGCTAAAACTAGTCAACAAAGTACCGTACCTAGTATCTAACATGCGAAAGCAATAAACTACATATTCCGAAGTCACAATAATTTTTGTAATCAGGAACTAACTTATGGAGAGTTTACGCTTAAAATGGAAAACTTTATAATTAATTAATTAAAATATTTCAAATTTTCATTTCAGTTAATCTTAAATTTTATTTACACCACCAAAGTGTGTAAGTAATGATTACTTACTATATTTTATGCACGTAAGTAGGCCTACGGTATGTTTAAAATTTAATTTTACATCTGTACATTATGATTGTACTGGCATTCCTAAAAAAAAGTAGTTTGTAAAATTGTTGAGAAACACTGATTTGCAATACTGGTATGTAATAAATATTTCAATTTTTCTTTTCGTTAGTTCCTTATTTCATCACTAAGAATGTGCTGTCCTAACTTGGGGATCCATGTTATAATTTATTCATGAAATTGTTTTTATTATTTAAAATATACTTCAATTATAGCAAGAATAAGATGTACGGCATTGCCTTTTATAGAAAGCACCAATTTTCAAATAATTCCTTTTATTACTTTTGTATTTCATTCACTACACTTGCATTATGCTCACAAATACTGGTGCCTAGGTTGAGTGTAGGAGTAGAAAACTGGTGTAATTTTGTAAAAAATCCAAAAGGAGCTTAGACTATTACTAACCAACCAATATTCTTGTAAGTGAAACTACAACTGCATAATGTAAGTGTTCGCAATTTCATTAACACTTGTACAACCAGTAGATGTGATTGCACATGAAACTAAAGACAGCAAGATTAAATCTTCTGCGGTTATAAAATTATTCAATTTTCATCTTTAATTTTAAATGTGCCTTTCAAAAAGCGTGGAGATAAAAAGAATAAAAATTTATGGAGAAACGAAGGAAGGAGACATTTAAGTTGCTTTAACATGCAACTTATTGCAGTTGTGAGATGGTATGTTGATTTATACGAGTTTGTCATAAGAAGACACATAGAGCAGAAAAGAAAGCTTCTACAAGATGCTGGGCGAGTCATTAAATAATAAGAAATTTCACTTTTTATTGTCTAGGTTAGAATTCTCCTATATTGTGCCAACTTCACCCACTTAAAATTTCTTAGTATATATACTGTAAGCTTACATATATTACTAAGAAATTTTGAGTGGGTCAAGTTAGTATATATATTTGAATGAATGAACAAATGAACGAACGAATGAATGAATGAATGAATAAATGAATGAATTTGTCTTTAAGCAACATACCTTTTGGTGAGGCGGCACTTCACATTATTAGTATACAGTGCTGTCTCCCCATTTTACACGCCTCTGGTACAAGTCATTAAGGTCGTTCGTTCTTTTAATTTATTATTGCAATTATTTCACTAGTCTTTTCTTATCCATCATCACTTCCCCTAACATTACTCCTCACCCATTAATAATAATAATAATAATAATAATAATAATAATAATAATAATAATAATAATAATAATAACTGCCTCCCATTGGAGGTAGCCCAAAAGGACTCAGTATACTCTCCTACATGAATTTTACAATATTAAATGTTTACATAAATTTTGTAGAAAGAAAATTAAAATAAACATATATGAATTATGAAGTGAAGAGAAAAAAAAATTAAACTGAGTGAATATGTTGACTCAGAATTTGGCAAGAGCATTTCAAAACTGAAATTATGATGTCAGCAGTAAGTGTCAGTGGTAGTTCAAAAGTCTTCCTGAAGCTTTCAAAGAACTTGGGAATCACACCACGAGCTCCAATAAGAAGACCAATCACCTCAATGTCTTCAAGCTGGTATTTTGCTTTGAAGTAATCAACTGTTGGCAGATAAATGTTGATATTTTCTTTATTGACATCCTCCAGCTGGCTACTCCCCGTTTCAATCCTTATGGTAGGATCAACCTTTCTTGGTAGTCTGGGAATACGCTATGATGTCAATACGTCTAGAGGAGCCATTAGTAGCAAGGCAAAAGACTTCCTCTTCTACTATCCTAGACTTTTTTCTTAAAGCAGTTGCAATTAAGGATCGAACATGATGGTGTCTGGCATTTCGGAGGAGTAAACCTCTGTTACACTGACCTTGGGCGTGGGCAAGGGTTTCAGTCTCTGGGCAGCCATGTCTGCACCGGAATCCGTCCAAAGAGTGACCAGGTACTCCTCGAACTGCTGCTAAATTGGCGTTCATTTTAAGGCAGGTTACCCATTCAGATGTAGATAGTCCAGACTTATTAAAAATCCAGGCGTTGGCTTTAGGTACTTGTCTGTACAATTCTACACCTCTGCCTCTTCCAGGCATTACTTTCCATGATTCTAATACTGCATTTCTTAATTCCTCTCTTAATTTCCTAGTCACAGATTTACGAAGTTCAACTGGACAAGGGAGACTTAGATGTTGACAGGAAGAATTAAGTTCAGACATCAAAGGTCGCATACTATTTACATAAGGATTTTAATTTAATATTAAAGTGATGCAGATGTTGCAGTGTTGCAACCAAAAATACTATACTTCTAATTCTTGATCCCCTCTCGTGTATAGCACATCTCCCCTCATTCCAAATCTCTAACTATTTGGACTTTTCACTGCTAACTTTTCCACATTGCTACTTTATTTTAGGTCCTAGTTTTCTTTTCTCTCAGTTTATTTCCCCTCCACATCATTTCCTTAAGTCATACTGCCTTTTCACCTTGTTTTCCCCTCTTCCTTCATCACTGCTCCCTGAACTATCTCCTACTTGCGTTACTCTGCTTCTCGTCAGCCTCGATTTGGATCTTAGTTCCTTCACCCGCTTTGGAATTGCTCCCATCTGATGCCCACTATTTACCTTCGATTCACTGAGGTTACGTTCTGCTGTGCTTGCTGAATACCAGTTTGCGTCACTTCTATTTCGTCTTCAGATGACGTCACTGCCTGCTTTCCGGGAATTTTCGCTGAGTTTAACACTTTTACACTTGCCTCGCTGCTCTTGCATACACTCACCATACTCGTGTCACTAACCTCGCCTTTAGATACGATATTCTTGATTTTTTCCTTTCAAAATTTTTCTGTTCCTTTTCCTTTCTTCTGAGTCTACAATTGGGTCCTTTAACGTTACTAGACTTCTTCTACACTAAAAACCAAATTGTTTATCTTAATTTTGTCCTTGACAAGTTTCGCGAATTGTCCATTTCTTCGTGCTGCTTTAAGAAAAGGGATTAAAACTCTTCTTCTGTTTCTCACTTCGTAGCTCCAGTCGTCATCTATTCTGATCGTTGTGTTCCCTAGCATCCTTCTATTCCTCATAATCCTCTCCTTCATAACCACTCTCTTTAATTTTATTAATATTGGCCTAATTTATTCTGAATTTTGTTTTTGCTTCTTTCCTACTTTAAATGCTTCCTGTACTTGTCCATTGCTCACGTCCATACCAAAACACTCCCAACACACTCCTAATATCTTCTCATATGTATCGATACTCTGTTCTCTCTCTTTTTCTTCTATTCCGAAAAATAACAAGTTTTTCTCCTCTTCTCCTACTCAGAGTGATCCCATTTGTTTTTATAAAATTTCGTTCTCCAGTTGAATTTCTTCCATCTTCTTCCTTAGCTCTGCCATGCTCTCCTTCATTTCCATTAGGTCTTGTTTCACTGCGTTGTCCTCCATTTCATTATTACGCACACTTATTCACCAGTTTAACACAGGTCAACGCCTCTACTACACGTTACTATCCCCTAACTTGCACAAAGCGACTTCCTCTGCAACTTGCTTAAGACTGTGTGCGTGTGTGTCAGTGGCGGTTCCTCGGGGGAGGGAAGGGAGGAACGTCCTCCTCACATTTTTCTTCTTTTGAAAGTAAATACCAAATAAAATATGTGCCTTGAAATTCAAGGAAGATTCGATAATTTTTAAGTTCACGGCTATAAGAAAACCTCGGTTGGTCGAGTTTTAAACGATGCATGCTCATGTGCTGCTAGAAAACTGTGAGAAAGATGCGAGATTGTTTGTGTGGAGGAAAGTCAATCCATTCCTCCTTTACTGCAGTTAACACACATAGACAACAGTGCACTAGCGGCCATAGAAAGAAGTAGAGATTTAAAGCGAGTAAATGAACAGAGAGGGAGGAGATCCTCCTCTGAATCAGCGTAAGGGCGGGAAATAGAAACCGACTGGTCGTGCAGCAAGCTCGCTACTGCTGCCATCTAACGATGTTGCATTCAACCAGACTAACACATCTTGGAGGAGGCACAATAAAAACAGTTTTAACGCAACGCTATGAAAGACACCATATAAACTTTTCTTTTTAATTATAAATCAAAAATATTATTCATTGCACTTTATATAAGCTACTATTCATGGTTTGAAACTTTCTAGGATATTTGAAAGTTAAAGTCGGGTTTATATAAAACAAAGAGGAAGTAGTTCTACGTTAGTATCGCAGATCTTTTTGGCCCCTGAAATTCAATTCCATTCATTGTCTACTAGACAGGGCAACAGCCAAGTTGTCAGTTTTGTACAAATATATTTGAAATTGAAAGTAGTACTCCAAACTACAAATTATTTTTAACATAAAAAATTAATTGGCCACTGGCAACTTTGAACAATAATGGTAGTATGACTTTACAAGAACTGACATTCTTCAAAAGCATGTGATACTGAATTTGTAAAATGTATATGTGGCAACACAGACCACGTGGGTGGGTGCAGTGTTCTCGCTTTCCTCAGATTATTTCCCATTCCCATTTCCACGGTTACGTTTACGTGTTAGTAGCCATAGTCTTTTCCAACACATGTGATGCTGTAGTGTGCTCGAAAAATGCTGCGAGGTGAATTTCCTTGTAATTGTTAATTTGTGCAATTATTTAACAATGAATGGAAGTGAAAACATTATATATTTTGAAAAATTTAGGGAACTCAGTTTACAAGAACAGATTATTGCTATGCAGAAGGGAAGACCAACCCCAACACTACCTGGTCTTACATGTATGCATGTTGGCTAATTTGTAGCTTGTTTCATTCAAGAACGTGTCATTTCGTGCTGTTAGCTTCTTTCCTCCTCTTAAGCAATACGCAGGAGCCGCCACTGGTGTGTGTGTGTGTAAAATAGAGCACTAATACCAATAAGAGTACCTATTTCGTAATCAGCTTACAGGCTTATTTCGATATCCTACAAAGACATGTCGTTGGTTGTTTTATGATTCTGTAACACTTAATTTTAAAAAATCCTATACATGCATTCACATTTCTTTTCTGACCAATATTACAAATTCCACAACCAGTTCTACCGTACAATACCCAATTTTCATATTCTACCAAACTACCAGAGCAGTATTCTATAAGGTCTCATCTGCAAACGAGTAACCTGATAAGCCCTAGGGGCCCGGAGCCCCAAGCCCTTCCTATGTCAGCATCGGAAACTCGTACCCCCAAGACTTCATCCCAAACTGTTTTTACTATTACAGATGATGGATTAAATGACAGGGAGGTGGAGAGTGTTGGTGGAATGATAGAGGGAAACAGGAGTACCCCGATGAAAACCCTCTGCAACATCTGCTTTGTCCAACACAAATTCCATCATCATTATCCATTGCGACAGAACCAAAGATTCAAAGAGCCAACTCAATAACAGAACCAACATTCATGCAATTATCTTGTTTTTACTAGCACTCCAGCCAGGCTGTTTCTGCAAGTAAACAGACTTAGAGGGTCACAGTTGCTGCCATTAACTGATTTCAGTCCCCTACATGATGTCAGATAGGAAATACGTCGTATAAATTGTAAGAGACTTGAATTGTGTTGACTGGCTGGCTTTTTCAGGGCTGAATGCAAGATGCATCCATGTACTTAGGCTCACATTGGCCCATTGTGCGCCCTATATGAGATTATTTTTCCATTCCAACAGGTGGCCCGGGTGGCAATCGTAAATCAGATGCTGACAGGCTGGTCATCCTGTCTCAAGCCAGACAGAGCAAGGTTCCATCACCAAACGAGTACATGATACACCACAAGCTTCTGAGCCCAAAGCTCTTAAATCCTATATATACAGGCTGATTCAGACCACCCGTAACAGTAATTTATTTCGGAAATTAGTGCATTAAAATTTTCGAGACAAAAATATTTATAACTAAACCATATGTGAACTTTCACTTGAGCTTGATTTCATCAATCAGCCTTAACAGGAAGTAGGGTCAGTGGCGTATCACTTTAATATTTCAAATGGGAGTCAGGGTCAAATAGGGCACCATTTGATAGAGCTCTTCAAGACAAACAACTTTCATAGAAAACGTTTTTATTAATTCCTACTCTTTCAATGAGAAAACGTACAAAAAGACAAATGTTACAAGACGAAAATGTAAACAAGAAAATGAATGTTGATATGTTATTGAAAGACTGCATGAAATCAAGTTCAAGTGAAAGTTCACATGTGCCTTAGTTATAAATATTTTTGTCTCGAAAATTTTAATGCACTAGTTTCTGAAATAAATGACTTACAGGTGGTCTGAATCACCCATTGTCTTTTCGTATGTTTTTTCATTGAAAAGGTAGGAATTAAGCAAAACTTTTCCTATGAAAATTGTTTGTTTTGAACAGCTCTATCAAATGGTACCCTATTTGACTCCGACTCCCATTTGAAATTTTAAAGTGATACGCCACTGACCCTACTTCTTATTAGGGCTTATTGATGAAATCAAGCTCAAGTGAAAGTCCACATGTGGTTTAGTTATAAATATTTTTGTCTCGAAAATTTTAATGCATTAGTTTCCGAAAGAAATGAGTTACAGGTAGTTCAAATCACCAATTGCCTTTTTGTACGTTTTCTCATTGAAAAAGTAGGAATTAATAAAAACGTTTCCTATGAAAGTTATTTGTTTTGAAGAGCTCTGTCAAATGGTACCAGTGCCTTATGTGACCCCGACTCCCATTTGAAATTTTAAAGTGATATGCCCCTGACCCTACTTCCTGTTAGGGCTGAGTGAGGAAATCAAGCTCAAGTGAAAGTTCACATATGGTTTAATTATAAATACTTTTGTCTCAAAAATTTTAATGGACTAGATTTCGAAATAAATGACTGTTAGGGGTGGTCTGAATCACCCTGTATATCAGTACAGAGATTTGTACTACTACTAAGACTTTATCCCAGCCTATTTTTAACTACTGTAGATGTTAGATAAAATGAGGGAGAAATAGAGTGTGTTGCTGGAATGAAAGAGTTAAACGAGAGTACCCTGAGAAAAATCCTGTAAAATGTTTGGTTTGTTCACTAGATATTCCATCATGACGCAGCCGGGGATCAAACCAGCACGCACTAGCACTGAGCTACAGATGCAGCTTTTTGTTAATTGTGCCTATTATATAGTACTTTTACAATGAAATTTTATTATTCGTATATTAATTGTGATAGAAATTAATTTCATATTATATACAGGTCCGACCTGTTTGGCAGTAATATTATGGGTACAGGTATAGCAGCGAGTCAATGTTTCTAATGTACCTTGTACACTGGACATCATCAGTTCGGAAGCTGATGAATAAGGGGCGTGGTTTCAAGTAGCTTTGGAGTGAGGAACAGTTGATGCATTTCTTTTGCATTCTTTGTATAGCTGGTGAGGTGAGTCTAGGGTTGTCAACCTTCCCATATTTCCCGGGACCTCCCGTATTTGCCCCTAATTTTTAACAGTCTTCCGGCTCCCATATTATTCTTCTCTTCGAGCAATTTTCTTCCTTTATTTTTGCATAATATAAAAACTTTTTTCTAAACATTTGATTTTGTCGTGAATGATGATTGTTTAGGCCTATATGATGAGTTTTTTTTGTTCAAGAGATGCATTAAAATATGCATCTTTATAGAACGTAATGCTTGCCAGAAATGAGTTTTAGTTGCTCATCCGTTTAATGTTAATGTTATACATTTGGAAAAACTGGCTAGTTTTGTTCTAAGCATATCAAGTAGTAATGCTCATACGAAGAGTGTGTTTCATCTTATAAACAATAATTGGACAGATGTTCGAAACATGAGCACGACACATTTAATCAAATCAGAGCTGCAAACTGCAGTCGACATCTACTATTACATGAGGCAAAATCTGTCTCAAAATACGGTACCTACTCTTAATTTAAGTCTAGCTACCCAAGTGTAGAATAAAGTTGTTTTTTAGTAACTGAACAGAATAATTTGTCTATAGACTGATAGAGAGATTGAACGTGGCTGCAAGATTTCCTCGAATGAGTTGTGGAATTACAAAATCTCTGACTATTGGTATGAAGTGAGGGAAGTCATTTTGAATGTTAATTATAAATACTCTATTATTTATTATTTTAGTAATTACTCACTAGAGAGTTTTTGAAATTTATATTTTCCCCGCCATTCATAAAATATTTTGATATGATACCTCTTGCACAAAAGTGGAGATCTATAACTGAAACTTGATTAATATATTTGAGTATTATTTCTATTTATCCTGGTAATAATGAACAGTTTGACTCGTAGACATTTTGTTTTTCAGCATTAACTTCCCATGATTGTATGAGAAGATACGAAGAGAATGCAGTTATGTAGACCTTCGGCTCCCCTCTACTACTAATAATGCATAACTCAATGTCAGTATGGCGGTTGCTGTCGTCTGCGATACAACGAACTTTTCTGTTGATTTTCGAGTTCATTTTTTCCTGGTTATTATATGCTTATTTAAGTTGTGCTAACTCTCGCTAAGTGGTTTTATATTTTATTTCACCCGTCTTAGTATTTATTTTATTATTGTAAATATTTTTGTTTTATTATTATTATTATTATTATTATTATTATTATTATTATTACTGAATTAATTTGTATTACTATCTTTATATCATCTCTGTCACGATTATTCTATTATTATTATTATTATTATTATTATTATTGTTACTATTATTTCTATCATCAACATTATTATTGATCTCTGTAAAATTTATGTAGACTACTGGATTGTATCCGAGCACGAGCATATGCTCATTTCGGGTATCTATTCATATGTACAATTTGAAATGTAAATTGTGAATAAATTTGAAATTTGAAAATTTGAAAAATAAAGTTATATGCTTAAACTTTAAATTTACGTTGCTTGTTAGGTACTGTTTCTCCGCACTGTAATATGAAAAAAGAATTCTCAGAAAGAATGACAGGACAACATTAATGTATTATTTATATAATTTACCTACACGTATCTCGAAACAAATCCTACAGTATGCTCACCATGGAAGAAGATTTGTTGGTCGCCCAGCTGAGAGATGGACTGATGTGAGACCTTAACAGACCATCTGATCTAATACATGTTTGGGATGATATTATTTACCTCAACATTTTTATTCTTATAAAACACTCTGCGTAACTAAAAACTATACAATTCTGATGATCAGCAATATTAATATACCGTACATTTGTTATAAATTTGTGTTAGAAGTAATATGGACAAAACAGGGTTAACCGAATGTAATAAGAGAAGTATAATTTTCAAGACCATGTATCAATATTGTTTTCACACAATCACAATAACTGTATCAGAACAAAGCATTAATTGTATTGAAAATCAGAAAATAAATACCTCGTCTTACATTCATATAGTTGATTATTGTCCATTGCTGTAATTAAACGAGTTACGCCAATGTTGGATGAAAATAATATGAAAGGAATATTTGTTCATCATGTTATAATTTCTATACATCTATCAACGCATAAATTTCAGTGAGTTATTATTGCTATATATTATGTCTATCAAACTATTTCAGTAATGCAGCAGCAAGATTTAACATGCAGTACAGTCTGTCCACAAAATGAAGTTACTTGTGCGAATGTGCTGTTTTCTATGTCCAAGAAAATTCATCTCTGTTCTCAACATATACCAATATTATAAATACAGAATGCGCACAAAATGCATTAAGCTCACGTGAATAATTATGTCACTCGTGCAAGTGTTCTGCTGTCTCAAGAGCTATCCCCTATTGATGCTCTGAGGATTACTATCAGCATATTCCGAATCTCACCGGACCAGTGGACAACAATGACGTCACGCTGCAGCGAACTAGGAACAAAATTGCTGGAAGGATCGATGGCTGTCATGGCGACTGTATAAGTTGTTGTCTGTGCTACGCTAGCAAAATTTTGCGAAATTTCCGTACTGCCATCTCGTTCAAAGAAAAGAGAGCATAAACAATTTATTTCTTGAACTGGTAGTAATAACTGGTCCGTTGACATGTTTGCTCATAAGCCATTAACATATTGTTTTTACGTTGTGCTCATTACAGACAATACAGCAGAACTAGAGCAGAACATGCCGCCATGACATAACAGTGCACGATGTCATTCGTCTGCTAATTCCTGCCCTATACAAGAACCAATCAGATTCACTGATGGATACTGCCACCACCTCTGCAAGCTGATGGCACCGGTGCGACACCGGTGGAGCATCAGTGACTCCATCGGTGAAATTCGGAACACCGTGATGCCATCAGATTGCTCAGCGCTGAGATTCGGAATACACTGAATGCATAACAATCGATGAAGATTTAGTGGCAGCCATGTGGGTCCATGAGCGCCAAATTAACTGCACATCGATAAAAAAATGTGACATGGAAGATATGGGAAAATAAATTATTCCAAATTTCTTTGAAGAAATCGAGTGCAATCCATCTCATGTCACAATCTGGGCTTAAATGACAAGAATGTGTCTATTTGGTCCGTATTTTTTTACTGGTTTTGTTGATCACGTCAGTTATGAGTGGCTCATTCCACAACTGCAAGACGCAGAAATTTTGAACAGTGGTTTCAACATGATGGGGTGCTGGTCTACTCTGAATCAGCTGTTCGACACTGAAAGCAATCTTCGGGAATTGCTGGATCGGACAATTGTCCAGCTCCTTTACTATGGCCTCGAAGAAGCCCGACCTGATAACATAGGTTAACGCCTTCTGGGGTTTCATGAAGGGGGAGATGTGGAAGCGCCATTATATATTCAATATTATTATATTATTGGCTAGACCACACCGTACACGACCCTGCCTCTTACAGTAGTGGTTAGAAACTTTTGTTTTATAATTTTAATTTGTACTCACTAGCTAGCTAGTTAAATAAATAAAAATAAAACTAAATAAAAAAAATAAATAAATTATGAACTCAAAAATGCGGTACATTCAGCCTTCCAGAAAGTGACTCCCAGAATGTTGATTAGCATGAACAACAGAACTTGGCAGAGCATTCATCTATGCACGGAGGGACACATACAGATGTTTGGATTCCCACCATTTGTGATACATATATATATAGGAATACGGTATATGGATTTGTACGCACTCTGTATATACAATTGAAGCATAAGAAGCCCAAATTAAAATATAATTATGATTCTGAGTGAGCGAATTTAAATATCGCTAAATTATTGTATGTACCGTTATATTACCAATACAACAGTAAATATATGAATAATTTTCTGTTTTAAT